>NC_136065.1:617624740-617974136 GCF_964261635.1 Lissotriton helveticus | reverse complement strand
AAAGCCAAGCCAGACCCTTGGCGGGGCTTTGGTTCAACACGCCCTATTAATTTGGTGGTGTTCCCTCCTCAATATGCAACTCGGACTTAGAACATGGGATCATAAGTCATTTGCTAAAATGATTTGTAAAAGGAAAGGACTTGAAACATGGAACATTGGGCTGGGACAAAAATGGGCCCGGGCACGAAAATAAAAGTGGCCCCCATTAGTGATCCAGATTGCTAAAAAATAGTCTACATTTGCAAATTAGACCAGTTTCCAACTTGTAAAGACATTCTGTTTGGGTATTTTGCTAGTTATGGGAGACTGCATGCATTTATGTTTGCTGCAGGCAATGCTTGTGATACTATCTGGGAAATCAGCAGTAATCAACACCTGGCCATAAAACGGGTAGCCTACTGACCTCTCAGATTAGCCCATCAGGCACTGCCTGAATGTCCTATAGGCAAGTCAGACCCTCCTGTCTATGAGCACCGATTTTGACAACTCTCCATCTCGTAACAGAGAGAAAGAAGAGTGTGTATAGGCAAAAACAATTAAAATAAATAACTGATCCTAGGGTAGGGACTCAGTCTGTTGTTTTGTATGTGACCGTAGACAAAAATTTTCAGGGAACACTACCATCCCTGAGTGGGATGGGCAGGCATGTAGCTTCAGTTCTGAGGGGGGTTTGGGATGCGACAACCACCAAAGGCCTTCTTCTCTTGATCGTTGTGTCTGGGGCTCCTGAGTTGGGTTTGCTATCTCTGTGTTGGTTATTTTATTATAATTTCACTCAGAGCATTTAACTTGTTCATTTCTTTAGCAGTAATGTAAATATATATAGTGACTAGTTTACTAAAAAAATAATAAATCTGCACCCATAGAATACTCCTTGAATGGGTGCAAATGTGCTACTTT
This sequence comes from Lissotriton helveticus, assembly GCF_964261635.1. Classification (NCBI taxonomy): domain Eukaryota; kingdom Metazoa; phylum Chordata; class Amphibia; order Caudata; family Salamandridae; genus Lissotriton; species Lissotriton helveticus. The sequence goes on along the minus strand of NC_136065.1, from coordinate 617,973,236 downwards.
TTGGAATTCACAAGAATTGGCAGTTGTAGGCTTGGAAAGTTGTGCCATTCTCAGGTTTCCAGACTTACTACTGGGATTCAAACTCCCAAAGGTGATGAGAGGAATGCTTGCAAATGGTCTAGCCAGTGGCAATCCCACGGGGTAGCATTCCAACCCATCATTTTCCTCCCACTGTGCCACTTTAGACAGAGGTCCACCTAATGCAAATCAGAACTGACCCTGTTCATCATGGAAACAGTCCATCTCAAACCTTGGTCATCTGACCATACACCCTGCAGCCCACTGCTTTTTGAGTTAGGAAATTCGAGATTCACACCCTATGAGTCTCACTGGCTGTGGTACGCTCCTATGGCATCATCCAGATAGCTACATCAAAAGGGTTTAGTAAAAGGTTGATAGAGCTGGGAGAACACTGTGCATTTGATTTCTCAGTCAAATAGGTCTCACTTGTATCCAGAGCTGCCCCAGTCTTTCTTGCCTTTAGGGCCATCTCTTTAATTGAAAGATATCTGTTATTTGTGTTGCAGGGTTGGATTAACAAGAGTGCAAGAGATTCATTTGACTCTTTCTCGCAGGCACTGAGCGACATCTAGTATTTTAGGAATGGATTGTTTTTAAGGTTGTATTAATGCGCAGGCACTCAATCATGTGTTACATTATATTACAATATTTACTTTCAATAAACTACAACAGTAAGAATTTATATGTTTTACAACATCTCTATTTCCGTTGGATTTTCTCCAGCAAATTTATTTGATCTGGTTTGTTTTACATGGTGTAATAAAGTGCCCTCTTTTTGCATGGTTGCCTCCAATTTTTGCTAAACTGCTGATGTACTTTGACTGAGTGAGCCTTGGGTTCCTGCCAAACAGGTACCCAAGGCCCATGTTCTTTCTCTAAAACTGCATTAAGACAAAACCCAATTGGCACTCTTTGGTCACAGGTCAGTTACTTGCAAATGGTACCACAGGTACCAAGGGCACTGTGGCCAGGGTAGGCATATTAGGGCTACAGCACCTATTGTGCCACCCTTAGAGCCCTGTACCTTTACCCACAAACACTTGCAGGCTGAGTGTTTTGGTGCAGAACAAAGGGAAGAGTCGACATGGCACATATGCCTGTGTGCCATGCCTACAACCCACTGCCCTGGCATAGGTCAGCCACCCCTCTAGCTGGGCGCGTTATACCAGTGGTGAGGGTACAGGTGCATGAGGATTTTACCCCTTTAGTGTCTAAGCCAATTCTTAGACAATGTAAGTGCAGTAATGTCATTAAGAGTATATGGTGCTGGGAGTTTGTCATTACGAACTCCAAAGTACCATAATAGCTTTACTGAAAACTGGGAAGTTTGGTATCAAACTTCTCAGCACATTAAACCCGCACTGATGCCAGTGTGGGATTTAATGAAAAATGCACACAGAGGGCATCTTAGAGATGCCCCCTGAAAGCGACCTAACACTAGCGTCCAGGATGAGTGGCTGCTCGGTCGAGAGTCTGCTGCTCTCGTGGATCTGAAACAATGCACATCCTGGGACGAGGTGCCAAGCCTCCTTTCCCAGGATGGGCAGGGTCTACGAAGGGGAAGCTTCAAAGGCTTGCCGCCTTTGTGAGCTTCCCCAGGCCTTTGCTGCTTCCAGCAACTGGCCCCCACCGGTTCTGACCCCCACTTTTGGTGGGAGAATCAGCGGGGAAACTAAGTGGGGAAAAGAGGTGTGCCCACCTTTGCCAACCCCACCCCTTAGGTGGGGGGAGGCAAGGTGAAGCACAACTCTTAGTCCCTGCCATCTTGCAGATGGAGGGACACTGCCAACCAGAGTGAGTCACATGCCCCCCTCCCACTTGAGGGTGGCATAAGAGGGAGTATACCCACCCCAAGGAAGTCCCCCATTGGTCCCAGCCTTTACTAACCTGTAAAGCCCCTAAATCTAGTATTTGGGGGCACCCCTGAACCTTGCATCCTCAGACAGGAACCAACCAAGAAGAAGAGAAAAAAAGGACCGAAGAGCCTGCTGTGTAGTTCCTATAAAACCTACATAGGATCTGCGCATTTAGACAACATACACTGTAGGATTGGTGTCGGACTGATTCTAGACACCCCCAGCAGGTATTTTAGCCTATAAACCAGCTAGCTCACAGTGCCACTAGAAACCCCTCTTACCAAGGAGAGAATAGTTCTTGGCAACTATCGAACATGACAACCCTGATCTCTCAGGATCGTGGAAACAGTGCAATATTTTTCGCTCAGTCACTAATGCTTACTTTATTTCAGAGAGATACACAGAATAAATGATATGGTCGTCATTCTAGTGTAAAATAGGTGTGCTGAAACAACCACTAGGCAGAAACAGATATGAAGATTGGAAGCACTAAGAAAGTAAAAGGATGGTAGATTTCTACCATTATGCTAAAATCATGAATACAGTCAGGTACATAAAATACATGACAATAAAATGCGTACTCATACGATGCAATCCTAACTAGATGTACCCAAGTGTATCTAGCATGTGTGTAGGTGTTAAGCCAAGAATACCTCTAGGATAAAGCCAACCCCATTACCTGAAGTGAGAGACTGGGGAACCGTGTCTTGGTCTCGATTTGGACACCCCACAAGGGATGTTAGACCACTGCGAGCTGGAGTATCTGCATGCAGGAGCCTCAGCATCTCGCTTCAGTGTGTCGGCATGGAAGTCCTAGTTCTCCTCTCTTTGTCTCAGCAAGGTGCAATGTTTATATACCTAAAGGTCTCCCCGAGGGATCTACCTTGCTGTGCCAGTTGTCGGACTTAGCGGGACATTGGGAGTTAACTGTATGCATAGTTATTATGCAGGAGATGGTAGTCCTGCTGAGTTTCCAAGAATCCTTGTGCATAATGTATGAGGCTTTTACCAGGGAAAATCCTGTGTTCTGTGTGAAGTGTCTTATCTAGGTAAAAGGTCAGTACCCAAGAACTGTTATGTGTGTAATGTAGGGGAGAGTATAGGTGAAAGGTTACGATGTTACCAGAGCCTATATTGGGGTAACTATATGGAATATAACAAGCCGTGCTGAAATTAAGAAGAGGAGGACACCCACTGACTTGGCCCTAGCCCTACCGGCCTGGTGTGTCCTGCAGCCAGCAGCCTCAAGAACCAGAAGAACCTGCTGTGCCTTCCACAAGAAAGACTTTGTCTCAAAGGAACACCGGATTTGCTCGCCCACAGACTCTGGCTCCGGCCAAATCTGAAAGTCTTCACCACTCTGCATCCAATGCCCATGGCCTGAGTTTGAGTGGCACAACACCACGAGGAGGTCTCCGCTGCAATTCTGACCTGAGATCTGATGATCGCTGATCTGCCTCAAACCTCCAGGCGAAGCCTGCAGCCTCTTTCTGGAGGATTCCCCCCAACCTCAACCGGAGCTGGTAAGAAAACCCGACGCCTAAAGACTACACTGCACCTGAAGTCCCACAGCTTTGGGTGGCCCAACCGACGGTGTCCCATCATCCCCAGGCATCCCAACTTACCTCTCCAACCGGTGGTCACCTCCAGAAAATCTTTGTCCCCGAGCCTGCAGTCTTTGTTGCAACCGCAGAATCCCCATTGAAAACAACAGGGTACCCGATGCTAAAACAGCACCCTGCACCCAGCCGCCCCTGCACAGCTGTGGGTATACTTTGGGTGCTAACTCGGATCCCCCTTTTCCCTGAGCCTAACACCAGGTGCCTTGCTCCCACAACCAGTGACCTATTTTTGAGCAGCCACCAACTGGAGGCCTCCTATCCCCCATTGGATAGCATTGGGCCTCAGCACTCTCCACCCGGCTGCCCTAGTGCCGCCGAGGGTGTTTCAAGGGTGCATCATTGACCCTGGGGGAAGTGTGGAGCTGGTTTTACATGAGAACTTGAAAAACTGCAAATAACTAAAAACTGCTTTCCTTACCTTTTCTCTAGGAAATGTCCCAGTGTGATATCTAGGCATATCACACTGAGTAGAAAAAGTAACCCATAAAGTAATCTGTAAACTAATCAAAAGTAAGCTAACAGTAATTTTCACTGTATTGAAAAGATTTTCAAACCTGTAACAAAGACATATTCATTCAGCTTCCTTATATTGTTCACCTGCCTTGAAAAGTACCATTCACACTTACCTGTGCCAGGCTTGCTTGGTTCTAGAAAATAAATACAACTAAATAATATTTTTATACAGATCAGATTGGTCTGAGTTCAGCCTTTGAGTGTGTGACATAATTTGCTGATTGAGTGTGTAAAACAAATGCTTCACACTACCCTCTGATAAAGCCTTCCTGCTCACCCTCACTACCACAAATAGAGAGTAAGCTGCTATCTACATTTATCTCTGCCTTCGTTTGGGGTTCCACTGGACTCTGTGCACACTATACCTCATTTTGGTATAGTATATAGGGAGCCAGCTTCCTACATCGGTGGATCAGCGGTGGAATATACAAATTTGCATTTGCTGGACTGACTTGGTCTCCACCTGATCACTCAACAGAACTCTTAAATTGTCTTTAGAATTCTGATTTTTGAATTTCACAACTTTTTCCAAATTCAGAATTTTAGAAAAATAAAAAATAGAAGCGCACTGAAATTAGGGATAAGAGGGGTTACACGTTTTTTTAACAATATCTCTTAACAAGAATCCAGCTGTTTAGTGAAGAGAATCACAATGGCATAGAGAACAAGGTTGAGAAGATCGGCCTCACCCCTTATCTCCACTTAGAATTTAGGGAGTTAAGTTATCTATGCAAACTTAAAAATATAATCATGGGGTCCCTTCCCTCCAAACAAAAGTTCCAGGAGCTGTTGGCAGGGTATGCTAAGGACCATCCTTCTGAGAATGGTGAAGACCTCTCAGATGAAGAAGTAGAGGGAGGGGAGGGGTATAACTAACAACCCTCCACACACACACATCATAGGGAGAGAAGGGCCCCAGTGGCCCTGACTGCAAGAGTGAACTTCTTAGTACCTAGAGCCCACACTGGTGGATCAGGTGCTACTAAGGACATTGAGGACAGCCTCAATGAGGAGACCAACCTTTTAGTGAGGTTGACAAAAATATTGGATCTAGAGATCAAACTCCTGGCTCTAGAGAAAGAGAGAGCAGGGATGGGCTTAGCTCCCATCAATGGTGGCCGCAATTTACCAAATAAGGATAAAGGGCAATCTTATGATCCTAAAATCCCCAAAGGGATTGTCCTTAAATATGATGAGGGTAATTATATCACAAAATGGTTCACAGCCTTTGAGAATGCCTGTGAAATGATAAAAGTGAGGAAGTCACACTGGGGGCACTCCTTTGGGAACTGTTCACTGGTAACTACAGGGTCAGACTCCAAACCCTTACAGGGCAGAAACTGGGTCTTATGATTGAGGTCTTTGGACTCACAACTGAGGAATAGGGGGCTCACAAAACCCAAAACCAGTCCTGGATTGACTTCGTTGACTACTCAGTTAAGAAACTAGATAGTTGGTTAACTGGAAATTATGTGCATGATTTCAATGGACTTTATGATTTGTTTATGAAAGAACTTATTTTAAGTAATTGCACTAATGAAAAGCTACATCAGCATTTGGTAGACCTAGGTCTATTTTCTCCCCAAGAATTGGGAAAGTAGGCAGACCACTGGGTCAAGACAAGAGTGACAAAAACAGCCACTGGGGAGACAAAAGAAAGGGGTTACAAAACCTCCCCTAAGGAGGGGAGAGAGTGAGAACCCCAAATATAAAAAGGCTGGGTCTTCTAAATGGCCCCATAAACCTGCACTGGCAGATGGGTCCCCCTCCAATAATAGGTTCAAGGGAAACAACGTTGATCCTCTAAAGGCCTGGTGTCACAACTATAAGAAGTTGGGACACTTAACTGGAGATGCTATTTGTCCTAACAAGAACCCCCTAGTCCTCCTACAGGTACTCCTGGTGTAGTCAGTCTCCAGATTGGATCAATAGTGTGCCCAGAGCAAATAAGGGCTCACACTGAAGCAGTTCTAGTCACTGAGGGTGAAGCTAAGTTTGCCACTTTAGCTGTGTGGCCTCCCAACTTAAAGAAGTATTTGCAATACCCCTGGATCAAGGGGTCTAGAATATAAGGTCTGAGCGATACATGTGCCACTGTCGCTATGGTGAGAGATACACTGGATTCCCCAGAGCAATACCTTATTGGGAAATCTTACCCACTCACCAATGCTGACAGTGTTACCACTAACCATGTCAGAATTATGCTATGGTGCCATTAGACGGGGGGTTGCAGGCCTTAAACAGGTAGTATTTTCTCCAAAGCTTCCAGCTGCCTGTCTGCTTAGTAATGACCTGGGAAACTCAGCATGGGCTGAGGAAGAATTAAAAAGCTCATGCAAGCAGTAATGCTGGACATCCCTGAGATTGTGTGTGTCAAGACTAGAGCACTGAGCTAAAAGCAGGGTGAAAAAGAAGTGTTGGAGCCTGAAAGAATGGCCCAACCTTCCAAGAGGAAAGGTAAGAAGACTCGGAAACCAGCTTCTGAACAGGAAAATAATCAGGGCTCCCCTCCTCAGAGAGAGGACTTGGAAGCCAGAGGGAACTGAGCCTATCGAACTTGACCCTTGCCAGGTTGCACACTTAGGCCCAGGAGGACCCACTAGGGAAGAGCTGTGCCTTGGATTGCAGGTCTGTCCAACTCTTGAGAGCCCGAGGCAGCAGGCTGCTGCACAGGAAAAGGCAAATGTCAGTGGTACCAACAGAGTCTATTGGGAGGAGGGACTGCTGTACACTGAGGCCAGAGACCCCAACCCTAGGAGAGTGGTAATGCCTCAGACAGACAGGGAGTTCTTACTAACTGTAGCTCATGACATCCACCTATCTAGACATCTGGGCCAAACCAAAACTTGGGAAAGGCAAGTTAGCCACTTTTACTGGCCCCAGATGTCTCAGAAGGTAAAGGAGTTTACCAGGTCCTATATCACCTGTCAAGCCAGTGGCAACAAAGGTGGACACCCAAAGGCCCCCCTTAAATCCACTACCAGTGGTTGCAGTTCACATTGAAAGGATAGGGTTGGACATAGTGGGTCTACTTGAACCTCCCACAGCATTAGGAAACAAATGTATACTAGTGGAAGTGGATCATGCCAGTAGGTATCCTAAGGCAATTCCCCTTAGGACTACTACAGTTCCTGCAGTAGCCAAGGCCCTCATTGGTGTTTTCACTAGGGTAGTGTTTCCTAAGGAGGTGGTTTCAGACAGAGGGTCAAACTTCATGTCTGCTTACCTAAAACACATGTGGAAAGAGTGTGAGTGCAGTACACATTTACTACACCCTATCACCCACAAACAAATGGTCTTGTTGAGAGGTTTAACAAGACATTGAAAGGCATGATTATGGGGCTCCATGAAAAGCTCCAAAGTAGATGGGATTTACTCTTACCATGCTTGCTTTTCACCTACAGAGAGGTGCCTCAGAAGGTAGTAGGTTTTTCCCCCTTTGAACTTCTGTTTGGCCATCCAGTTAGAGGACCACTCTGTCTTGTAAAAGAGGGTTGGCAGAAACCTCTCCGAGAACCTAAACAAGACATTGTGGACTATGTGCTAGGCTTAAGGTACAGAATGGCAGAGTACATGGAATAAGCTTCCAAAAATCTTGAGGCCAGCCAGGAGCTCCAGAAGCATTGGTATGACCAAAAAGCTGCACTAGTAGAATTTCAACCAGGGCAAAAGGTGTGGGTTTTGGAGCCAGTGGCATCAGGGGCTCAACAGGACACATGGAGTGGCCCTTACCACATCTTAGAAAAGAAAAGCAAGGTCACCTATTTGGTTCACCTGGGCACAAGCAGGACACCCAAAAGGGTGATCCACGTACCCGCCTTAAGCTTTTCCAAGACAGGGCTGACATCACCATGCTGATGGTAACTGATGAGGATCAGGATACAGATAGTGAACCTCTCCTTTGACTTCCTCTCTTACAGCCCCAAAGGTGGGTCAGTGGATAGAGTTGTCTATTCAGACACCCTCTCTGCCCAACAGCAGACTGATTGCAAGCACGTCTTGTAACAGTATGCTAAGCTGTTTACTTTGGCACCTGATCAGACAAACTGGTGTACCCATGATGTGGACACTGGGGACAGTGTACCTGTGAAGAATAACATCTATTGATAGTCTGAACAAGTCAAAGAAAGCATCAGAGCTGAAGTCAGCAAGATGCTGGAGCTAGGGGTTATTGAACCCTCTGAAAGCCACTGGGCCAGCCCAGTGGTTCTAGTCCCTAAACCTCATCCACAGGGTGGAAAGAGAGAAATTAGGTTCTGTGTGGACTATAGAGGTCTCAGCTCTGTCACCAAAACAGATGCTCACCCTATCCTAAGATCTGATGAATTGATAGATAAGTTTGGGACAGCCATATTTCTAAGTACCTTTGACTTAACTGTAGGGTCCTGGCAGATTGGCATGGCACCAGGAGCAGAAGAAAAGACTGCATTCTCCACACCTGATGAGCCTTTTGGTTTAAAGAATACCCCTGCCACCTTCCAAAGGTTGGTGAATCAAATCCTTGCTGGATTGGAAGCCTTCAGTGCAGCATAACTAAATGATATTGCTGCCTTTAACTCCACCCGGCAGGATCACCTGATCCACATGGGGAAGGTTTTATAATCCCTGCAAACTGCAGGCCTAACTATCAGGGCATCCAAATGCCAAATAGGGCAGGGAACAGTGGTATACGTGGGCCACCTTGTTGGAGGAGGCCAAGTACAACCCTTACAGCCCAAGATCCAGGCCATCCATGTGGCTCACTGGTTAGAGGAGGCAGACCCTGAAGCAGAGGTCAGACCCGGGACCAGGGTTCAATTCCCGACGCGGCACGGTCTTGAGCCCAAATGTCCATGGACTCGATAATTCTCGCTTCGGTGCCTACTCGAATCACGGGTTCACACTCTGCAACTCTGGGCAATAGCTTGCTTAATCTCCAATACGGCCCCCCCGCGGAGGGATGCCTGGCTTTCACCTTGGGGATGCCCAGTAGGGGTTATCTCACAGGGAAAAAGCCAGGACGGGTTCCGAAAGCAAGCGCCTTGAGACCTATATAAGAACCTTTGACATTGACATGACATTTGATATCCTGGATTGGGTAGCTCTAACAACCCAGACCCAAGTCAGGGCATTCTTTGGCTTGACTGGGTACTACAGGAGGTTTGTGAAGGGATATGGGTCCATTGTGACTCCTCTCACAGAACTCAACTCCAAGAAGATGCCCAAAAAGGTAAACTGGACAGTTAGCTGTCAAAAAGACTTTTGAAACCCTGAAAGAGGCAATGTGCTCAGCACCAATTCTCAAAGCTCCAGACTATATCAAGCAGTTCATAGTGCAGACTGATGCCTCTGAGCTAGGGGTAGGGGCAGTCCGATTGCAGACAAATGATGAAGGCCAAGACCAACCTGTAGCTTTTATAAGCAGGAGACTACTCCCCAGGGAGCAGCAATGGAGTGCCATTTATAGGGAGGCCTTTGCTGTTGTTTTGTCCCTGAAGAAGCTGAGGCCTTACTTGTTTGGTCCTCACTTCCTAGTTCAAACTGACCACAGACCTCTTAAATCACTAATGCAGATGAAAGATGAAAATTATAAACTTTTAAGGTGGTCCATCTCCCTACAGGGAATAGACTTTATAGTGGAACACAGACCTGGGACTGCCCATGCCAATGCAGATGGACTTTACAGGTTCTTCCACTTAGACAATGAAGACTCTCTAGGGAAAGGTTGGAGGGGATGTGTGTAAGAAAGGCCTCTAAGTGCTGCAGCAGTTATTGTGCCACCCTTAGAGGCCCTTTACATTTACACACACACTGCCTTTGAAGGCTGCGTGTTTTGATGCAGAACAAAGTGAAGAGTCGACATGGCACACATCCCTGTGTGCAATTCCGGCAACCCACTGCCCTGGCATAGGTCAGCCACCCCTCAAGCTGGATGCACTATACCAGTGGTGAGGGTACAGGTGTATGATCCCTGTACCTTCTACAGTGTCTAAGCCAATTCGTAAACATTGTAAGTGCAGTAATGCCATTAAGAGTATATGGTGCTGGGAGTTTGTCATTACAAACACCACAGTGTCATAATGGCTTTACTGAAAACTGGGAAGTTTAGTATCAAACTTCTCAGCACATTAAACCCACACTGATGCCAGTGTGGAATTCAATGGCCTAGGGTGCGCTGCAGGCTTCCACCAGGGATGTACTGGTTGTTCCCCTTCTGAAGACGAAGTCACCAGAGGTGCACGCGTCGGAATTGAATAAATAAATGAATGAATTTGCATTTCTAAAGCGCATGGCTACCAGAAGGCCTCCCAGCGCTAGGAGCAGAGTCATCACAAAACTACCACTAAACATCAAGTAAACAAAAAGGTTTTAAGCAGTCTTCGAAAGATCATCCTCAAGGCGAATATGATAAGGTAGCTGGTTCCAATGTTTTGACGCGTTGTACACCACCCGAGATCTGTTTATCCTGGGAACTACTGCCAGGTGTTTATTCTCAGAATGCAAGGACCTATTGGGACAGTAGGGAGAGATGAAAGACTGGAGAATCGGTGGACCCTTGGAAGATAAAGTCTTATTTACAATGCCTAGAGCTTTAAACTGAACTCTTTGTGCAAACCGGAAGCCAATGGAGAGAGGCGATTGGCTATCTTGCGGATTCCGTGTTAGAGATCTGCATATGGAGACGTGCTGCACAATTTTGTCCTGTCTTTAATTTTTTAATGGTTGAGCACGGGGATCCTAAATAGAGAGTGTTGGTGTAGTCAAGTCGTGAAAGAATCAGTGCTTGCACCAACAGTCTCCTAGTACTGAAAGGCAGCAGTAGGAGGATTTTCCTTATCGTCTTCAGTATTCCATAACAGGTCCCTGCTACCTTCCATGCTTGCTCCTTCAAGTTTAGATTATGGTCCAGCCAAAGACCAAGGCTTTTGATTTGATCTTTAGGATGAGGCATGGTGCCCAAGCACCTAGGCCAGAGAGAGCTGGAGTTCAGGGGGAGGGTTTGCCCAAGAACAACAGCACAGTTTTAGCCCCATTAAGTTTTAGATATGAGCCGTCCATCCATGCAGACACCCTTTAGACAGCCGGCCAAATTGGTTTCCGCAGTCTCAGATTGGTTTAGGGAGACAATCAGTTGAGTGTTGTCCGCATAGGTAACAATCAGTATGCCAAATGGCTTGACAACCTCGGCCAGGGGTCTCACATAAATATTAAAGAGCGTGGGGCTCAGGGAAGAACCCTGAGAGACCCCGCATCTCAGAGGGATACTTTTAGAGATAGTTATCCTCAAAAACTTGAAATGATCTGTCTTCCAAAAAGGACTCTAGCCCCTTAAGTACTGTTCCAGTGACTCTTACCTCTCTGAGTCTCGCAATAAGTAGTTGATGATTAACCATGTCGAAGGCCGCGCTAAAGCCAAGGAGGGCAATTGCTGCAGAGCTGCCGACATCTAGAATTTCTCTGGCTTCTTTTACTACTACCAGCAGGGCAGTCTCCGTGCCCCGTTGAGGTCTAAAACCGGTTTGTGAGCTATGAAACCAGTGATTCCTCTCGCAAAAATTTGGAGAGAAAGAAGTTAACATACTTTTCAGCAATTTTTGTGATCTCTGGCAGAAGCGAAATCGGCCGGTAATTTGCGAATACTTCTGGATCCAAACTCGTTTTTTTTAGAAGAGCTTCGACCATGGCCCGTTTCTCAAGAGAGGGAACAAGCCCTGAGGAGAGTGAGATGTTAATGAGGTCCAAAATGGTTGAGGAAACTGTACCGAAGGCCTGGTTTAGAATGGTGGGGGGGCCGCATCTCTAGGGGAACCAGATTTCAATTTGTTAAGATAGTTTTTTAGGGATTTCATATCCATGTTAGAAATTGCAGCTAAGGAACAATCAGGCGTTAGTGGCTGGTCTTCCACAGGGGAGGCGTTTTGAAATACTGGGGTTGGGGAAAATGCCAAATAAATATCTTGAATTTGAAAAAAAAGAATTATGCCAGATTGTTGCAGCGCCCTAATATATCATCCGAGGGCATGGATGGGGGAGGGGGGTTAAGAAGAGATTTCGCAATCTGAAAAATTTCGCGAGGTGAGATGGAGGCTGAGTTAATCTTTTTTTCGTAGTACAGGGATTGAGCACTTCTAATTTCTGCCTTGATGCTTTAGTAGCCTCTCTGTATTTGATCTTCTTAGCGGTGGAAAAATCTTTCCTCCAACTTTCCACCCCGTCCATGCTGAACGTAGACTTTATAGTTCTAAGCAAAATCCTGGCCATGCGGCTTCTTCCCCGCATGTCACATCTTATTCATGATGACAAAATGGTTTCATCCCGTTCAGGTCCATTTCGGGCAGCCTTCGAAGGCTCTTCCACATTATGTATCACCAGAATGGAGCCAGTATCCAGGGCCCCTCGTAATGTCAGTCAATCTGGAAAAAAACATTTGATTCAGTGAGATGGGACCTTTTATATGCCACAATGGAAAGGATGGGCTTGGGAGGGGGGGTGGATCTGGTGGGTCAAATTTTTATACTCTCACCCGATGGCATGGGTCAGGACAGGTATAGTTGTGTCACACTAGTAAGATATTTACAGGGGCACCAGAGAGGGATGCCCGCTTTCCCCGCTCCAGTTTGCTCTGGTCATTAAGCTCCAAGTGGAACTATTTAGTATATGAGGGTGCCATCCCAGCATGCACGTAGGTGGGAGAGACCTTGTCATATCCCTATATGCCAACAATTTGCTGCTGTATTTGGGGGATGGCACACGGGGGTGGAACAGGCACTGGCCCATCTTGAGGAATACTCTGCCCTGGAGGGTCTTAAACTGAAGAAGGCACAAACTCATATCTTCCAACTAGCGGGTGATTGTCAATACCCTGGGGACCTGACCTGGTCCTCCAGCTCCTTTAAATATTTGGGAATCCAAATATTCCACACTGTGGAGGATCCGAGGGATGGCAACCTGAATCCGGATATGCGCTCCCTCAGGACCTGTGTCCAGTTCTGGCACTCACTGAATTTGCCCCTGATGGCCCACATAGCGCTGGCTAACATGATAATGCTTCCTAGACTTTTATATCATCTTGTAAATCTGCCCATGGTGATCTCGCCCTCATGGATCGCGCGTCTGGATGGGCTGCTCCGGGAATTGATTTGGGATGAAGGAAGGAACAGGGTTTCCCTCACGGTGCTGCAGTGAGCACCAGACGAAGGGGGACTAGGCACCGGAGTTCGAATTATACTACTTGGCAGCCCAGCTCCAATGGTTGGTCTAATGGTTGGCTGGCAGGAACCTTGACTTGCTGGTCCCAATTGGCATGATAGACAATCAGGGGCTGTTGTTGGCCAAACTCATGGACCAGTCAGTGCTACTACAGATGGCTCTGTGATGCTGGAGGAGGGGACTCCGACGCACAGCCGGGACTCCACTCTATGCTCCGAATTTGCCACCGATTGTTGTTCCGCTTACCCCATTCTCGAGAGCTCAGCTGTTGGAGTAGAAGTCAGCTGGGGTCATCCAGGCAGGTGACTGTTTTCAGCAGGGGGTGCTCATCCCATTAGATGATTATTTAGCCCAGAATGACCTACCTTATAGACAATTTTTTACCTATCACTCGGTGGTGAGAACGTTTGGGAACCTATGGTGGAGTAGCAGGCAGGGGTCACTAACTCCTGGGGTTCTCCAAACGTTGGTAACATTGGAGGCAGCTAGACACCTAGTGAAATGGCTTTATAGAGCATTGTTAGGGATGGTTAAGACACCCTTACACTGAATGCGCGAGAGGTGGGGAGTAATATTAGGAAGAGATTTACAGGTCAAGGAATGGGAACAGGTACTGAAGAGCCCAAAACGGGCGTCTAGGAACACCATCTTTACACTAATCCAATTCAACTATATCCATATGGTATATCTAATGCCTCATAGACTGAACGTCCTATATGGAGGGGAGATTCACTGCTGCCCTAGATGCAGGGTACGGGATGCAGGGTTCGCTCACATGGTGCTGGAGTGTGCACGACTATGGGGGTTCTGCAGGACGGTGTTAGAGTCCATTAAGAAGACGCTGAACCGCGCACTTCCCTGCTCAGTGGAGGTTTGCTTTCTGGGACTGTTCCCCAGACCAAAGGCGAGGAAAGTGGGCTCGAGATTCGTAGATCTGGCCCTTGTCCTAGATCGATAGCACAGATTTGGATGACAGCCATTGGCCCTACGGTGACAGCCTGGGAAAGAAATGTAGACTTGTGGACCAAGGCGGAAGAAAGGCAGGCCCAGTTCTAGCGGGTGGACCAGGCCCACCCGCTAGACGTCAGGAAGGCCAATAGATAATGGCCACTTTAATTTAAAACATTTCTCCAAACGTTGTTTTTCTTCCTCTTCTAGGAGTTGAGTGTTTGGGCCTGTGCTCTTTCTCACAGGCACCCCCAATCACGCATCTCCTTTTAGGAAGGTGGGCTGTGTCCCCGCCCACTCGTGCAGGTAGAATAGGGGCATGACAATGGGGACAAATCCTTTCTTTGGCACCGGGTAACCTTTGCGTGCTGAGTAGATATTTTCTTCTCTATTCAGCCTTGGAGAAAAGGGGTTTGTTTATCCTGATTCACCTTTCCTGACCCCTTCAACTGCTTATCAGATTGGGCTGTGGCAGACTTCTAACAGAGCAGGTAAGAGAATGTGTGCCTATTCCGTTTTTTTTCAAATCTGCAAAGGCCCAGCAAGATACATACTTTGTGTATGCTTTGAGAATGTGTGGCTATTTGTTCATATTTTTAAAATCTGTGAGGGCCCTGCAAGACACATACTTCGTGTATGACAAGTATATTTCATTTAAATCGTTTCCATAGTTTTTAGGTCGAGCTAGACGTAAGCAAGCATTGCTTAGTCTGCGAAGACATCTGTAGTCACCCGTTTCTGGGAATGAGGACAAGAGGGTGCACGAGCGCAGATTGCACCTCGTGGGCGCGCACGGTGCCATGCCCCTCTCCTGCCTCGGAAGCAAGCACCAACACGCATGCGCATACCCAGAGACACACACACACGAGCACCCATGCACGCACCCATACATACAGAGAACCCACCCTCGCCGTCGCATACACACACATGCGCGCACACACACTGCATACACACACTGCATACACACACGCTCCCCCCTTACCTCACCAGAGACACACACACAAGCGCACATACACACGAGTACACACACGCACGCATACACACACGCTCCCCCCCCCCTTACCTCACCTCACCAGGCTCTCTTCTTGTCCTGTTTTCATGTGGGTTCCTTCTGTCCGGCTCCCGATGGATGGGCGGGCGGGTGCCGGAGAAGCGACCAAGAACACTCTGCGCCTGCGCGGAAGTGCACGCGCCCGTCTGACGTTACTTGTTTTGCTTGTTTACTATTGGTAAGGTTCCTGCGCCCCGCCCGGCACGAGTGCTTGCTCAAAGCAAGAAACTACATATCCCTGTTGGTTGTGTAAACTGACCATGTGTGTGCCGGTGATGGATATTGTCTGTTCGCCTATATATGCGCTCCTTGCAGCTGCTTACTAGCGAAGACAAAGCCAAGGTTCGGATGCTGTCGTTGAAATCCATTTTCTCAATGCGAAAAATATGGAACTGTCCATCTATCGATATGCATTTATTTAGGAGTCTATACAAATGTACTGTGTGCGGGTATATATGTAGTTATATAAGGCTATACATATCCTGAACCTTAAGTGAATATATGTAAATATAGATCTGTATACATAAAGATGTATTCCCTAATATATAATACAGACGTGTTTATACGTTTTTTATATATGTGTTTACATATATTTCACATAGCGCTGTGCGTGGATACCCGTGTGAACACAAACATCCCAATCCCAAGAGGTACACATGTCCCCCAGGTGTGTTGATGGAGAGGGGAGGGGCGGGGAGTGTTGCTTATGGATCCCTACAATGGTATTGCGCCTCCATATTAGAGGCCTGTGTATGTTGTGTGGCGGTGGCTATCGCAGAAAGGTGAGTGAAATATGGGAGGGATGGCATGAAAGGTTGAAATTCAAGGTTAACCCATTCAGTTGGACACATCATCACTGCAGGGACCTGGGGGGAGTCTTTCTGAAGTGTGTGCACAGGGTTACCCAAGAGCGCCTAGGCGGTTGACATGCATTTCACTGGTGAACATGTTTCTTAGCTGTTAATTTGGAGTGACCCCTTGCTTTCCCTCCAATAACGCCTGCGTCACCCCGACCGGGGGACAGCGCCACTTTGATGATATTAGGGCGCGCAGTGGGAGGGCACGAGGCGGTGGCGCAGGTAGTGATGGTTAGGAGTGCCTAAGGCATAACCGCCACATTTTGTTAATCTGGAAAATGGAGGCAAAATGGAAAAATACCCTTCTACTGCAGTATAGACTGAGACAATGGAATTAGCCGCCGATCGGACTTTTCTGCAGCATAGGCCCCAAGCATAAAATCTTCAAATCCTTTGTCGTTAGCATAAATATTGTTGTTATCGTAGTCCCTTCATCTTCGTCCGATATTACCATTCGTAACCAATCAGTGAGCGGATTAGCATGCAACAATCACGGAGCTGTTCAAGAAAACTAGAGCAGTCTTATTTAATTTGTTCCTCACTACCAGCAACTGGACTGACCAATGGCTTTTTCCTTTTTTTTTTCTTCATACATATATTTTTTTCTTTTCTCTATTCTCGCGTTCCATGGTGGTGTTCTTGTGTCCGTTTGAACATCTGTACCTGCGTGCCCCTCCTCCTTTCTCCATCTTGCTTTAGAACTGTCTCTTTTAAAATATTTTTCTGTAGTCTTTCTTACTTTATTACCATACATAGTACCACCTTTAATTCTAACAGTATTTCTATGCATCTTTCACTATCATTCTCTCGTTCATTTTATTTTCGATACAAGGTGACAGCACAGCTTTATGAGTGACTTGGCTGCCAAAATATTTCTCACTTTGAGATTAGGCAAGAGAAATGTTTTCATAACCTTAGAACCTGCTTTTGCTAATTTTTGTCTAGCAAAGAAATGCCACACGTACCGTAAAAATACCTTCCTGTGCCAACACCCGAAAGTGATTCCCCAGTGCGAAAAATCACGTCGGATGAAAGGAGTGTCTTGACTACAAAGGATGTGTTTGCTCAAGGGCTTATGCAATTTCAGCTCCACGGTCTTGTTAAGTTATATTGCGCCCTTGCTTGCATCGAAGTTGCATTTAGCCATTAAAGTGCTTCATGACCTCAGAAGGCGCAGACGATCCTTTGGAGGACAGATAGCGCTATACTATGGAGTATGTGCTTTTTGGAAGTGTATGTGTTTATTGTTTGGCTATTTAGGGCATGTTTTTGTGTTGTGCGTGATGATGAGCAGAAAGATTTGGTAGTTGTATGGCACTCGCCTGCTGCTAGTCTGGTGTTTTGCTGCTGTTTGTTGGCAGTCTGTATTGTTTGCCGCACAGCATTCTCTTTGTAATTTAAACATTGATACATGGTTCTGGGATTCGCGGACAGGGGGCTTATTGGGCCTGATGTTAGGTGGCGTTATATGTCACGTGTCTTCATTTACGTGTGTAGTCTGTTGTTTTATGCACACGACTGTTTGGAGGTGTAGATCTTGGGCCCAGCTGGCAGCCCGATGCCTGGGGCTGGGTTCATGCTCGCCTGCCGGTGTGGCATCCTTGTGGTATGTGCCCCGGCCTCGGTGTTGAGTCCCACAGTGATTGTGTGGGTTGGGGGCTCGTAGGTCCTAGGCAGTCGTTGGATTGCGCAGGCATCTGAGGGTAGGAGGGCTTCGGTAGGTGGAGTATGAGGAGGGCAGACGTGACTCGTCGCCATTGAGTTGGCCTTTGGTCATGGGGTGGCTGCAGCTCACGCAGGACGGGCATAAGGGATTGCAGACCTGACCCTGGTGGCATGCAGGATGCGCACCAGGGGTTGCGTAGGGTCCGAGAGCAGGCGGAGTGTGAGTGTAGTCTTCAGAGCAGTGACTACTACACATTGGACTTGGACGCACAGGTGTTTGCGGACCCGGGTCCGGTCCAAATGCTTTGCTTGGATGGTGGTGTTTGACAGTGGTGATGGTGAAAAGTGAGGTATCCTTGTGACGGGAGCGGTGTCTGCGGACCGTGTCACTGCGGTGGCTGCTGATTGAAAACGAAGACACTGGCGTAGCTTCTTACTGTTACACTTTGGGTTTGCCGCTTGCCGTATGAGTGTTTTTATATGAAGGTCAACAAAAAAAAGCGACTCGTCACCAGACGCTAGTAAAGTGTTCAAGTCTATGGGTGACAGAGAAGTGGAAATTTATCTTGGCTTGAAATGCCCTCACCCAAAATATGAGAGGAGCGCCGATCCAGATTAACAGCGCCTTGAGGGAAGGAGTACAGCGTGTAGCGCCTGAAAAGTCTGTCCTTGCCCTCAATAATCATTTACAAGGACCTCGTCCCCATAGACTTATACTTGTTCTTCCTAAAACTGAACAGACACAACTTCCATCCCCAGCATGCAAGTTTAACTCAAGTGTCTGTCTGACTTAAAGTTCTAAAGCTACGTTTAACTTCAAATGCCCCTGCCTAATCCGAATAGTAATCCTAATTGCTAAGGCTAAACCCCAATGAACCTAAACCAAAGAATTTTGACCCTTAACCTAAAACAAAGCCTCTAACTCTAAATGCAATCTTAGTCTCTAAGTGCTACAACTCCAAAATGAATGCTAAGTATCACAGAGTAAACCTTAGGATACACGTCCAAGCACAAACTCCTACATTCATACATATAGGATAGGCCTAAAAAAGATGCCTAAACACTCGAACCTAAGCACTGAATTTTAAACATAAACAGCAAGTCTGAGACTGATCAGCCTAAACCTCTAAATCTGATACCTAAGGCAATCCACCTACATATTTCTAAACCTCTAGGTTAATACCAGGCTCCTAAAACTTAAACTCTTTGTACTTGGTTTAACCTCATGAATCTAAGCCTATTTCCACAAACCCACATTTAAATTCCTCAGCCCCATTCACAGCAGCTGTGTCTAAATCTAAACCATTTGTCACTACTTAAACATCTAGGTTAAGGTTACTCCCTAAACCAAAACTTGTGCGACTCAATTCCCTAAACCTATATTTAACACCTTATTGGTAAACCTGGAATTTATTATAAAAGTTTACTCAATTTGTAAATCTAACCCTTTTAATCCATGCTAGCAAATTTTAGTCTAAATGTTTTAGACTAAAACCCTAAATCCATAATATTGTCCGTATCCCAAACAATGTGTCCACAATCTCCACTTCTGGATGAAGGACAGTCATTTCTGCTTGAATGGTGACAAAACTGAGATCATGCTTCTAGGCGGTACTAAGGAGAATCCATCCCATTTCCATTACCCTTAATCCTGTCCCAGCAAAGAAGGCAAAGAATCCAAGCATTACTTTAGACTCTGTAAAAACATTTATGCTGCAAACAGATAAAGTGCTCAAGGATGCTAGCTTTCAACTCTCCAGCTCTGCAAGTTTTTGTAACTCCTGCAACCTACTACCAGATGGAAATGGCTAGAAGTATGTTCATAGTCGTCTTCATTATTCCATTATTATCCACATCGGCCAGCCCATAAAACTCATAGACATGCTGCTGCAAATGTGAAATGAAATGATCCGGTTGTGCATATGAGACCCACCTTGCTAGTTCTCAATTTTCTTCCACTTAAATGGAGAATTCCATTCACAGTTCTCTGTGCAGTGCATACGGCCCGGTGGATCACAGGCCCTTGCATCCCCAGGAGCTTGACCACACTATTGACCAGAGTTACATGGTCAGCAAAGTACTCATGATCTGCCATCCAAAACAAATGCTGCAGAAGCCTGGCAGGAGGGTATCTGAGCTCCATGAGCCAGGGATCCTAACCATGGCCTCTTGCAAAGGCTCCTGGAGCACGTGCTGTTCAGACAGACCTTCAGCTGAAGATGATCATCACAAGCAGGGCCGGACTGGAAACCGGGCTTTTCTTAATGAACAATGCAAAGACCTGTTTAAACAAGCATTTGCAATGCAATAGGTCTCGCATTTACGCAAGTTTGACCTATTGGCATTGTAAATGACACTGGCTTTTATTTATGTTTCATAAATAAAAGGCATTGTCAATTACAATAAAAATAGCTCAAACTCGCAAATGCGAGACCTATTGCATTGCAAATGCTTGTTATGACTGGCTCTGCCACAAATGCAAGACAACAGTAACAAGCATTTGCAATGCAATGGATCTAGCATTTCTGCAAGTTTATGCTATTGGCTTTGTAAATGACAATGCCTATTATTTTTCTTTTTAAAAACATAAATAAAAGGCATTGTCATTTACATTGCCAATAGCTTAAACTTGTGTAAATGCAAGACCTATTGCATTGCAAATGCTTGTTTTGGTAGGCACGCAGAGATTACGTGATTTTCCCAGAATCACAGGATGTGGAGTCGACCCCGAGGATGTATGATTAAATAACTACTTACTAAACCACAAATTCCCTAACCACGTAGGCTAAACAACGAACAATGCTAAACCACTACGTTTTTTACGAGTACCTAAACCACGAAAAAAAAATTTGTGATTTGCCAATAGATGGCACTATTGTAATAACAATACTTCTGTTTGTGAAGTAAAATGTCCAATTGAGAAGAACTAATAAGTAGAAGGTAGACCACACACTGACATAAATCCAACACACAAATTGACTTGTCAGACGGACCCATCTGGCACTGCCATATTGCCCAATATGCCTGTCTGACCTTGGCCCCAAACTGAATGGATGGCAGCAGCCAAAGTATCAAAGAAGGGGCCACTCCTGCGCCATTACTTCCATTATCAATAAATCTTCTGCAACTGTTTTTTTAAACATATTTTATTAACTTTTTGGTCATGGTCAATACAGTTTGGCATTATGAAGTGCAATAGCAGTTTTGCAGTTCGTATTTACATATACATAATTTCCATATAACATCCAGGGTACCAGACAGACAATTTTCTCTGATATTTGTGATGCATTGATTTTTCGCACTGCACCATTATTTCCCCTGTTTTTTTGTCAAATGCTTTTTCTCTTTCCTCCTCCTCTAATTGACACCAGGGTGTTTATGGTAATAAGAACAAAGTCGCCACAATTTAACTGTTAGCAGTTAAGCCCATCCAATGATACGGTAAAAGTACAAAGGTAGAAGGCTTCGTCTTGGTATAAGCAGTAGAAAGATGAAGAAAACCCTGTCTGGAAAAACAGCAAATAGCTGGTTTAAGTACTACTGGGAAGTGGTCTGGGTAAGGGGGGGATCTATTATCCACCAATTTCTATATGGAGCAGGCGTACCTACTCAGTGGCGCAATTTCAAACGATTTAAGTGAACTTGTAAACACACTTGAATATACCAAACAGAAAAGTTTTGTGTTGTTTAAAAAATAATCATAAATGATTTATTACCTCCCAATGGGGTTACAATCTAACACATTATCACAGTATTAAAAGAGTTTTAAAAAACCTCATAACATGGTTATACAGTCACATATAAAAAGTCAAAATGTAATCAACAAACAGTCGACGCAGCGTTTCGGTGCTTTTTTCTTTTTTCACACCTTCTTCAGGACTTTACAACATTTTGACTCCATTATTTCTACAAATAAATAAAAACATTTTAGTATTTCTCTTTTTACGAATTCATCGTTTTGACCTAGACATATTACTATCTATTGTTATACACCACTAGATATACCACTAGATATACCCGTCCACTTCGTTCAAGTAACAGAGAATTTGTTCTCTTTATTTGGAACTTAGATTCAAGATCCTTTGGGTAACTGAATCTTGTAGATGGGACCACGTCCCTCTGTGAACTATATCTGATTTTCTACATCACTGTATTTAACATTAGGATGCATTTTTTATTAGACTGTTATTGAAGATATTCGTCATACCTGTATTTTGTTAAAAAATGAAGCATTTCAAAATAATCCCACACGAATTTGCAGGATGCTCAGGTTTTTCAATTTCCTTGAGCTGAACTGGTAATAAATAACAGAAGTTCGATTAAGTAATGGATAACCAGAAGTCACAGTTTAGACTAGTGAGTTACTAAACAGTTGTCAATATTACCAAACAGTTGTCAATATTACCTCTTGGTCTGAGCAACTCTGTGTTGTATATGCACGGAGGAGCCACCATCAATAAGGGCGGAACTTCTTATGGTTTTGTTAAAACCTGGAAATGTATGGATAACAAGACTAAAATATCTTTTCCACGATTATTTAACGATTGTTCTTATTTTGTGTTCAATAATCACCAATGTTGGTGGTCCTTGTGGTTAGAGCACCAAGTTACTAACCTTATCGCATTTTTAGCCGATTTGAGGTGGGCGTCGGCGGCAAGTAAATAGTGCGCGGCCCCAGTGTCAGGTTTTCTTTCATCAAGGGTCCAAGTCTCTAGGGATATTTTTAAAACATCCATTTTGTCACATAGATTTCACTAAGGGTTACAGTTTTATACATAGTGCACACGGCCATACATTATTATTGATTATTTTTATTTTTATATATCCTCTTTTACAGACGCTATTGTGAGACATAGTTTTTTTGAGAGGGAGCGGCCACCATATTATTACTCCAGGGCATGTTCTTTGTATCTACATATGCCTTGGACTGGGCGAGTCGAAGTCTTGTGCTTAGAGTGGAAACTTCTAAGCTTACTAATTCTCTTCAAGTAATTATGTTAACGAAATTAATTTTAAGAAATAACCTATCCAGAGCGCTTTAGACTAATCCTAAACCACTAGATTAGTGCCCATGTCTCACCTTGTGTTTCGTAAGTGGCCTCCCTGCTCCTCCGTAGCGCCGTCTTCCTGAAGATTAGAAGAGTGGCGCCCATGTTTTGGGACGTCCTTTTTATATCCGGTTTCTCAAATTAGACCCGGAAGTGTTCTGGTTGTCAACAAAACGCCGTTTTGTCTAAAATTTCAGTAATCGTAATAACGCACAAGTGTACTCAACTTTTAAGGCGTTTATCCTAAACACATAGTCGGGCATCATAGGAAGCACACATTTTTAATGATCTAGCCCCTTTCAGTGAAAACATTACAAACTGGTCGAGATATATCGACGACATTTTTTTCATTTGGTCTGGATCCTTAGAATTACTTAATGAATTTATCCTCTGGCTTAACCTGGGGGATAGTAATTTGAAATTTACCTCTAACATCAATAAGGACACAATATAATTCCTAGACATTAACATCAGAGCAAATAATGGTACCTTAGGTGTTGATCTTTACACCAAACCAACGGACAGAAACACTCTGTTGCACTATAAGAGCAACCATCCTAACAGCCAGAAAAACAATATACCGTTTGGGCAATATCTACGCATAAGAAGGAATTGTACCGACATACAAGATTTTAATAAACACGCAGATGTTTTATCTGATACATTGAAAGAGAGAGGATACCCAAAAAGTCTAATTAGACGGACCTACAAACGAGCAAAGTATTACAATAGAGAGGCTATCTTCGAGAAAAAGAACACTGAGAACAGTGAGATTAAAGTGGATAACTCAAAAAATAGATTAATCTTTGTAACTAACTACAGTACAGCCAGCAATAAAATTAAGAATATCATATATCGCAACTGGCCGCTATTGAACACAAAACCAGGTGAGAATATTCCGAAACCCATGTTCAGTTTCCGGCGAAACAGAACAATTAGGAACTGTTTGGTCCATACTTTCAAAGAGAAAGCACGACCTAATATTAACACCATTAATAATGCACCATTGCCAGTTGGGAATTTTACCTGTAATATGTGTTCGAATTGCATATCTCTAATGAAAGGTAAATCAGTAATATATAACGAGGTAGAGCACAATATAAAAAACTTTGTAAATTGCAGAACAAAAAACCTGATTTATATGATTAAATGTCCTTGCGACAAAGCGTACATTGGTGAAACCGCAAGAGAAATCAAGACTAGAATAACAGAGCACAAATCTGCCATTAGAACAAACAAAAAATTCTGCCCCTCTTGTGGAACACTGGACAACACACAACCATAAAGTAGAAGATCTTAAATGGTGTGTGATAGAAGCCATCTCCCATAACACCAGGGGTGGTAGTATGGACAATAAACAAAAGAAGAGAGAGCAGTTCTACATGTCTCTCTTCAATACCTTCCGCACTGGATTAAACAACCGGGAGGAATGGGAGAGACTGGTCCTATAATGATAATCAGATAATCTATAGTGAATGTTTCAGTCTTCTTGTCCCCTTACTGTATATATAAAATATCATCATGACATATATACAAAAATGGTTTTGCAGGGATAACGCACAACAAATGACAGGATCCACACAAAAAAACTGCATAGACAGCATAACTAATGGAAATGTAAAAATGTTTCTTTCATGTTTTTTCAAGTAACATGTTTTCTCCATAGAAAGATAGTGCTGCATACACTGTTAACAACAGCTATGTAATTTTTTCATTCTATTGACATTTTATGTACTGTCAGCATTTGTGAAAGATGATATTGAGATAGTGGTCTCTCTACAGAGCAATGCGGATTATAATCAAAACGAGCAGAAAATAGAATGGAAAACTTAGCATAATAATATCCCTGTTAAGATATATACTTTGTTGGAAAAACAGGAAGGAGTATTGAAATTATTATAACATTACTCTAGAGATGTAAATGCAAAGACATAACAAAGAGGTGCTCTCTGTATCGTGTGTGTCGTTTTCTATAATCCAAGCGACATGGGCTCTCTACCCGTTCCAAGATGGCGGCCGTCATAAACGCGGCGATAATATTAAATATTGTCAAAGTAGTCTGCCACCACGTCACGACACATAAAAGAGTTTTTAATTATAATTAGAAGATCGGTGTAAGTGACATCGTAGTGCTTTATTATTTAAATCAGAGAAGCACGAAAAGTCAGTTTTTTTCAAAACAGTTTTCATTCCCGAATGGGTGCCTAATTATGATGCCCGACTATGTGTTTAGGATAAACGCCTTAAAAGTTGAGTACACTTGTGCGTTATTACGATTACTGAAATTTTAGACAAAACGGCGTTTTGTTGACAACCAGAACACTTCCGGGTCTAATTTGAGAAACCGGATATAAAAAGGACGTCCCAAAACATGGGCGCCACTCTTCTAATCTTCAGGAAGACGCCGCTACGGAGGAGCAGGGAGGCCACTTACGAAACACAAGGTGAGACATGGGCACTAATCTAGTGGTTTAGGATTAGTCTAAAGCGCTCTGGATAGGTTATTTCTTTAAATTAATTTCGTTAACATAATTACTTGAAGAGAATTAGTAAGCTTAGAAGTTTCCACTCTAAGCACAAGACTTCGACTCGCCCAGTCCAAGGCATATGTAGATACAAAGAACATGCCCTGGAGTAATAATATGGTGGCCGCTCCCTCTCAAAAAAACTATGTCTCACAATAGCGTCTGTAAAAGAGGATATATAAAAATAAAAATAATCAATAATAATGTATGGCCGTGTGCACTATGTATAAAACTGTAACCCTTAGTGAAATCTATGTGACAAAATGGATGTTTTAAAAATATCCCTAGAGACTTGGACCCTTGATGAAAGAAAACCTGACACTGGGGCCGCGCACTATTTACTTGCCGCCGACGCCCACCTCAAATCGGCTAAAAATGCGATAAGGTTAGTAACTTGGTGCTCTAACCACAAGGACCACCAACATTGGTGATTATTGAACACAAAATAAGAACAATCGTTAAATAATCGTGGAAAAGATATTTTAGTCTTGTTATCCATACATTTCCAGGTTTTAACAAAACCATAAGAAGTTCCGCCCTTATTGATGGTGGCTCCTCCGTGCATATACAACACAGAGTTGCTCAGACCAAGAGGTAATATTGACAACTGTTTGGTAATATTGACAACTGTTTAGTAACTCACTAGTCTAAACTGTGACTTCTGGTTATCCATTACTTAATCGAACTTCTGTTATTTATTACCAGTTCAGCTCAAGGAAATTGAAAAACCTGAGCATCCTGCAAATTCGTGTGGGATTATTTTGAAATGCTTCATTTTTTAACAAAATACAGGTATGACGAATATCTTCAATAACAGTCTAATAAAAAATGCGTCCTAATGTTAAATACAGTGATGTAGAAAATCAGATATAGTTCACAGAGGGACGTGGTCCCATCTACAAGATTCAGTTACCCAAAGGATCTTGAATCTAAGTTCCAAATAAAGAGAACAAATTCTCTGTTACTTGAACGAAGTGGACGGGTATATCTAGTGGTATATCTAGTGGTGTATAACAATAGATAGTAATATGTCTAGGTCAAAACGATGAACTTGTAAAAAGAGAAATACTAAAATGTTTTTATTTATTTGTAGAAATAATGGAGTCAAAATGTTGTAAAGTCCTGAAGAAGGTGTGAAAAAAGAAAAAAGCACCGAAACGCTGCGTCGACTGTTTGTTGATTAAATTTTGACTTTTTATATGTGACTGTATAACCATGTTATGAGGTTTTTTAAAACTCTTTTAATACTGTGATAATGTGTTAGATTGTAACCCCATTGGGAGGTAATAAATCATTTATGATTATTTTTTAAACAACACAAAACTTTTCTGTTTGGTATATTCGAGTGTGTTTACAAGTTCACTTAAATCGTTTGAAATTGCGCCACTGAGTAGGTACGCCTGCTCCATATAGAAATTGGTGGATAATAGATCCCCCCCTTACCCAGACCACTTCCCAGTAGTACTTAAACTAGCTATTTGCTGTTTTTCCAGACAGGGTTTTCTTCATCTTTCTACTGCTTGAACCCCCTTCCCTGTTGCACAAGATCAGGGGTACCTCCTATTTGTTTTTGCTTATTGACTGTACAGCTTGTTAGCTGGGAGGCTTTTCCGAACACATCAGTTCAAGGCATTGACCTATCTTCAGTATCCTAAAATTATCAAAAATGGATACATTAAAAACTAAAGGGTTTTCTAAAGAAGAATTTAACAAAATTGTAAACGGCACATCAAAAAACTATACCGCAACAACAAGTAGCAATAATGACGAGGAGAAATGGCGCGAACTATGGAACAATAAAAAGAAACTAGTTTGCACAGAATTACATGCCGATTTCTTAGTTGACTATCTAAAAAAGGGCATCATCCCCAGTGGCCTTCAAGTCAAAAATGAACCTGGTGTCTTCATCCGACACGAGGGTTTCATAGAAAACTGGACCCTAATTGCGAATAGGTGTAGTAGGGATTGGATGCTGTTGATAATCGAAACTGCCAACTCTATTTTAATAATAGAGAGAAAAGAAATAGCTGAATTTGAAGCCAAATTAGACATCTCAATCTTGGAAGATGCCAAGAAAAAATTGGACGAAATACAAAGAGATGTCTCAGGATATAGAGACTATTTGGTCGGTAAAAAAGCAAATAAATTTAACAAAGATGTGGCCAATTATAACACCGAAGTGGTTTATCCCTATACCCAGAAAGACTTCTTTGATCGTCCTAAAGAAAGTTTTCAGAATAGGAATCATTGGCAACAACCCCGGCGCACATACCCCAAAAAAAGAGTTACCTTTACGGATTCTTCGTACACCAGTACGGATTCCGAACAAGAAAAAACAATGGACAAAAGCAGGACAGGTGAATCAACATCTACCCCCAATAGAGATTCCCTACCTTTTTTAGGCCAACGTGGAAGAGGGAACTACCAAAACAATCATCAATCGAGAGGAAACGGGAGGGGGAAGTTCTTCTCTCAACCTCAACAACAAAGGAGGTATTATACCAGAAGCCAACCAAAATGGGATTAAATAGAAAAGCGGCTATCATTAATCTGTCTGATTTAACTTTAACAGAAACTGAACAGGCAGTCTTAGAGAAAGGCTTAGGCTTCGCCATTAGCTCTAAAATTAATAAATATAACTTAGAAAGAGACCTACAAAGTTTCTTTAGAAAGATTAGGCTACAAGACTTTTTAGAGATAAACCTCCTAGAGAAAACATCATTAATAAATCGGGTCTTAAACCTAAATCGACATGGACACCCAATATTGGTATGGTAAATAAACAAGTTGACCTCTTTGAAAAAGTGGTGGAAAACAACATCTCTGAACTCTTGACACACCCTCTCAGAGGTATTAACAATCTAAGCCCTGCTGAAAGAATGGCTCTAAAAAACCTAGAAAAGAATGACCTCTTAACAATTAAACCTGGTGACAAAGGAGGTAGTATTGTTTTAATGAACTCTGAGGACTACGAAAAAAGGATGATGTCCCTCCTTAACAACAAGGAACATTATTGTTCCTCTAGTAGATCCGAGTGGAATGCACTGATCCTTAAAGTAAATACACTACTAGACCATGCCAAAGAAGATGAGATAATCTGTACAGAGGAATATAAGTTTTTTAAAAATGAGGCACCCATCATTCCTGCACTCTACGGACTTCCCAAAGTCCATAAAAGTATCACTGACCCACCAATGAGACCTATTGTGTCGTCGATTGATTCTGTTACAGAACCTTTAAGTAAATATATCGACAAATTTCTTCAACCGATTGTATGCAAGCAGAAAGCATACATAAAGGACACCACATGTATGATTGAAAAAGTAGAAGGTGTGCCATATGACATCACTTCACAATGGTTGGTGACTTTAGATATAGAGGCCCTCTACACTAACATCCCACAGGATGATACCATCAGAATGTTAGAGGGCCTCTTAAAAGTGGGATCGGATGATCTAACTGAACACGCAATTTTCATTGTAGAGTGTGCGGAAATCATACTAAAAAATAATATTTTTCTGTTTAAAAACAGCTTTTTTAAACAAACGAAGGGGACCAGCATGGGGGCCACCTGTGCCCCAAGTCTAGCATGCTTATATGTAGCGGCCTTTGAGGAAGCACACATTTTTAATGATCTAGCCCCTTTCAGTGAAAACATTACAAACTGGTCGAGATATATCGACGACATTTTTTTCATTTGGTCTGGATCCTTAGAATTACTTAATGAATTTATCCTCTGGCTTAACCTGGGGGATAGTAATTTGAAATTTACCTCTAACATCAATAAGGACACAATAGAATTCCTAGACATTAACATCAGAGCAAATAATGGTACCTTAGGTGTTGATCTTTACACCAAACCAACGGACAGAAACACTCTGTTGCACTATAAGAGCAACCATCCTAACAGCCAGAAAAACAATATACCGTTTGGGCAATATCTACGCATAAGAAGGAATTGTACCCACATACAAGATTTTAATAAACACGCAGATGTTTTATCTGATAAATTGAAAGAGAGAGGATACCCAAAAAGTCTAATTAGACGGGCCTACAAACGAGCAAAGTATTACAATAGAGAGGCTATCTTCGAGAAAAAGAACACTGAGAACAATGAGATTAAAGTGGATAACTCAAAAAATAGATTAATCTTTGTAACTAACTACAGTACAGCCAGCAATAAAATTAAGAATATCATATATCGCAACTGGCCGCTATTGAACACAAAACCAGGTGAGAATATTCCGAAACCCATGTTCAGTTTCCGGCGAAACAGAACAATTAGGAACTGTTTGGTCCATACTTTCAAAGAGAAAGCACGACCTAATATTAACACCATTAATAATGCACCATTGCCAGTTGGGAATTTTACCTGTAATATGTGTTCGAATTGCATATCTCTAATGAAAGGTAAATCAGTAATATATAACGAGGTAGAGCACAATATAAAAAACTTTGTAAATTGCAGAACAAAAAACCTGATTTATATGATTAAATGTCCTTGCGACAAAGCGTACATTGGTGAAACCGCAAGAGAAATCAAGACTAGAATAACAGAGCACAAATCCGCCATTAGAACAAACAAAAAATCTGCCCCTCTTGTGGAACACTGGACAACACACAACCATAAAGTAGAAGATCTTAAATGGTGTGTGATAGAAGCCATCTCCCATAACACCAGGGGTGGTAGTATGGACAATAAACGAAAGAAGAGAGAGCAGTTCTACATGTCTCTCTTCAATACCTTCCGCACTGGATTAAACAACCGGGAGGAATGGGAGAGACTGGTCCTATAATGATAATCAGATAATCTATAGTGAATGTTTCAGTCTTCTTGTCCCCTTACTGTATATATAAAATATCATCATGACATATATACAAAAATGGTTTTGCAGGGATAACGCACAACAAATGACAGGATCCACACAAAAAAACTGCATAGACAGCATAACTAATGGAAATGTAAAAATGTTTCTTTCATGTTTTTTCAAGTAACATGTTTTCTCCATAGAAAGATAGTGCTGCATACACTGTTAACAACAGCTATGTAATTTTTTCATTCTATTGACATTTTATGTACTGTCAGCATTTGTGAAAGATGATATTGAGATAGTGGTCTCTCTACAGAGCAATGCGGATTATAATCAAAACGAACAGAAAATAGAATGGAAAACTTAGCATAATAATATCCCTGTTAAGATATATACTTTGTTGGAAAAACAGGAAGGAGTATTGAAATTATTATAACATTACTCTAGAGATGTAAATGCAAAGACATAACAAAGAGGTGCTCTCTGTATCGCGTGTGTCGTTTTCTATAATCCAAGCGACATGGGCTCTCTACCCGTTCCAAGATGGCGGCCGTCATAAACGCGGCGATAATATTAAATATTGTCAAAGTAGTCTGCCACCACGTCACGACACATAAAAGAGTCTTTAATTATAATTGCAAGATCGGTGTAAGTGACATCGTAGTGCATTATTATTTAAATCAGAGAAGCACGAAAGGTCCGTTTTTTTCAAAACAGTTTTCATTCCCGAATGGGTGCCTAATTATGATGCCCGACTATGTGTTTAGGATAAACGCCTTAAAAGTTGAGTACACTTGTGCGTTATTACGATTACTGAAATTTTAGACAAAACGGCGTTTTGTTGACAACCAGAACACTTCCAGGTCTAATTTGAGAAACCGGATATAAAAAGGACGTCCCAAAACATGGGCGCCACTCTTCTAATCTTCAGGAAGACGCCGCTACGGAGGAGCAGGGAGGCCACTTACGAAACACAAGGTGAGACATGGGCACTAATCTAGTGGTTTAGGATTAGTCTAAAGCGCTCTGGATAGGTTATTTCTTTAAATTAATTTCGTTAACATAATTACTTGAAGAGAATTAGTAAGCTTAGAAGTTTCCACTCTAAGCACAAGACTTCGACTCGCCCAGTCCAAGGCATATGTAGATACAAAGAACATGCCCTGGAGTAATAATATGGTGGCCGCTCCCTCTCAAAAAAACTATGTCTCACAATAGCGTCTGTAAAAGAGGATATATAAAAATAAAAATAATCAATAATAATGTATGGCCGTGTGCACTATGTATAAAACTGTAACCCTTAGTGAAATCTATGTGACAAAATGGATGTTTTAAAAATATCCCTAGAGACTTGGACCCTTGATGAAAGAAAACCTGACACTGGGGCCGCGCACTATTTACTTGCCGCCGACGCCCACCTCAAATCGGCTAAAAATGCGATAAGGTTAGTAACTTGGTGCTCTAACCACAAGGACCACCAACATTGGTGATTATTGAACACAAAATAAGAACAATCGTTAAATAATCGTGGAAAAGATATTTTAGTCTTGTTATCCATACATTTCCAGGTTTTAACAAAACCATAAGAAGTTCCGCCCTTATTGATGGTGGCTCCTCCGTGCATATACAACACAGAGTTGCTCAGACCAAGAGGTAATATTGACAACTGTTTGGTAATATTGACAACTGTTTAGTAACTCACTAGTCTAAACTGTGACTTCTGGTTATCCATTACTTAATCGAACTTCTGTTATTTATTACCAGTTCAGCTCAAGGAAATTGAAAAACCTGAGCATCCTGCAAATTCGTGTGGGATTATTTTGAAATGCTTCATTTTTTAACAAAATACAGGTATGACGAATATCTTCAATAACAGTCTAATAAAAAATGCGTCCTAATGTTAAATACAGTGATGTAGAAAATCAGATATAGTTCACAGAGGGACGTGGTCCCATCTACAAGATTCAGTTACCCAAAGGATCTTGAATCTAAGTTCCAAATAAAGAGAACAAATTCTCTGTTACTTGAACGAAGTGGACGGGTATATCTAGTGGTATATCTAGTGGTGTATAACAATAGATAGTAATATGTCTAGGTCAAAACGATGAACTTGTAAAAAGAGAAATACTAAAATGTTTTTATTTATTTGTAGAAATAATGGAGTCAAAATGTTGTAAAGTCCTGAAGAAGGTGTGAAAAAAGAAAAAAGCACTGAAACGCTGCGTCGACTGTTTGTTGATTAAATTTTGACTTTTTATATGTGACTGTATAACCATGTTATGAGGTTTTTTAAAACTCTTTTAATACTGTGATAATGTGTTAGATTGTAACCCCATTGGGAGGTAATAAATCATTTATGATTATTTTTTAAACAACACAAAACTTTTCTGTTTGGTATATTCGAGTGTGTTTACAAGTTCACTTAAATCGTTTGAAATTGCGCCACTGAGTAGGTACGCCTGCTCCATATAGAAATTGGTGGATAATAGATCCCCCCCTTACCCAGACCACTTCCCAGTAGTACTTAAACTAGCTATTTGCTGTTTTTCCAGACAGGGTTTTCTTCATCTTTCTACTGCTTGAACCCCCTTCCCTGTTGCACAAGATCAGGGGTACCTCCTATTTGTTTTTGCTTATTGACTGTACAGCTTGTTAGCTGGGAGGCTTTTCCGAACACATCAGTTCAAGGCATTGACCTATCTTCAGTATCCTAAAATTATCAAAAATGGATACATTAAAAACTAAAGGGTTTTCTAAAGAAGAATTTAACAAAATTGTAAACGGCACATCAAAAAACTATACCGCAACAACAAGTAGCAATAATGACGAGGAGAAATGGCGCGAACTATGGAACAATAAAAAGAAACTAGTTTGCACAGAATTACATGCCGATTTCTTAGTTGACTATCTAAAAAAGGGCATCATCCCCAGTGGCCTTCAAGTCAAAAATGAACCTGGTGTCTTCATCCGACACGAGGGTTTCATAGAAAACTGGACCCTAATTGCGAATAGGTGTAGTAGGGATTGGATGCTGTTGATAATCGAAACTGCCAACTCTATTTTAATAATAGAGAGAAAAGAAATAGCTGAATTTGAAGCCAAATTAGACATCTCAATCTTGGAAGATGCCAAGAAAAAATTGGACGAAATACAAAGAGATGTCTCAGGATATAGAGACTATTTGGTCGGTAAAAAAGCAAATAAATTTAACAAAGATGTGGCCAATTATAACACCGAAGTGGTTTATCCCTATACCCAGAAAGACTTCTTTGATCGTCCTAAAGAAAGTTTTCAGAATAGGAATCATTGGCAACAACCCCGGCGCACATACCCCAAAAAAAGAGTTACCTTTACGGATTCTTCGTACACCAGTACGGATTCCGAACAAGAAAAAACAATGGACAAAAGCAGGACAGGTGAATCAACATCTACCCCCAATAGAGATTCCCTACCTTTTTTAGGCCAACGTGGAAGAGGGAACTACCAAAACAATCATCAATCGAGAGGAAACGGGAGGGGGAAGTTCTTCTCTCAACCTCAACAACAAAGGAGGTATTATACCAGAAGCCAACCAAAATGGGATTAAATAGAAAAGCGGCTATCATTAATCTGTCTGATTTAACTTTAACAGAAACTGAACAGGCAGTCTTAGAGAAAGGCTTAGGCTTCGCCATTAGCTCTAAAATTAATAAATATAACTTAGAAAGAGACCTACAAAGTTTCTTTAGAAAGATTAGGCTACAAGACTTTTT
Organism: Lissotriton helveticus; assembly: GCF_964261635.1. Taxonomy (NCBI): domain Eukaryota; kingdom Metazoa; phylum Chordata; class Amphibia; order Caudata; family Salamandridae; genus Lissotriton; species Lissotriton helveticus. The sequence goes on along the minus strand of NC_136065.1, from coordinate 617,939,378 downwards.
AGAGATAAACCTCCTAGAGAAAACATCATTAATAAATCGGGTCTTAAACCTAAATCGACATGGACACCCAATATTGGTATGGTAAATAAACAAGTTGACCTCTTTGAAAAAGTGGTGGAAAACAACATCTCTGAACTCTTGACACACCCTCTCAGAGGTATTAACAATCTAAGCCCTGCTGAAAGAATGGCTCTAAAAAACCTAGAAAAGAATGACCTCTTAACAATTAAACCTGGTGACAAAGGAGGTAGTATTGTTTTAATGAACTCTGAGGACTACGAAAAAAGGATGATGTCCCTCCTTAACAACAAGGAACATTATTGTTCCTCTAGTAGATCCGAGTGGAATGCACTGATCCTTAAAGTAAATACACTACTAGACCATGCCAAAGAAGATGAGATAATCTGTACAGAGGAATATAAGTTTTTTAAAAATGAGGCACCCATCATTCCTGCACTCTACGGACTTCCCAAAGTCCATAAAAGTATCACTGACCCACCAATGAGACCTATTGTGTCGTCGATTGATTCTGTTACAGAACCTTTAAGTAAATATATCGACAAATTTCTTCAACCGATTGTATGCAAGCAGAAAGCATACATAAAGGACACCACATGTATGATTGAAAAAGTAGAAGGTGTGCCATATGACATCACTTCACAATGGTTGGTGACTTTAGATATAGAGGCCCTCTACACTAACATCCCACAGGATGATACCATCAGAATGTTAGAGGGCCTCTTAAAAGTGGGATCGGATGATCTAACTGAACACGCAATTTTCATTGTAGAGTGTGCGGAAATCATACTAAAAAATAATATTTTTCTGTTTAAAAACAGCTTTTTTAAACAAACGAAGGGGACCAGCATGGGGGCCACCTGTGCCCCAAGTCTAGCATGCTTATATGTAGCGGCCTTTGAGGAAGCACACATTTTTAATGATCTAGCCCCTTTCAGTGAAAACATTACAAACTGGTCGAGATATATCGACGACATTTTTTTCATTTGGTCTGGATCCTTAGAATTACTTAATGAATTTATCCTCTGGCTTAACCTGGGGGATAGTAATTTGAAATTTACCTCTAACATCAATAAGGACACAATAGAATTCCTAGACATTAACATCAGAGCAAATAATGGTACCTTAGGTGTTGATCTTTACACCAAACCAACGGACAGAAACACTCTGTTGCACTATAAGAGCAACCATCCTAACAGCCAGAAAAACAATATACCGTTTGGGCAATATCTACGCATAAGAAGGAATTGTACCCACATACAAGATTTTAATAAACACGCAGATGTTTTATCTGATAAATTGAAAGAGAGAGGATACCCAAAAAGTCTAATTAGACGGGCCTACAAACGAGCAAAGTATTACAATAGAGAGGCTATCTTCGAGAAAAAGAACACTGAGAACAATGAGATTAAAGTGGATAACTCAAAAAATAGATTAATCTTTGTAACTAACTACAGTACAGCCAGCAATAAAATTAAGAATATCATATATCGCAACTGGCCGCTATTGAACACAAAACCAGGTGAGAATATTCCGAAACCCATGTTCAGTTTCCGGCGAAACAGAACAATTAGGAACTGTTTGGTCCATACTTTCAAAGAGAAAGCACGACCTAATATTAACACCATTAATAATGCACCATTGCCAGTTGGGAATTTTACCTGTAATATGTGTTCGAATTGCATATCTCTAATGAAAGGTAAATCAGTAATATATAACGAGGTAGAGCACAATATAAAAAACTTTGTAAATTGCAGAACAAAAAACCTGATTTATATGATTAAATGTCCTTGCGACAAAGCGTACATTGGTGAAACCGCAAGAGAAATCAAGACTAGAATAACAGAGCACAAATCCGCCATTAGAACAAACAAAAAATCTGCCCCTCTTGTGGAACACTGGACAACACACAACCATAAAGTAGAAGATCTTAAATGGTGTGTGATAGAAGCCATCTCCCATAACACCAGGGGTGGTAGTATGGACAATAAACGAAAGAAGAGAGAGCAGTTCTACATGTCTCTCTTCAATACCTTCCGCACTGGATTAAACAACCGGGAGGAATGGGAGAGACTGGTCCTATAATGATAATCAGATAATCTATAGTGAATGTTTCAGTCTTCTTGTCCCCTTACTGTATATATAAAATATCATCATGACATATATACAAAAATGGTTTTGCAGGGATAACGCACAACAAATGACAGGATCCACACAAAAAAACTGCATAGACAGCATAACTAATGGAAATGTAAAAATGTTTCTTTCATGTTTTTTCAAGTAACATGTTTTCTCCATAGAAAGATAGTGCTGCATACACTGTTAACAACAGCTATGTAATTTTTTCATTCTATTGACATTTTATGTACTGTCAGCATTTGTGAAAGATGATATTGAGATAGTGGTCTCTCTACAGAGCAATGCGGATTATAATCAAAACGAACAGAAAATAGAATGGAAAACTTAGCATAATAATATCCCTGTTAAGATATATACTTTGTTGGAAAAACAGGAAGGAGTATTGAAATTATTATAACATTACTCTAGAGATGTAAATGCAAAGACATAACAAAGAGGTGCTCTCTGTATCGCGTGTGTCGTTTTCTATAATCCAAGCGACATGGGCTCTCTACCCGTTCCAAGATGGCGGCCGTCATAAACGCGGCGATAATATTAAATATTGTCAAAGTAGTCTGCCACCACGTCACGACACATAAAAGAGTCTTTAATTATAATTGCAAGATCGGTGTAAGTGACATCGTAGTGCATTATTATTTAAATCAGAGAAGCACGAAAGGTCCGTTTTTTTCAAAACAGTTTTCATTCCCGAATGGGTGCCTAATTATGATGCCCGACTATGTGTTTAGGATAAACGCCTTAAAAGTTGAGTACACTTGTGCGTTATTACGATTACTGAAATTTTAGACAAAACGGCGTTTTGTTGACAACCAGAACACTTCCAGGTCTAATTTGAGAAACCGGATATAAAAAGGACGTCCCAAAACATGGGCGCCACTCTTCTAATCTTCAGGAAGACGCCGCTACGGAGGAGCAGGGAGGCCACTTACGAAACACAAGGTGAGACATGGGCACTAATCTAGTGGTTTAGGATTAGTCTAAAGCGCTCTGGATAGGTTATTTCTTTAAATTAATTTCGTTAACATAATTACTTGAAGAGAATTAGTAAGCTTAGAAGTTTCCACTCTAAGCACAAGACTTCGACTCGCCCAGTCCAAGGCATATGTAGATACAAAGAACATGCCCTGGAGTAATAATATGGTGGCCGCTCCCTCTCAAAAAAACTATGTCTCACAATAGCGTCTGTAAAAGAGGATATATAAAAATAAAAATAATCAATAATAATGTATGGCCGTGTGCACTATGTATAAAACTGTAACCCTTAGTGAAATCTATGTGACAAAATGGATGTTTTAAAAATATCCCTAGAGACTTGGACCCTTGATGAAAGAAAACCTGACACTGGGGCCGCGCACTATTTACTTGCCGCCGACGCCCACCTCAAATCGGCTAAAAATGCGATAAGGTTAGTAACTTGGTGCTCTAACCACAAGGACCACCAACATTGGTGATTATTGAACACAAAATAAGAACAATCGTTAAATAATCGTGGAAAAGATATTTTAGTCTTGTTATCCATACATTTCCAGGTTTTAACAAAACCATAAGAAGTTCCGCCCTTATTGATGGTGGCTCCTCCGTGCATATACAACACAGAGTTGCTCAGACCAAGAGGTAATATTGACAACTGTTTGGTAATATTGACAACTGTTTAGTAACTCACTAGTCTAAACTGTGACTTCTGGTTATCCATTACTTAATCGAACTTCTGTTATTTATTACCAGTTCAGCTCAAGGAAATTGAAAAACCTGAGCATCCTGCAAATTCGTGTGGGATTATTTTGAAATGCTTAATTTTTTAACAAAATACAGGTATGACGAATATCTTCAATATCAGTCTAATAAAAAATGCATCCTAATGTTAAATACAGTGATGTAGAAAATCAGATATAGTTCACAGAGGGACGTGGTCCCATCTACAAGATTCAGTTACCCAAAGGATCTTGAATCTAAGTTCCAAATAAAGAGAACAAATTCTCTGTTACTTGAACGAAGTGGACGGGTATATCTAGTGGTATATCTAGTGGTGTATAACAATAGATAGTAATATGTCTAGGTCAAAACGATGAACTTGTAAAAAGAGAAATACTAAAATGTTTTTATTTATTTGTAGAAATAATGGAGTCAAAATGTTGTAAAGTCCTGAAGAAGGTGTGAAAAAAGAAAAAAGCACCGAAACGCTGCGTCGACTGTTTGTTGATTAAATTTTGACTTTTTATATGTAACTGTATAACCATGTTATGAGGTTTTTTAAAACTCTTTTAATACTGTGATAATGTGTTAGATTGTAAACCCATTGGGAGGTAATAAATCATTTATGATTATTTTTTAAACAACACAAAACTTTTCTGTTTGGTATATTCGAGTGTGTTTACAAGTTCACTTAAATCGTTTGAAATTGCGCCACTGAGTAGGTACGCCTGCTCCATATAGAAATTGGTGGATAATAGATCCCCCCCTTACCCAGACCACTTCCCAGTAGTACTTAAACCAGCTATTTGCTGTTTTTCCAGACAGGGTTTTCTTCATCTTTCTACTGCTTGAACCCCCTTCCCTGTTGCACAAGATCAGGGGTACCTCCTATTTGTTTTTGCTTCATCTTGGTATAATACACAACCAAAATGTAATACCAGGAAAGCCAACTGCGACCTCCTGCCCTCTTTCTCAGTGCACTTCTAAGGCTAATTATCAATTCTGCTCTGGTGACAGGCGCTCCCGTGCCAGTTCAAAGCCTAGATCACGCACAATAATTTCTCTGCTTCAAATGCCATGACCTTCGAGGAGGGGAGAGACTCGTTGTTAATGAAAGCCGTGGTTTAGAATTGTCGTTGTTAAGACTTGGTCGTGGTTCAGGATTCGTTGCTCAGGTAAGTTGTTAAAAAAACTTTGTTGTTACGGGTGTTTCCCGACCCCGAGACTCGAACCTTTGTTTACCAGCTCCAAAGTCGGCATCTAGCCGTAAGACCACATCCTCTCCACAGGGGCACAGGGTGAAATGACGTCATAGCAAGGCTGCTCTGAGATGTGCAGCGGAGACCCCAGGAGGGACGGCAGGGCAAGTGTTATGTAAAGTTACAACACATTTCATACCAGTGATGTAGGAATTAATGTTTAATCTACAATACAAGGTATTCTGAAGAAACAAAGCGTTTGTGGTGGTAATGAGCCTGAAAACAGAGTAAATCTAAGACTGAAAACGAGGGATGAGTAGAATTAAAGTGGCACACCTTTTATTATTACAAACATGAATATGTCCTTGTATAACGTAACTGGTGCTCATGTAAAGTGCTCCAATACCTTCATGTTGAGTTTGCACTATATAAATCTGCAAAAAAAATAAAAGAGCGTGTACTTGCTCATTCTGCTGACTGCAACGCCGCCTGTTGCGTAGAAACTATTTAACTCTGGGAGACAGACAGGTTGATAGAATAAGATATTACTTTTGTGCTTTTATGTAAGACATTGACTGCATTTGAATGACATTTTGGGTATGATGTGTTCAATGTTTATAGCACAACTGAGTAATAAGTCACATAACTTGTTTCTCATTGCCCCATAATTTACTTTGCCGCATAATTTAGTCAAACCAGCTGCATAATTAATTACATCTAATATTGCTCCATAATTCCTGTGGGTCATGTCATCATTGACTGGTCAATAAGGAGGCGACATAACAATGTACGATGGCGTCACAAAGTACCGTGCAAGGTGAAACTTTATACTTTGTCATCAAGAGAGTTAAATGCACCAAGTGACGTCATAAACAAGTAGACCGTAGCGCTTAGTTGTCAGTGTCAAGAAGCTCCAAGGAGAAAAGACACACTTTAACAAATACTATTTTATGTGAGCTCTCCATAGCACACCCCTTCCATGGCCCCACCCTCTCTGAACTACGTCACAGGTGTCACAGGGCAGCGCTAAAGCTGGCCCCAAACTGTGTGTTGGGTCGTTGAGGGGATGTTGGTGGGAGTCGGCAGAGGGTTAGAGGCAGATGGAAGGACAAGGTAGGCGGCCGATAGGGTGTTAGAAACTGCGACTGCGGCACGTTAAGCGCTATTAGAAGCACTTTAAGGAAAATCACTGTACCCCGGGGACAGGGGGCGCTGCATTCGGTTGGCCCGCAGCCTGGTCGAGCACGGGTGTCCAGCGGTTGGCGTGGCATGGCAGGAGAGAAAGAGAGTGCGTAGCTGGGACACCTCGCTCTGCAAGACCTATGCCATTGTCCCAGCTCAATAAACAAAAAGTACACAAAAAGTATACCATTCAAGTAAAGGGGCCAGTAGCCGTTGGAGGAAACAAAACAAATGACAACATGACCCTACTAAGGAGGGACTAACAAGCCTCATAATGAATCTGAAAACAGCATTCACAAAGGACAAACACATGAGCCAATGAAATTTAAGGGTGGGGAGTGGGCGAAGCTTCCCTCTGTACTCAACTACCCCAGCTCTTCGCAGAGCTTGTGCGCTGGCTCACACTCGACCGAAAAATTTACAGATGCCTCTGGTGATTAATGATCCTGCTGGCAGGGGCGGCTCTAGGCTCATGGCGGCCCTGGGCAGGGAGCATAGGTAGGGGGCCCCGGAAGAGGGGGTCAGGGTGGGGCGGAGCGCGGAGGCCAGGGAAGAGGGGGGGTCAGGGTGTTTGGAAGTGGAACAAAGCCGGAGGCCGCCAAATCCCTGCCAGGGGCCGCCACGCAAATATGTATCCATCCTCAGAGGATTATTATATTAAGGATATAGATTGGCGTGGTGGCCCCTGTGGTTTGGTGGCCCTGTGCAGGTGCACAGCTTGCACATGCCTAAGGTCGCCCCTGCTGCTGGAGTGCAATCCTTTGTCTATTGGCAGTTTTGAAATGCAAATAAACTGTAGTTTATGTGGATAGCTCAGTGGATTACTGCCTTTATTTCAGAGATCAATTTGTTGCCTGCAGTTCAGAAGTTACAATCCTAATAAGACAGTGACCTATGAACTGTCATCAAAGAGCTGCATAAAAACCTGAATGGTATAAACTAGAACTTTTTTTTGTGTGTCGCGATATAGTTGCTATAAAGAGTTTGTTTGGGCAGATATATATTTTAATCGGTAAAGCCAATCCCCCCCCCACCACCACCACCACCACTGGGGTATGCTTTAAATCATGTGTTTGTGGTTCTCCCGACAAACCCTCTTGAAACATACTGCCCACCAGTATGGATGACATGTGATTCCTACACCAGGTAATCCTCATTGGCTTATGTGACTTTCCCTATAGGCTGATTTACATACTTGTATGATTCATTGTCTCTGCATACTGTGACACCCTACACTATGAGTAGCGCTATACAACAAATGAAATGCGTATGAGCGAGGGGCTACAGAGAGATGAAGGACACTGTTGGAGGGTGGCAATTAGGGAATCCAAGGAGGAGGTCAATAGAGGGAGAGGCTACAGAGAGATGAAGGGCACTGGTGGAGGGTGGTAGTGAGGGAATCCGAGGAGGAGGTCATGGGGAGAGGAGCTATGGAGTGATGAGGAGCAGTGGTGGAGGGTGGCAATGAGGGAATCCGAGGAGGTGGTAATGGGGTGGAGGGGGCCTCCGGAGAGATGAGAGGCACTGGTGGAGGGCAGTAGTGAGGGAGTCTGAGGAGGCGGTCTTGAGTGGGAGGCCCTATGGAGAGATGAGGTGCACTGTCGGAGGGTGGTAGTGAGGGAATCCGAGGAGTGGGCCAGGGGGGAGAGGCTATGGAGCAATGAGGGGCACTGGTGGAGGGTGACAATGACGGAATCCGAGAAGGTGGTCATGGGGTGTAGGGAGCCTACGGAGAGATGAGGGGCACTGGTGGAGGTGGTAGGGAGGGCATGCGAGGAGGAGGTCATGTGTGGGAGGGCCTTTGGGGAGAGGAGGGGCACTGGTAGATAGTGTAAGTGAGAAAGTCAGAGAAGGAGGTCATGTGGGGGACAGTCTACGAAGTGATGAGGGGCACTGTTGGAAGGTGGTAGTGAGGGAATCCGTGGAGGAGGTCATGAGTGGGAGAGGCTTTGGAGAGATGAGGGGCACTGTTGGAGGGTGGTAGTGAGAGTCTGAGGAAGAGGTCATGAGGGGGAGAGAATACGGAGAGATGAGGGGCACTGGTGGAGGGTAGTAGTGAGAGACTCTGAGGAAGAGGTCATGAGGGGGAGAGGCCATTGAGAGATTAAGGGCACTGTTGGAGTGTGGTAGTAAAGGTATTGATGGAGAAAGAGGTCAGTGGTGGGGCACCAATGAAGACATTCGCACCAGCGCTAAAGCCGGCCTTGTCATGGTCTTTCTGTTTTTGTTTATTTCATTAGCAGTCGAGTCATTAGGGCCATTGTGGAAAATATTTTAAAGTGTGTGCCAATTATATTTACTGTTATATTCAATGTTTTATGATAAGTGGCTGGGGCCCAGGTCAGCTGTGAGATTAGGTGCATAGTAGAGGAGGGATGGAGAAATACTCAGGCCTGGAAGGGAGTGTGCCGCAGAGTACGGGGTCAGGTGGCGGTTGTAATGAAGAGAGATTCGCTCTAAAGGCTGGCAACAAGGGAGGCTGAGTAGTGTACTTGCCTGATACTCCCACCTCAGAAAGCTCCTCTTCTCATCATAGGGATTGTACATGGAATGCATTTCAAAAAGAAAAATGAAACGTTTCTGTTTCATTTTTTAAGAGCAGGCATTGGTCCGTGGGATCACTGCCTGCTCTTATAAAATATTTTCGCATCCATTCACAAAGAGGAAGGGGTACCCTGGTGACCTCTTCCTCTTTCCAAGTGGCTTACCCCCTACTTGAAGTGGGTGGTAAACTGTGAGTGTTTGCGACTGCAATTGTGGTCGTAAAACAATCATACATACAAATGCGGCTCACTATTAGGAAGGGATGCCCTTGGAACGGGAAACATCCTTTACCACGCGGATTTTACTCCGCAAGGCTTTTACAACGCGTCCCTTACAACGCAAGTCGTAACCACGACTTGCGCTGGAGGGCGCTAGAGGATTAGGAATAGTATATTTACTATTCCAACACCTTCCCTTGTGTCCACGGGGACTGGTGTTAGAATAGTAAATTATACTATTCTCAATCCGCGCCCCCAACGCAAGTCGTGGTAACGACTTGCGTTGTAAGGGACGCGCTGTAAAAGCATGCGTTGTGACGGTACGCGTCGTACCGTCATACATCCCCTTGGAACTCCCCTTCCTAATACCGTCTTGCACAATTGCGTTTGTACATACCAACACTGTGTTTGCAGTTACAAACGGGCTGATTTTCTGTTTGCAACTGCAAAAAATGGTGGTACATCTGGCCCTTAGTGAACTAAAAGGCAAGTCTTTTGTTATGTGTGCCCTACATGTGGCTTAGATTCTTAGTGCAGATGAAGCAGTTTTATAGTAGACTAAATCAAACAGCAAATGTGTTTTGTACAGTGCACATCTAGAACACACGTATTTGAAGGTGCCCTCTTAAGTGATGATGAATAAAGGAGGCTCAGAAAAATAAAGGTTTGGCTGGATGTATGACATTACAACGCATGCTTTTACATCGCATGCCTTTACAACGCAAGTATTACAACGCAGTCCATTACAACGCATAGTGCTTTGGGGTGCTGCATAGTGAATAGTTTAATTTACTATTCCAACTCCAGTCCCCGTGGACACTAGGGAAGGTTATTGGATAGTAAATTAACCTATTCCCTATCCTAGAGCGCCCCCAGAGCAATGCGTTGTAATAGTTTGCGTTGTAATGGTTGCGTTGTAAAGGCTCTGCGATGTAAAAGTTGCGTTGTAAAGGTTGTTTACCGTTTGGCTATGATCACACAATGTAGTCAAGCATGGAAGCAAGGATTGATCCCAGGTTTTCTAGTTTCACATTGTGCAATTCAGCAACTAGAATGGCATCTCATTCTCCTGCTTTGCATTACAGATGAATGCTTTAGCTTTCATAATTTGACTATTTTAGCACATGAGAAGAAGCTCACGGCAAACCTATGTATGGATGAGTTTGTAAGGGAGTTTTCAAAGAATAATAGAAGGTTAAGTCTATGACTGGAACTGCTAGTTTTGAAATGGTTGGTGTGAAAACTGCTGGCAATTTTCAAAAATGCTCCTTTCTCTTTTTTCAAATGTGTTACTGTTTTTCAAGGATTTGTATCTATGAAAGTATATCGCAAAAGAATGACAAGAAAATAAAATGTATCAAGTTAAATGTGTGCAGAGAAATACATGTTGGACAAATTGCAATGAGTAAATAGCCAGCTTTTCTAGTAGAATGATGTCAAGGCTTTTGTGTGGTAATAGGAACTTCCTTAATCTTGAACTATTATAATATGCTTGGCATTCAAGTAATTGTATTAAAGCCTGGCCTCCTGAAATTTGAGGGTTTGCAGTTAAGTCCAGACCTTGTTCTTACTTTCAAATAACTCTCCACATGCTCTCTATACACACAGAAGCAATCCGCTGTATCATGGTGACTGTTTGCAAGTAGATATGATGTAATCTAGGACTTGTAGGCTACCTCCCAAAGCAACAAATTGGGCCCGCAGTGCAGGGGGATTGTCGCCCGACTGCCTTGTTGCAGTGCCAGAAACAAAAACATAAAATGGTAATAACTTTCAGTTAATATCATTTTATGTTTGGTTGTGGTCTGTGAGCAGGGCAGGGAGGAGTGGTGTGCTCACTCCTGATTGCGCAAAGACTGTTTGGCCCTCTGGGCCCGCCCAAACCAGTCATGCATAAGAACATGGCTTCACAGCAAACAAATGATGGACGGAATGCTGACAATGCAAACATTCTCCCCCAGTCAAAAGATCTTGGTTAAATCCATCGTTCTTTTGCCCACTACGCCACCCCAGTTTGGACCCAGCCATATGCAAATCAGTCTTGACCCTGTGCCCCATGGGAGCAGTTCAGACAGAACTGCCAGGCCAGGTCTTCCCTGGACCGGAAACAAGCATCCTGGGACCAGTTTCAGGGTATGTCACCCTTCTTCAGTCAGGCTAGCTTGAATCCAGTGGCACAGTGAGCGTGGGACCCACGTCTGGGCATACCCATCCCACTTAGGGCAAAAGGTGTTACAGCAAACAAATTATGGAAGGAATGCTGACAATGCAATCATTCTCCCCCAGTCAAAAGATCTGGGTTAAACCCATCGTTCTTTTGCCCACTACGCCACCCCAGTTTGGACCCAGTCATATGCAAATCAGTCTGGACCCTGTGCCCCATGGGAACAGTCCAGACCGAACTCCCAGGCCAGGTCTTCCCTGGACCGGAAACAAGCATCCTGGGACCGGTTTCAGGGTATGTCACCCTTCTTCAGCCAAGCTAGCTTGAATCCAGTGGCACAGTGAGCATGGCCTCCACATAAGCCTGTTGCTGAGCAGCGTCCCGACCAATCACAACTCTGCTTGCAGCATTGTGATTAGCTTAGGGAGGGAGCCTGGCTGCCTGCTTCCTGTTCCTGCCAGAGGCAGGAGAGCAGGAGCTGAGAAGACGTGGAACCTGGCCGGCGAAAAGGTACGTTTACATTTTTAAAATATTAATATTATTGAAGTAACCCCACCCCCACCGCGCGCATCCCCCCAGGCACCCTGCGAGTCATGCCGGCCGCGATAGCCACAGTGGCCCACCCGAAAGCACCCTTGGCCCACCCAAATAAAAATTCCTGGAGCCAGGCCTGATGCCCGGGGGTTCTGCCGCCGCCCACTGGCGGGCTTGTGGACACAGGTACTGAGAGATTGGGGGCCAGGAACAATGCATTTTCGGAAAGGAGTGCGGATGGAGTGGAGAGCGAGGAGGGTGCTCATTCTGAATCTGCGGTGACGTGAGTGGTGCAGATGAGGAGTGGATCAAACAGGTGTCGGACTTCCCCACCCCCTCCCCCCTCTGCTGCCCCTCCCCTAAGGGGTTTGTAGGGATCCTTCATATAGGACGTCTATGAGAGGATTGTCTTTGAAACAGACATTGAGCGGTGGAACCACTGGACGATGCACTGTCAACCAGGTTCCCAGACTTTGGGACAAATAGTTGTATTATTGTTTCTTTAATATGTCGATTGGATGGGAAGATACCCGTGACTCCCTGGAGCGCGTATAGATGAGGAGAATAAGGAGTGATTGCACGATAACAGATGATTGAAGATTATATTTTGATGTATCTGTTTACACTGCTTGCCGTGTTTAGTTCTGATGTCCCTGAATGTACCTTTGACAATTTACAGGGTCAATGTCTGATCGATGCAACTCCTACTCTCATTCCTATGTATTGATATGTGACATGAAAAAAACAATAAAGACCTTTTTCTTTTTTTTATGTGTTTCTTTTGCGTGGATTTAGGGGTTCCGACTCAGCAGTGGTTTTCAGATGCATTTTTTTGTCCATGCAAATGGCGTAGTTCCTATTTGCTACAGGAGTGCTGTCGTGATAGTTAAGTGGCTATGGAGATTCATTTGGGATTAGCCTCTAATATTTGTTTCAGATCTCTTGCAGATCTGTAATGCTATCTCTGGGAGTCTAGATATGCACGCGATATGAGATTTAAATTCGGAAAGAGATGCAATTACAACTGATTAATGCTAATGATTAGGTGACAGGTGTTACAGTGTGGTAAGGTTTGAGATTACAGATGATTATAACAAATCTGTCTCCTTTGTGAGGTGAGATACTACTAGTAGGGTTGCTGGTCCCTCCTGGGCATCAGAAAAACAGCATATGTCAGAGTTTCATCATCAAATCAGCTTTATTCGAAAAACACGTTGTGAAATTTAAAATAGAATGGTCTACACCCATTCTAACCATCATCGACCAGATCTTTGCGTGTACCAAAAAATCGAATGCGGAGGTTAAATCAACAAATGCTAAGAACAAGCTCCCTGTTTTAATAAGTACGTATTTCCCTATGAGTAGATTTAAATTAATAGGCTGTTCAATTGTCCACAAACCTGGGCGGAACCCATACTGTAGGTCAGAAATAATACTTGTGGACTCAGCCCAGTCCTGCTGTCTGCCTAGTAGGATATGCCCAAGTCACAAAATAATTTATGAATAAAAGAAGTAGTACTATGTGGGAGGCGGGGGGGGGGTTACGCGGGGCTGTTTCCTTGATTGGGTTTCTGTGCTGCTTATACTAATGTTGACATTTGGCAGGCCCTCCTGACTGTGGAGAACTGCATACATGCTTTACCTGATCAATAAAAATACAAAATTTTGTTTTGAAAAAAAAAGAAGTAGTACTTAATAAGTACTCCTTTATATATTCCTTTGATTCCTTTATCAAACGCCTAAAACGCCCAAGTCCCTATTATTAAAAGTGCAGAGAGGGCACAGTCAGTTCCATTTGTGCTAATTACACATGAATATTTCCCTTATAGTCCCATTTCATAGGTTCTGGGATTAATTCAAAAATACATTTGAGTATGTCAATGAGTGTTTCAAGAGTATGTTTCGAGTTCTAAACTTCCATTTGACAACCTAGTCCATTCTGTTCAATAATTTGGACAAACACACCTGATATTGTAACGTAAGTGGCCAGGAGACAGACTAAAGACAGAGCTCATGCCTTGCTTTGCACCAGAGTGCACCTGCACTTCTGTGCCTGGTGCAAATTGGGGCTGCACGCCCGGGACCAACATTATCATATAACAAGGTAAGGCATCCAGCTTTGGGCATCAGCGGCAGGAGGAGGCAGGAGTTGCACAATCGGGGCCTCATTTATGATGCCTTGCGCCAGTTTTGCGCTTCCGATTCTCACTTTTTGTGACGCATCGGTGGTGTAAAACATTTCTCCTGTTGCGCATTATTTACAAAGTGACGCATCTAAGCAGATGCGTCACTTTGTAAATCCCTGCGCTACATTATACCTGCGTCAGGTATAATGTATGCAGAGGGCGTTCCCCCACAAAAAGCTTCGTAGAAGTGACGCTGTGAAATCTATGAGATTTCACTGCGTCACTTCTAGGACGCCGTTGCGTCAAAATCTTGCGCCTGCCACACAGCAGGTGTAATACTGACGCAGGCCCTAAAGGGATGCATTGCTGGAGTTGCGTCACTTTTGTGACACACTCCAGCAATGCGTCACTTATGCGCTTACAGATGCGTCAGAAACACTGACGTATCTGTAACTCCTTGCGACATGATGCGTCATACATTAAAAATGACGCATCAGGTATGTCGCAAGGAGTGCGCACTGAGAAGTGACGCATCGCTGCTTTCACGCAGCGATGGATCATTTCTCATAAATGAGGCCCCTGGTGCTTTTCACGGATGTTTGAGGGGTATTGTCAAAATTCCACCTTGCCTGTGGTGCCAAAAATCCCTGTTACTGTCGCTGCATTACGAAAGAAAAAAAATCTGTGTCCAGTGCAGGTGCTGAACCAGTGGTGGCTGGTGACATTTGAAAGTGGTGAGGCGTCAACTTTGTGGGGAGGCACCGTGGCATGTGAGAGCAGCGAGCAAGCCGAACAATTAAAGGTGGGCTCTGGGGGTTATCCCCCTGAATTTGTTTGAAAAAAAGCATGGGTAATGGTGCATTTTCAAGCAAAATTGAGAAGCAAGAAGGCTAATACACCAATTGTGAAAGTGCAGTTATTACATTAATAAAGGGATGTCGTATAACAACAACATGGTAACTTCTTATTCAGTATAACCACAGAGCTTCATAACCGACTTCAAGATACAATGCTGAGAACCAGTCTGCACCAGTCTGCGCTCTCACTCTATAAACACTAACATTCATTGAAGTGCAGAGTGAGTCACTCTAGACTGCACTTCAAAGAGTGTTAGACTTATGGTTTATATAGAGTGGGAACGCGACCCAAGAAGGCAATTCAGAACATGAAGAACTCCTTTTGATGTAGTGAAGGCGCACATTTGCATTGTGCGACTGTCCTTTAATTGTTCCAATTGCCTCTAATGGTCAGAGAACGCAATTAGAACAATTGAAGCCAGGACAGTTGCACAAAGCAAACGGGTGCCTTTGTTTCATCAAAAATATAGCGCTTAGCGCTTACTGCCAGTGTGCTCGATCCTCAGTGCTTGCCTGCGTTTGACCGACGATGCTAGATATAACTACTATTCGTCAGTGGAGGCAGGGCCCTCAAATAATTAACTAACTAGGATGCAATCATTATTAAAAATCACCGACAATAACATTGAAGCGCAGTGGAAAGCGGCAAAGTTGATTAGGTTATAAAGCCTCTGGCAGTGGCAGAGGCTCTCGCAGGCAGGTTGTTGTCGACTTTGTAAATCTGTCCTGGTCTCTGGCCATTATTACGGCAAAGACTGTGGTGCTGCATCACAGAGCAGAACAGAAGTGCAGAACACAGACTGCAGAGTGCAAATTGGGTACTTTCACTTAGTTAAATTGGATGACTGATTCACTCAGGTCTCAGCCGTGCCATCGATGAATTAAAGACCCAGGTACAAGCTCAACAAAGACAAGTCAGAGTGCAAACCACTGAACATCTACACCACAAAAGCGTCACTGAACAATTCAGGCCTAACATGGCAAACAAAACACCTGAAATACCTAGGCTTATACTTCGGAAGTGACCTAAAGTCAACCCTAGATTACAACGAGAGCAGACTTCTTAAGAAAGTGAAAGCGAGCATAGACACATGGTCTCCCAGATTCATAAGCTGGTGGGGGAGAATAGAATCAGTGAAAATTATGCTAACGCCCATAGTCAACTACACGCTTAGCATGCTGCCACTCACACCGACGGATGACTTCCACAGACAGCTAGACAAACTACTCAATAACTTCACATGGAGGGACAAAAAACCAAGAATAAGCCTCCAGAAACTAAGACTAAACAGGAACCTGGGGGGCCTAAACCTATCCAATTTTAAGACATTCCACACTGCCTGCCTAGCCAGGCAAGGCATCCACTGAGTAGCCCCTAGCCAAGAGTACAAACCAGCATGGCTGTCTCTAGAAAGTGCAATAATAGGGGGCCTGGACCCGATAGCAATGGTAACTGCAAACAAACACCCCCAGGCTAACAACACTATCCTGAAAAACACAAAGTCAGCACTGCTCAAGGTAGATAAGAAACTAGAGCACAGCATCGGAGACACTGAATGGATCTCCATATGGCACAACACGAAGCTCAAGTACAAAGAGAAAACACTAGACAGGAGGGAGTGGTCCACGCAAGGCATCTCTACACCACAACAACTAATGAGACAAGGACAGCCCCTCACTTTTGACTCACTCAAGAACCAGTACAACCTCCCTAACCTTGAATTCTACACATTCCTGACAATAAAAACCACAATCACCAAAGCGAACCTCAACAAAAACACCCCCTCCATCATAGAATACATGTCAAACATAAACAGGCTAGGACACCAAATGTCCCACATCTACAAACTACTCAGCCCCCACACATCAAGACTTAACGACAAACCCCTTGAGCACATAGAAAGAGACATGGGGAGACGTCTCACAGAAAAAGAGAAACTAACCGTATGGCAAACCGCAACCAAACGTAAAATAACCCCACAGCTGGCCCAGACGAAATACAGGCTGCTGCACAGAGCGTTCTGTACTCCGGCCCGCCTGGCAGCTGCCGGCATTAGGGAAAACGATAAATGCTGGAACTGCCACAAAGAGAAAGGGGACCTAGAACACCTAATCCTACACTGTTCCAACGTTAGGAAGTTCTGGAGCCAGATAAGGCAATTCATCTCTGAAATGACTGGCCAAACGCTACAAGGCAGCATCACTGAAATCACAGCGACAGCACTAGGCCCGACCCCGAAAGCCAAAGACGACAAAGACCTGATAGACCTCCTCTTAACATCAGCGGTGAAAATAATCCTCACGAACTGGAAGGATACCAGGAAGGCCACATTCAAAGGCTGGCTAAACTGGATCACCTTCTTGAGAGGAGCAGACAACATAGCCTCACACCACTCACCGAACCACCACTCAGGGGGGGGAATGTGGAGAGCACTAGACGAACACATGATCACCCTCAAACCTCCGTAAAAGTCCCTGATCACAAAGCTGACAGAGATCCCCCCACCCCCTTGGGTTTTTCTTGTTTCCTCTTCTTTTTCCTTTCTCTCTTTCTTTCTGATTTCTACACAAGTTCAGCAAAAAGGGGAATGCAAATGCAAGTGCCTAACCGTATATACCAAACAGACACGAAGAAACCACTGTAAACCACGCTGAACCACCCTTGATATATTGAAATACCGAAACTGTACTGTATGTATATATACTTCTCTTAATAAACATTTGTGAAATAAAAAAAAAAAGACCCAGGCCCTCAACCCCGTGACGTGACGCAGCAGTCTTACGTCTCCATTATGCAGGCCCAGGACAGGGCCTGGCCCTCAACCACTGCAGTGACGTGACGCAGCAGTCTTGCGTCTCCAAACTAAAGTCAGCAGCAGCTGCTGACTCTGCTCTGCTCGGGCCACACAGATATTTAGTATGCATAGTGATTCAGTTGCATGCACTAAAACTAAAGTAAATATGCAGCGCACCGTTTTGAACATTTTTATTTTTTGCACACATGGGAGATCGATGAACTGGTGGTACGCGTACTGCACAGGCAGCAGACTCGGCGCGGCTATAATTAGTGTAGTAGTAGAGGTCTTACTGGTCAGGTCACTCAGTAGCAGTACTCGCTGCGTGTCGTGTCGAATCTATGGGGGGCTTGGGGGGGCGGCCGACCACCGGGAGGCTCCCCCCCCCCCGGCTGTTTGGGAGCGGCGGGGGGGGGGTGGGACTTAGGGACCACTGCGGCCATTTTAGGCTTTGGGCTCTATCTCAGTATAGCCCAAAAGTAGCCCAAAGGCAGCCCAGCGCTTAAATGCGCTGGGCGCCCGCTCCCGGCCACCATTTTGTCATTGGTGACCTGGTGGCTGGGAGTGTAGCGGAGATTGTTTTTGTCAGGTAGTTGGGGCCATTTGGCGGATAGTCAGTACTTTAGTCTTGTCAGCGTAGGTGTTTGACGCGGGTACACAGGCAGGGTTGTGCAGGTTTTTCAGGGTTACAGCGCCGTGTGAGGTGCGTGGGGATAATGTCGGTGGACAACGTGAGGGTCCTTGAAGCGATTCGTCTGCTCAGCGAAGCGGGCAGGCTGGACCTAGTGCTAGGGGACTTGCCCGGGCCATCGCGCCCGGTTCGACAAGCATCGGCCGGAGTAGCCTCTGCAGTGGCGGCTTGTCTGTCGCCGAAGCGCCCGAAGCTGGTGTCGGCTGTGGAGCGGGGCCGCCCGCGTGGGCGGAAGACGGCCCCTCTGCGGCGTGGTGCGGCGAGTCGTTGTGCGGCGTTTCCAACGCTGACTTTTGCTGAGGTGAGTCGGGGGGGGAAAGGGGTGGTGGGCGTTGGAGGGGAGGAGGGCAATTGGTTGGTGGAAGCGGCGGACTTTGCACCTGGTGAGCGGCGGGCGGACTCTGTGCCTGGTGAGCGGCGAGCCATTTCAGAGCCGGGGGGTGGGGGGGAAAGGCAGGCGGGGCCCGGGGAGGGAAGCGATCGGCTCCTGCGGCGCTGTCATCGGCTTCGGCAAGGCAGGGCGGGGAGAGGGGGGGAGGGCCGGGGCTGCTGTCAGGGGCCCCGGAGTGTGAGCAGGATGGTTGGCAGGAGCGGCAGGGGGAGGAGAGGCCTTACACATCGGCGGAGGGGGTGCGGAGCGATGCGCGGCGGGGCCCGTTTTGATGGCGGTGGCAGCTTTGGAGGGCGTGGGCTGGCAGGGGGGGGGAGGGGCGGGGGTTGTAGTTTCGGAGGAGGACCTGGAGGCAATTCGGCAAGTGGGCAGGGGGGCGAGTGGGGCCCTACTGGTGCCCAGGGCCGCCCTGGTTGGGCTGGAGGCACAAGGGGGGGACTTTGTGGGGGGGGGGGCAGAAGAGTGGGCGGGGGATGACGGGTCTTTCCGGGAGGGGGGGGGGTTGGTGGACCAGGCGGAGGGGGCGAGAGCGGACAGGCTGGGTGAGGAGGCCATGGGGGGAGGGGGGTTCGGTTAGCCCCCCTTTGTTTCCTTCGCCATCCCCGCACAGGCAGCAGTGGGGGTCCTTGGGGGGCAGTTCTTTGGGGGAGGGAGAGTGGGCACAGGTGGGGGGTGGGGGGTTCCAGTCCTCAGAGGGGTGACAGGGCCAGTGTTTGTGCGTGGTGCCTGAGGGGGATCTGGATCCGGCGGGGGTGGTCAGGCTTGGGAGGGCTTGGATGTGTTCCCAGCATGGGCGGAGGGGGTGCGGGCAGTGGGGGGGAGGGGAGGGCAGACGGGGGGTGCGTGGGGCCCGGCTCCGAGTTGGGGGGATGGGGGTGTGCCTGGTTGCGGGAGGGGGGGCCTGGAGAGGGGCGGGGTGCGGGGGAGGCGGGGGGAGGTGGGAGGGGGCGGTTTGCAGTCCTCTTAGGGCAGGTCGGGCAGGAGGGCGGTGAGGATGTGCAGGGAGGGGCCCCCCTCCCTCCATTCCCAGCGCAGGGGCGTATGGTGCATTTTGGAGGGGCAGATGAGAGCCGGGGGGGGGCGGGGATAGGGTGGTTTGCGGGCCGATAGGGGCAGCAGGTCAGCTAGTGGTGGTCGTACTCCCAGCACTCCAGTCCAATGTTTTTCCTTTCAGGATAGGGTCCGTGGTGCGTCAGCAGACTCGGTAGGGCAGTGTACGGCCCAGCGGCGCCGAGGAGAAGGGAGGGCGGAGCCTTGCGCGGCACGACCCGTACCGGCGGGGGATCCCGACGCGGCCAGTGCACGAAAGTCTGGCGCGACTTCCCTGGCCCCAACAACCGGCACGGCCCGACGGGCGGCTGGCACCGTGGATGTTTCTCTTCCCTTCAGGCAGCGCAAGGGGGAGTGTCAGCGGGCACAGCTGGCTCCCCCAGGGGCAGTGTTTTCTGCTGGTTGTAGCAATGTTGGGTTGAATAAGGCCCGGAATGTCGATTATGTGCAGGAGCCTCTAGAGTTGGAGGAAGTGGTAGTTTTGGATTACGATGAAGACAGCCCAGAGGAAGGGGAATGGAGGGAGGATGAGGTGGGGGGGGGGGACTTCTCATCTGTCTTCTAGTGTGTTACAGGCCACGCAGCTTGGTCAGCCGGCAGCGGCGTTGGGCTCCAGGAGAGAACACGGCCCCGCAGCAAGGGCTCCTCGAACGGTGGACCCACCCGGACGGTTGGCTTGGAGAATGGCGCCAGGGAGAGCGCCTGTACTTGAGCCAGGTGAGCGTGCTGCTACAAAGGCCAGGCCAAAGATGGTGTCAGTGGGGTCTGGAGGGGACTGTGTTGGGGAGGAGCTGGTTGGTAAGCTCCACAGGGGACAAGGGGTGCGCAAGACAGGTGAGCAGGCGATCCCACGGGCCAGACCAATGATGGTGTCGGTGGGAATTGGAGGTGACTGTGTTGTTGGGGATGAGCTGGGTGGTAAGCTCCACAGGGGGAAGTATGTCAAGGACCAGGCAGTGGGGACGGGGGCTCAGGCATTGCTGGGATCGAAAGTGGAAACGGGGGTGAATACGGATCCTGAGGTGGCAGGTAAAGAGCCGGTGCCGAGTAAGGAGCTGAAGTTTAAAAGGCTTCCGCATATGGGGGTGACCAAACCGCTGGGGGCTCACCTGATGCTGGCCACGAAGGAGAGGATCTGGAAGGGGAGTATGTGGAGATCTTAAAGCTGTTGCACAGGGAGGTAAGGTCCAAGGAGGGGTCAAAGGAGGAAGAGTACGAACTGGCAAAAAGACCAAAAGTGCCGCTTACTATTGAAAACTGGACGGCGGCATTTTTAATATACGCTAGTGTATACTGCAAGAAGTTTCCCGAGCGTAGTGTGTCCATATTTAAATACATTGACGTAATCAGGAAAGCGCAGATCACAGGGGGGGTATGCCTGGGCCCAGTATGACGAGGAGTTTAGAGCCAGGATGGCTTGGGACGAAGAAGCGAAGTGGGGTGAGCTGGATGCGGATTTGTGGCAGCATACCATGGGGGCGTCTGCTGGGGGTAAGACGTTATTCACAGCCAGTGGCTTGCCCTTAGTCTATCGGCCCTTTCCAGGGAAGCCTACCCGGGGAGGGGTGGGGTCTGCAGCTGCCACGCCGGGGGGATCAGGTCCTTGCTGGGAGTTCAATAAGGGAATGTGCACGCGAGAGTATTGTAGATTCAGGCACGAATGCTCGCAGTGCGGGAGGAAGCACCCTCTGGTCAGATGTTGGGGACTCAGGCCGCAGGGAGGCCAGCAGTGGCACCAGGCGGGTGGTAATGCAGCAGGTCCCCCCCAGCAGGCACAGGGAAATAGGGGGGGTAAGGGGCCTCAGGGGGCTGGGCCTAAAGGCTCCTACGCCGGTTAATCTGGCATCCTTGAGGGCTGCTTTGCGGGACTATGACGATCTGGAAGCAAAGCAGGTACTGTTGGAGGGTTTTGCCGAAGGTTTCCATTTGGGGTATGAGGGGCCTAGGGAGAGGCGATGGGCCAAAAATTTGAAATCGGCATTTGAGCACAAGACAGTGGTACAGGACAAGTTGGATAAGGAAGTTCGTGAAGGCAGGATGGCGGGCCCCTTCCAGGAGTGGCCGGTGCAGGACTTGATTGTCTCGCCAATTGGGGTGGTGCCCAAGAAGGAGGTCGGACAGTACAGGCTCATTCAGCACCTTTCGTGGCCTGAGGGGTTTTCTGTCAATGATTTTATTGATGGGGAAGCAGCCTCAGTGTCTTATTCCTCAGTTGACGTTGCAATGTAACTAGTAGTGACCGCGGACGCAACTGCGGAGATGGCGAAATGCAACATTAACTCCGCATTTCGCTTGCTTTCCGTACATCCGGACGACTGTTGGGCATACAGTTTGAGGGTCAATGGTACGTGGATAAGGCTTTACCGATGGGCTGTTCAATGTCTTGTGCTTTGTTTGAGTGTTTCAGTTCCTTTTTTCAGTGGCATTTTACACATCAGACTGGTTTGGGGCTGATTACACACTACTTGGACGACTTCTTTTTTGTGGGTTCACCGGGCTCGGTGAAATGTCAGTGGGCCTTGGACAAATTTCAGGCATTGATGAAGGAGTTGGGGGTGCCTTTAGCTCCGGAGAAGACGATGGGGCCTTGTACTACAATGTCATTCCTGGACATTGAGCTTGATTCTGTCAGGATGCAGGCGCGCTTGCCGCCGGAAAAGAAAGAGGCCATGCTGAGGTTGCTGGGGGACATGCTGTCTAAGGACAAGGTGACGGTGAGGGACATCCAGGTCTTGCTAGGACATCTCAATTTTGCTTGCCGGGTGGTTAGAGCAGGGAGGACTTTCTGCAGACGTCTGGGGAGGGCGCTGTCAGGTCACCAATTGCCTCACCATCATGTGCGTTTGTCGGTGGGTGTGAAGGAAGACATGCGAATGTGGAGCGCATTTTTGTGCTCGTTCAATGGTATTCCACTGGTCAGGGATGAGGATTTTCCATGGGATGTTCAGATTTTCTCGGACGTGGCAGGCAGCGATGGTTTTGGAGTCTATTGGCAGGGGAAGTGGTGTGCGCAGAGCTGGCCGGAGCAATGGAAGAATGGTGGTCGGAGCATCGCTTTCTTGGAGTTGTTTCCAGTTTTGGTGGCTTTGACTTTGTGGGGCAAGGAACTGGCACATAAGAGAGTGTTGTTTCGGATTGATAACATGGCGGTGGTGCAGATTATCAACAGGCAGTCGGCCAGGGACGAACAGGTGTTGAAGCTGCTGCGGGTGTTTGTGCTTGGTTGTTTGCGGCATGACGTTGCTTTCAAGGCCCTGCATATTCCTGGTGTGGACAATGACATTGCGGATGCTTTGTCTCGTTCACAGTGGGAGAGATTCCGTGGGCTGGCCGAGGAGGCGGATAAGGCACCAACCCCAATGCCGGAACATCTGGGGTATGTAGGCAACGTAGGGTTGTACAACTGGTGGTAGGTTTGTTGTCTATTTCTACTCGCGCGGCGTATGCTTTGGCTTGGGAGGACTTCTTGGCGTCAGGTGCGCGTAGGAGGGTGGAGGAGTGGAGACGCTCGGAGGATATGGTACAGTTTTTGCTGGCATTGATGGACAAGGGCCTTTCGAAAGTGACGATTGCTGGGAAGCTAGCGGGTATTGCCTTCATGGGTAAGTTGTTGTGGGGTTATGCCCCAACGGCGGGAGAACTGGGAAGAAGGATGTTGGAAGGTTGGGACAGGGAGCAGGGCAGGTCGGCTTTGGTTCGCAGGCCTGTTTCGTGGCAGTTGTTGGCACGGTTACTGGCGGTTCTTCCGGCGGTGGGCAGGGACGGTTTTGAGGTTTGCCTGTTTTCCACGCTCATGGTTTGGATGTTTTTTGGGGCGTTCAGGGTGTCAGAGTTGTTGGGTTCCAGAGCCAAGGTGGGTTTGTTGTGGCAGGATGTTTTCTTAGCGGAGCAGGGGGTTCACATTTGGCTGACAAGTGCAAAAACCGATCGGAGGTGTCGGGGCACAGGGATTTGGTTGGAGGCAGTTACAGTGGGATTCACGTGCCCTTTATGGTGGGTGAGGCGTTGGAAGAGTGTATCTGGTGGTATGGGGAGTGAGCGGGTGTTTCTGCACGCGGATGGGAGCAGTGTGTCCGATTACCAGCTTTGGATGGTGATGCGAAAGGCATTAAAGGAGTTGGGCCTGGATGGGGATCAGTTTGGGACTCATTCTTTCAGGATTGGGGCGGCGACGGAAGCCAGTAACCGAGGGTGGTCTAGGGGGGAGATTATGCGGCTAGGGCGTTGGTCTTCTAACTGTTTCCAGCGCTAAGTTCGGAGCAATGCAGATGACACGCTTGCGACTTCCTCCTCTCCATGATGTTCATATTGTTTTTCTTGTTTCAGGTTCGGTTGTGGGCCCCCTCGCCCCGGCTTTGAACATTTGGATCGTTGGCCATTCCTTCGTAAAGTGGGCCCAGGTGCAAGCTTGGAAGTGCTATTTCGGACAGATGCTGGGTTTTAATGCTCGCTTTTTTAACATTGTGTGAAGAGGAAAAGGGGGCATGTTGTGCAGGGATTTGGTTCAGTCCTTGAATTCCTGGTTGGTTGGGGGGCAATGTCCGGATGTCTTGCTATTACACCTGGGCGAGAATGACCTGTGTGGGGTGAAGGGGGTGGTGTTGCTGAGAGCTATTAAGAGGGACCTAGCTATGTTGAAGGAGCAGTGGGCGGGTTGCCATGTTTTATGGATGGAGTTGGTGCCTCGGAGAGTTTGGAGGGGGGCACGCAATCCTAGAGCGATTGATCGTGCGCGCAAGAAGGTCAACCTGGAGGTTTCTCGTTGTTGCAGGGAGCTGGGTTTTGGTAGGGTTTGTCACAGGGACATCAAGTTTGAGGCAGTGGAATTTTTCAGGGGCGATGGGGTTCATCTGTCCCGGTTGGGGATGGAGCTTTACTTGCTCGAGTTGAGAGAGGTTCTGTCACGGTGCTTGGTGGTACGGGATCACCGCAGGGTGGCCTGAGGTGTGGGGACAGTTTCGGGTTGCACTCTTTTAAGACGTTTAAGGTTGTTTTCTGGTTTTGGGGGGCAGAAAAGGGGGTAGTTACCTCCCCCCACGTCTTTCTGGGTGGCGGGGTTTGGCGGAAGTTTGGCCAGGTTTGGCAGAGTTTTTGGTGGGATGGTTATCAGGGGGTCTTTGACAGGGATTGTTGAGCGGTTTTTTGGTTGGGGCATTTACAGTGTTTGGGGGTTAGGAAATGATGAAAAGACAGGCAGGGGTGTTTGCGTTAATAAAGATGTTGGTTTTATAAGCATATGTATTGTGTTGAATTATGTTATTGTATTATTAATGTTGTAATGCTGGGGCGGGGGCGGGGTTCAAAAGACCAGTTGGGGGCGGGGGAGGGGGGGCGGGGTTAGTACGTTAAAGTTAGTGAGGTTTAGTTTTGTAAGGCATTGCCGAAGTTTATTTATTGTAATGTGTACCTGTTCCAAATAAAGCGGCCTTTTTCACACCTAGAAGTCGTCTGTGGTCTTCCTTCCCCCCACCCCTCCCTCCCAAGGAGGGCTTGGGGGGGCGGCCGACCACCGGGAGGCTCCCCCACCCGGGCTGTTTGGGAGGGGCGGGGGTGGGGCTTAGGGACCACTGCGGCCATTTTAGACTTTGGGCTCTATCTCAGTATAGCCCAAAAGTAGCCCAAAGGCAGCCCAGCGCTTAAATGCGCTGGGCGCCCGCTCCCGGCCACCATTTTGTCATTGGTGACCTGGTGGCTGGGAGTGTAGCGGAGATTGTTTTTGTCCCCTCCCTCCCTCCCTCTTTTTCCTTTTTGGGATTTTTCCCCCGCCTGTGGGGTGGGATTTTCTCTTAGGTTTCTGGGGGGGGGGGGATTTGTATTCTTCAGGGATTTTCTGGCCCCTTGCCTTCAGGGGCCGTTTTTGTTGGTTCTGGTGCGCAGGGGGGTTTCTGTATTGTCGCTTGGAGCAGGTGCCTTGTGGTTGGGTATGCAGGGTTTGGCGGAAGTTTGGCCAGGTTTGGCAGAGTTTTTGGTGGGATGGTTATCAGAGGGTCTTTGACAGGGATTGTTGAGCGGTTTTTTGGTTGGGGCATTTACAGTGTTTGGGGGTTAGGAAATGATGAAAAGGCAGGCAGGGGTGTTTGCGTTAATAAAGATGTTGGTTTTATAAGCATATGTATTGTGTTGAATTATGTTATTGTATTATTAATGTTGTAATGCTGGGGCGGGGTTCAAAAGACCAGTTAGGGGCGGGGGAGGGGGGGGCGGGGTTAGTACGTTAAAGTTAGTGAGGTTTAGTTTTCTAAGGCATTGCCGAGGTTTATTTATTGTAATGTGCACCTGTTCCAAATAAAGCAGCCTTTTTCACACCTAGAAGTCGTCTGTGGTCTTCCTCCCCCCCACCCCTCCCTCCCAATAATATTTTTTCCACGAGTTAGACGGACTTCTATGGCACTGGCAGCTCAGTGAGCTCACATGCAGCAGGGTTTGCACTGGCCTCGTGTGCTGGGCTGCTCTGCTGAAAGTACTGGGCCTCCGAGTCCCAGGGCAACGAGTAAGGTCAGGCGGAGCTCGAGATCTCCTGAGTCCTGACTCTCTCTCTCTCTCTCACTCGGCCACTCCCTTCTCCTGTGTGTGCAAATGGCACGCACTATGCACGGAGGGGAGGGGGAGCACACCCGGAGCAGAGAGCGGCGGGGCTGAGCTGAGGAGGCAGGGCAGGGCTGGGCAGCAAATCACTGCACAGCTTTACAATAAATGCAAAAGAAACTGTTGATGGACGAAATGCTGGATAATGCAAACATTCACCCCCAGTCACAAGGATCTGGGTTTAATCCATCATTCCTTTGCTCACCAAACCACCCCAAGGTGGACCCAGCCATATGCAAATCAGTCTTGACCCTGTTCCTTGTGGGAACAGTCCAGCTCGAACTGACAAGCCAGGTCCTACCTGGACCGGAAACAAGCATCCTGGGGCTGGTTTCAGGGCCTCACCCTTCATCAGCCAGGCTAGCTTGAATCCGTGATGTAGTGAGCACGGGACCCACGTCTGGGCATACCCTTCCCACTTAGGGTGACATATGCAAAGGAAACAGTTGATGGACAGAATGCTGGACCATGCAAACATTCACCCCCAGTCACAAGGATTTGGGTTTAATCCATCATTCTTTTGCTCACCACACCACCCTAGTGTGGACCCAGACATATGCAAATCAGACTTGACCCTGTTCCTTGTGGGAACAGTCCAGCCTGAACTGCCAAGCCAGGTCCTCCCTGGCCCGGAAACAAGCATCCTTGTACCAGTTTCAGGGCATCACCCTTCATGAGCCAGGATAGCTTGAATCCAGTGGTGTAGTGAGCACGGGACCCATGTCTGGGCATACCCTTCCCACTTAGGGCGACATATGCAAAAGACCTGGGAGGACCTGGCCTGGCAGTTCGGGCTGGACTGTTCCCATTGGGTGCAAGGTCAAGACTGAGGGAGGACCTCGCCTGGCAGTTCAGGCTGAACTGTTCCCATTGGGTGCAGGATCAAGACTGATTTGCATATGGCTGGGTCCAAACTAGAATGGCATGGTGAGCAAAACAACGATGGATTTAGGCCCAGATCTCTGTACTTGGGTGAATGTATGACATTGTTCTGCATTCTGTCCATTAATTGTCATCCCGAGTGGGACGGGTATGCCCAGACGTGGGTCCCGTGCTCTCCACGCCACTGGAGTCAAGCTATCCTGGCTGATGAGGGCTGAAAGCCCGAAATCGGTCCTAGGATGCTTGTTTCCAGTCCAGGGGGGACCTGGCTTGGCAGTTCCGGCTGGACTTTTCCCATTAGGCGCAGGGTCAAGAGTGATTTGCTTATGGCTGTGTCCAACTGGAATGGCATGGGGAGCAAAAAAACGATGGATTTAGGCCCAGATCTCTGTACTGGGGCGAATGTATGACATTATTCTGCATTCTATCCATCAATAGTTTTTTCAGCTTTAAAATAAAGCTATGCAGTGATTGGTCAAAAAGCCCCCATGCTCCTGGACGTGACCAGCCCAGTGAGTCACACAGGCTCTGCCCCATCTGGAGACTCCCACTGTCTAGAGACTAAAGCAGCCAATCCAGGCGCTGCTAAAGCCGTGCTCGGATTGGCCTGGGGTTGGAGAACTCGCCGCTCCTTAGGAGGCTGTGGGGCTGCGGCTTCTACCCACGCCCCCCTCCTCAATTTGCACAGGCGAGAGTCAGAGACTCTCAAGACTGCGCATGTCGGGCTGGCCAGGGAAAGGCACCCGGCCAACCCGACATGCGCATTTTGATGCACTGGCCCACTTGTTCTAGCTCAAAAGTCCATTGGAGAACACACGCAGGTCTGTTTACATAACAAGCTATGTGTGCACTGTCCTTTCTTTCTACAGGCCCCAGTACCTCTCGGCTAGGTTATAGCATCTTCCTGAAATGATGATTTCAGTTTTGCCATTCCTTGGTGCCGGTATACATCTAGGAATAGCAGTGAGCTATACAAAACATTTCATTAATTCATTCATTCATGTCGGTACGTCTGCATGGTGGAGTGGTATGTGTCTGGGATCTGGGATCTGGGAGTCTGAAAAAAGCCAGTTTCAACCTATATAGATTGCTACTGGACTACAGTTTTAAAGCATGTAAAAGCAGGGTTCTAAATACATAGCTTCCATGTGACGGAGTTTGGGGGTGCCTAGAAGCAGGATTAAAACTTCATTGGGTGCTATGCAGGTCTAATTAGTACAGATAAGCAATTTTTGTAACTCTGTAAGACACTGTACAACTGTGGGAGTGGTGTAAGTGCAAGTCATGATCCCACCTGCACAAGTTGCTAATTATGTAGCGGTTAGAAGAGAACATTACCCACGCTCTGGTGAATTGCTATCAATCAGACTTGTTTTGAGGAGCACAATATACATTTCCAAGTTGCACAAGTATTTACGTTCAACTCTCGAAATCAGCCTTCGGCAAATACGGTAGCCTTGCCATTTGTATGCTGGCGATTCTTAGAAAGTATGTCGGTTGCCTTCCTCGGACGTGGGAAAACGTTGGCACTTTCGCCCCCGCCTTCTCTTCGCCTACTGAGCTGTCAACATTCAGTTCAGATTACAGTAAATAGAGGAGCAGGTGCCGCCGGCGTGCCCTCAGCCCCCGGTGCTGCAGAGCGTTCCCACGTCCCAGCGCCGCGTGTGCCCGCTCGTGTGATCTGTGCTCCATCCACCTGCTGGCCGGGCGTGGTCGCCCCCGAGCGGCAGTTCCCACGTATCTCAGGCACGCTTCTATTGTCCTCATGGTGCGTTCCCATTGGCTGCAAAGTGTGGGAAATTGGGCTGGCGGGAGGCTCTGCAGTCGAGGCCTGCATAAATATGGCGGGCCCTGCCCCTTCCACAGCTGCACAGTGGCTTACTGTAAAACGGACACACACATCGGCTTCCATGGCACCGTACCCCTCGCTACCAGAGTCTCCCGAAGGCTGGAGGACCACCCAGAACAATAAGGTAATTGAAAGGAAGTAATTGTGGCCTTACAGTACCCATTGAAAATCAAAAAGATCTGGGCAGCAGGAAACCATTCTACTCTCTGAATACCAGCAAACCTGTGAAAAGGAATACATTGAACAGAAGATGGGGAGTACACAGAGTCTTGCATGTATATAATTAATATGCTACAATGTTATGCTAAACCCAATGGGTACCTGGATATTTGGTCACATTGTCGTGCGCCGACATCCATGGCAGAACTGTTTTGGAAAAGAGGCTGGCTTTGGCCTCACTGTCCGGGTGGAGGGGTGCTGACCACGTGTGAGCAAACAGTACTTGAATGGGTGGGTGCTGCAAATCAGAATTGAGGGGGAAGGGGGGGGGGGGTTAGAGCTGGGCGTGGGTGACAATACTGAAATGACCGAAATGGTCCATGCCAAGACGGGGGTGCACTGGGAGCTGTTCGAGTCTTGCGGTTGGAGAAACAAGCCTTGAGATACATTAGTGAAGCAACACAAGGCGCTTCGAGTCATCATGAGTACTGTCCATTGGCTGAGCTGGTTGAGTTCAAGCAGTCAAAACGTGGCTGCCCCTCAGCGTTGAGGTGCGTTGGCCGAGCTGCAGGGGATGCTGGGCTGCTGGACTGCTGGGGGGGGGGGGTGGGGGGGGGGGGGGGTGTCTGTGTTGCCCCCCCCCCCTAAACTCGAACTGTTCACAGCTAATTCCTCGGGCTCTTCTGTTGTCGGGGACCCAACTCAATGTACGTAGACGGGGCAACAAGCAAGGCTGGTCCAAGTGTAAGAGAGAGGGGGGTGCGCATAAGAATAGGCGTCTTTAGAATAGAGATGGGAGGGCCTGACTCGAGCCAGATATCCTTGTTCGATGTTTAGAAACTGGCTCCAAATAGTGACCGGACAAGCACACCTGGCGCTGCCGCATCCTCTCCCGGAAGCAGAACAATTGTTTTAAAAGCTGGGTGGCTGAATAGGCGCGTGAAACTAGCTTTTGTGCTTCAACTAAGAACAGACCATCTAAACGACTGACTTTTCCCAGCCAGTCGCATCCACGTGACGTGCCTCTCACGAAGAGCTGTAACCCCTGGGGATCGTAGAGGCCGTTTTTACCTGATCTATTTAATACCTTTATTGGGGCTTTACACCACACCTGCAAACTGTCAGTTTTTATTACCTCAGGGATTAGCCACTGTATTTAACATAAAATAATGAGTCTGGCATTCTTTCCCTTAATAATATACGTTATTTCTAGAAAGTTTTTTTTTTTTTTTACAGATATAGTGTCTCATTGATTTTGTGGGATATTTCTATATATTCAATGTACGGTACTAATTTTGCTCACGAAATAGCTGAAGACTTTTTTGGTACATGGGAAAATGAAAGAGATATCCACGCAGAGGCACATTTAGTGCCAGCGTCTCTTATGGTTCGCATCATTCTATGTGTATCCAGGCCAAACCAGACCCCGGGCTCAACTCTCTCTACGAATTACTGGTGGCCAGTGATCTTTGAAAGTGAAAGTGGTGGGGTATAATCTTTGAGAGGAAATTGCCCCCATTTTTTTAAATTTGCTTTTGATGTCCCCCATATGGTAAAAATTACCTTCATTGTGCCAATAGCAGCATTTTGTGATAGGTACCCCCTTAAGCCAAGAATGATATACAATATTGCAGTACCAGAATTGTGCGTTTGATACTGCCCATATACCATGGGTGACCCATATGTCCAAAATTATCTCCAGTATTTGAGAGCCAGCATTTTATCATGGTTGCTTCCCGCAACCTGACCCGTCAGAGCCAATATGCCATGGCTGTCCTCTTTGAGGCAAGCAATTGCATGTATGCACATACCAGTATATGTCGTAGTTGTCCCCTTTTTGTCAAGTATTGGTTCCAGTATTTCAGGGTTTGCATTTTGCCTTGGCTGCAAGCACTAGCATTTTTCCACACAGCACCTATGTCAAGAATTGCTTCTAGTATGCCAGGGCCTGCATTTTGCCGTGGGTGCCTGACCTTATGCTAGAAATGATCTCAAGAAGCATGCTACCTTGGATGTTGCCATAAACCGCAAATTATACGGCCTGTGGCAGTCACATAATCAGGAAACATGCAAATAAACACGCTCTTACACTCTCTCACTATCACTCATACTCACTCCTTACATTCACTCTCTTCCCTCTCACTCACTGTAACTTACACTCCGTCACTTACTTATAGGGCTGGCTTTAGAGCTGGTGGCCCCCGGTGCGGCAATATTTGTTGGCACCCCTCCACGGATTCCCTCACTACCAACCTTTAACAGTGCCCCTCAAGGACAGGGCCGGACTGGGAACCGAAACCGGCCCTGGCAAAGTGCTCGGCTGGCCACCCCACCCCCAGGGTGGGTTTGGGGGTGCGACCGCGCTCTTTGGCAGGGCCGGTTTTCAGCCGATTTTGTTACAGGGCCGTTTTTGCAGCAACACTGCAAAAACGGCCCTGTAACAAAAACGGCCCCCAGGGGCCCAAAACCGCCCCCGCCCTTGCGGCGCACCGGGGGATTGCCCAGTGCCTGCAACGGCCAGTCCGGTCTTGCTCAAGGATCCATAACCACTCTCTCTCAGATACATTTAATTAGTTTTAAAGTAAAACTCATACCAGTGTTGGGTGCAGAGCACTTTACATCACACATTCATTACACAGGGACAATCAATCATACGTGTGTTAATCAGTGTATAGGGAATGTTACATAAGACAGAGGACTACAAGGTGAAAGAGTCACATGACATCCATCCTGGTAGAGAATATAGTTTAAGAGTGCTTGATCTGGAGAAGGGCAAACTCAGAATTTAAAAAGTAACTCCATGGTTGGAGGTTTTCGTTAATAATAGTAATTGATTTCTATCCACATGAACCCTTTTAGCAACCTTAGGATGATGAAAGACAGCAGCTCTTTGATGACAGTTAATAGCTCTCTGTTCTATGTTAGGATTCTAACTTATAAACTGCAAGTGACAAACGGATCACTCTGTCAAATTCCGTAACCCACTGACCTATTTACAATATATGCACCCTGTGATCTTTTTGATAAACATTCTTTGCAGCAGGCATAGTAACCCTCTGTGCTCTTTTTTGATCAGTCAAAACTTCCACTAGACAAAACTCCAATCTCTCTCAAGGAAGAACATTAATCACCTGTGTTATCTTGACATTTTTATTGTTTCCTGATAATTGCTAGAGGCAAGGAACATGGCAGCAGGTGCTTTTAAAACTACAACATACTTGCAATGAGGCGGCCCCACCCAAAAGTAAGCACCCTCTGCGGTGGCACCAGTCGCCTCGCCATAGAGCCGGCCCTGCTTACTTATTCTTACTCATACTCAATCCCACTCACTATTACTCACACACAAACAAACTCATACTCACTGGTTCTCAATCTAATTTACAAACACATTTACACTCACCCTTTCATACTCACTGACTTTGGGCCCAGGTGCAACTGCACACACTGCACCATTAATACCATTAATAGCTACAGCCCTGCCTCGCTGCCACTCCTTCTCATAATCACCAGCCCCTCACTCCTTCTAACATGCTCACACTCCAACACTCTTTCCCTCACACTCATTTTAACTTATTCATACACTTTCTCAAACTCAGTTTCTTACTCACTTTCACTATCAATCACTCAAAAACACATACAGACATGCACAGAAAAACATTTTCTCTCTTATCTTGCTTTCTTTGACGGCAACTTGGAGGTTCCATAGCAGCAGCAGAGCAGGGACCTGGCACTAGATGTTGGAACCAGCAAGACATGATTCTCAACAAGGAGCTTGACAGAGACATAAGGCCAGGTTTGAAAGAGAGAAAACACACATCAATCCCGCTCCCAGTTCCTTACTAGGACTGGAAGCATATCCCTATAAGAAGCTGGGACAGTGTCGTAGGTCCCGACCCTGCCGCCAAACCCCAGGGGTCACCATGCCAATATATATCCTTAATATAATAATCCTCTGAGGATGGATACATATTTACGTGGCGGCCCCTGGCAGGGATTTGGCGGCCTCCGGCTCTGTTCCACTTCCAAACACCCTGACCCCCCCTCTTCACTGGCCTCCGCGCTCCGCCCTGCCCGGACCCCCTCTTCCGCGGCCCCCTACCCACGCTCCCTGCCCAGGGCCGCCATGAGCCTAGAGCAGCCCCTGCTGCTGCTTTGTGTGGCTTCTTATTGGCCTCAGGGATGCACTGATGTGCGCCCTGACAGCCACATTGGAGCAGATATGCAGTGCTGCCAAAGGCATGCACGCACAATTTCTCTGCTAAATAATATGGATTGTGCCTGTATGAGGTGATTGTAGTTGAACAATGGCCTGGTTTCTCCAACCAGTCAATCACTCACTACCAGCAGCTCGTTGACACCTTCAAAGTAGCTCACAGCCTTAAGTTCATTTTTTAAAAAGCACAGGGTCACATTTTTCGTTTAAAATTAAGAGAAGGCTGTGTTTATTTTACAATATTATCTTCAGGCTGCAGGTAGCAGGGCTTGATAATGGACTCAGCTGGAGTCAGATTTCTGACCCTGGGCACAGAGGTATTTCACTCTTAAATAAGCCCTTGTCTACTCAATATTGGAGTGTGAGAACAAAATTATGCTTCTGAATGCTTTCAAATGGTAGAAAATGAAAGTGAAAAGTTATCTTAATGATTAAGTTAACTCTTCATTTTAATTTTCTCCCATTTTAAATTGTCACATTTACAAACAGCAGGCCTCTTACTCACTGTAGCCAGTAGACACTGTGCCATATTTATAACTGAAAAATACAGGCCTCTTTTTTATATGGGAGAAATTTAAAATGAAGAAAAATATTTCTATGAGACTTGATTTTTAAGTTTTAATGTGTTTATCCACTTACAATTAAGCCAATTACGTCTTAATGTTTTATTAAGCATGTTTCATAACTAAATTCCTCCCATTTAAGTAAATGGCTGTATTTTTCTGTCCTAAATATAGCACCTAGGCTATAGGCCACTGAGAGCAAGATGCCTGGTATTTCTAAATGTGACACTTGGAAATGAGATTACATTTAAATTATGAGTTTTATGCATTACATATAAACATACGTTAATTCTTCAGTATAATTTTCTCCCATTTCAAAGTGCGCCTTTACACACAGCAGACATCTTGCTCCCAGTAGCTGGAAGACAAAGGGGCAGATTTATGAGGCCCTTGCGCCACGTTTACGCCGCTGTTGCGTCACGCAAGGCGGCGTAAACGTGGCGCATCCCTACGAACGATTTACAACGTGACGCATCTAGGCAGATGCGTCACGTTGTAAAGCCCTGCGCCGCTTGTGGGCGTTCCGGCGCAGGGGGGGCGTTCCGGGGCAGGTGCGCCTCGCAAAAGTGGCTGAGTGAAATCTATGAGATTTCACTCAGTCACTTTCAGGCCAATGCTGCGTCAAAAGCCTGCGCCTGCTTGAAGCAGGCGTAGGTCTTGACGCAGCATTGTTAAGATGGGCACCCCCGAGCCTTGCTGGAGCTGCGTCGCGCTTGCGACGCAACTCCAGCAATGCGCCACCTTTACGGCACAGATGCGTCACGCATCTGTGCCGTTTTTGCCCCATGGTGCGCCACATCATAAATGCGGCGCACCATGGGTGGCGGAGCAGTGGCGCACTGTGGCGCATGTTAACTGGCGCATCCCTGGGGATGCGCCAGTTAACATAAATCTGCCCCAAAGTGCCATATTTATAACTGAAAAATACAGCCATTATTTTATAGGAAGAAAGTTAAAGTGCAGACATTTTTCCCATATCATGAACCTTTTGGAAGAACATTTTCTGCACTTTAAATTTCTCCCATTTAAAAAAAGGTTATATGTTCATATTACACATGTAACTGTGCCATACATGATGAAAGGTATTCCAGTGCCTCAAGGACATATGGCATAAGCTCTCTGTCACCCAGGCACATTTATCCCATTCATACGCACACATGTTCATATACCTCCAAAAACCACACTCTCACTGACACACATGGCAGTCTTATGATAGTGCCCCTAGCCTAGTCAAAATATTTTGCTCAAACCATCGTATGTGGCTCTGTGGACATTAGGCTTAAAGTCAATGGAGCTGGGCGTGGGGGTGTATGGTAACAATCCGTGAGTTGCTTAGCCTTCAATAGCTCATGAGGATTTTCACTGATCAGAAGAAGCTCTCACTACAGAAAAGGTTGGAGACCCCTGAACTACGCCATTCAGACATGCACAATCCAGATATATTGATTATTAAACAGCAATCTGTAGTAGGGTCGTGCCTTAGGGACCCCATGCTCCTCCTTCTGCTGTCATCAAGAGCCTGGGGATGAGGCAGAGATGGCTGATCTGAGCATTGGCAGTGTGCATAAAAACATGTCATGTTTTCATGAACACTGTTCAGTTAAATGGTTAGCAGTTGTGACAAGTGGCTGTAAGCGGCGCCTCAGAGGGCACAGGGCTGCTCTTTAAAGCCTCTGGTAAAGAGTCGCTACTGCTATGAATTTTCTGGTTTTCCCAACGCTACTTTAAAGCCAGGGAAACTCCAAGATGAAAAGGAAAGTGGGTATTGTAAATGGACATAATAGTGTTTCCAAAGGCGGCACAAATATTTCTGGCACGTGTAGTATGAGTTTGTTGCCTAACAACACACTCCTGCAGTTTTCCCCAGATCCATTTTGGCAGGTGAAACCTTCCAATATTTTTGGGGAGAATGGGACCGGCAGATTTTGGTGCAATGAGCACCAAAATACATATGGTCTATTCTATTATCAGGGACATACTCTCAATTGGGTGTTATTTATTTATTGAATTCTGACCCAGTCATGTCGGACTTCATTAGGTGCGATAATTATCAACCCAAACACCGAGCCCCTCATAATGAGGGTCTAAGTAATTTAGTTTTACAAGAGCTGAACAAATACCCTATGGAAGGGCCAGACTGCAGAAAGCAGTCCTGGCAACATTTCAAACCACACCAAGTTCCTGCCTTCTTTTCTTTCTCTCACATGCTCTCTGCCCCCATTTTCCCTTCCTGTGCCTGCTTCATCAAAACCTGGGGGAGTCATTAAGTCTTTTTGAAGGGCCAGCTGTGTCCCTGGACCTCCAGTGGCTCTAGTCACTTCGGGAAGTGGCCAATGGCTTATATGGCAGTGAGACCCTGCCTATGACATACCTCCAAAGGCATGTGCGTTGGCTGTTCAAAGTCCTAGCATCAGGCATCTTCCAAGGGAGGCATAATACCTAAAGGTGGGTGCCATTTTGAAAGAAGGGGTCAGAATCAAAATGGAGGGAGCCAGCTCAAACGAGTTTCACATGCACATTTCTTTCTCCAGCAGCAGAGAAAACCAGCAGTCGAGAAGATGAGGCGTGATAGGATCAACACCAGCATCGAGCAGCTGCGGCGGCTTCTAGAGAAAGAGATCGAGAAGGAGCAACCCCAGTGCCGACTGGAGAAGGCTGACATCCTGGAGATCACGGTGGCCTACATCGAGCAGCAGAGACGGCACGAGTTCATAGGTGAGCACTGCTGCCAGGGTAGGATTGTTAACGTGGGCAATCGGGCAATGCCCGAGGGGCCGGTGTCCGATTTCTGCTGTGGGCTGCTTTTGTGAGCAGTCTGGGGGGGCATTTGGGCGCTGTCTCTATTGTTTGAATACAGCCAACGGCCCAGTGGGTGCCTGAGTGGCCTTTCCAGAAGCAGATGGGCGTCCATTACCACCTTTTAGCAACAGGCAGAGATGTCACTCCCTCACCTCGCTGGACCGGCCCATTAATACGTGCACATACTGAGCGGGGGCAGGGGGCCTGAGTAGAAGTGGCCTCACTTGTTTCACCAGTGTAAACTAACACGTGCATTTTTTAAGCCGCCCCCCACACAATTTTTTTTTTATAAGATTACACCAAAGTAGTGATTTGAGGAGTGATTAGCCAAATGTGGGCCGATTGTTTTTTTTTGCGTGCTCGGGCCGATTTTCAATCCCAATCCAACCCTGACTGCTGCTCTGCTGTACCTTTCTAACAGGCCTGTCGTGTAATAACGCTTTTAAAAGGCATTCATCAAACTTTTGGCTAGAATTGATTCGAATTTATTTAGCATCAGACTGGGACAAAAATCAGGCCTAGGCAAAAAAAAATGTGGACCCTATTAGTGAATCAGATAGCTAAAAATGTGGCACTCGTTTGCAAATTGGGGCAGTTTTGAAATTGTAAAGACACACTGTGTAGGTGTTTTGAAAGGTATGGAAGACTGCATGCACTTGTGCTTACTGCAGGCAATCTCAGGGAAAATATCTGAGGAAATCAACAATAAAAACCGTCCGCCAGACCATAAACAACGTAAAGCGGGGGTGTTTCCTTGTGACCTGGTAATCGACCCTGGGATGCTGCTTTCGAGGGAGCTAGCTGCGATCTGGTCCTAAACAATTTTGATGGTCTCCTTGGTCCCACAGTTTCTGGCCAGGGTTTCTAATTTCTCACTTGAGGCCCTGCCCAGTTTTCAATACCACAAGCATCTGTGCTGTCACTGCCTTTTGTTCACATATATCATAGGCTGATGCAGAAGGTTGTTAGAAGGAAAGCTGTTGTGCCACTGGCATGTCAGCTACACAGCATAAGCAGTTTATCTACAGTGCTCTATATAATTCTGAATGCTTTACTGATATAGCCTGGAGGATGGAAGAGAACTCTTACAAACTGAGCACAAACGAAACCCCGTCAGTTGCTGAGGGTCTAGCCCAGATTGGTACACGTGTATTTAAACTCCCAATAAACAATGTTTCTTTCGGCTCTATGAAACCAAGATGTGTGCCCTTGGTGTTCTCTTCAACCTTACACTTAACACAGAAGCCCATGTTGCTGCTATCCTTAAGATGAGCTTTGACTCTCAGGGGCGGCTCCTCCGTTTGAGCAGAGGAGCGTCGCCCCACCTTCTGAGAGCACAGCAGGCACAGACAAATAAGTAGAATGGCATGTCAATTTCATTTTACTTAAATGTCGCAGTGCACAGGCAGGGGGCGAGGCTGAATCCTGCATTTGTAGTTTTACAGTTGCCCCTGCAGTGCGCATGTCAGGTTGGCCGGCACTATTGCTAGGGCCAGCCCGACATGCACGATGTGCACTCTGCAATCCCCACACTGTGAAACAGCCGGGGGATTGCTGGCACAGGCACCCAGCCTCAAAAGGAACATAGGGTTAGCCTGCTCCCACCTATCCTGGAGCTGCTCTCAGCCTAACAGCAGCTCCTGGATTGTTTGTCTTGGTGTCCACTGAGCAGGAACAAAGTCCGTCCCTTTCCTGCTTGTGGATACCGATCGGGAGAGAGGTGTGCACAGGGGGAGCAGTGTATGGTGAGTTTGGTGCCGTAGCGCCTCACCATATGTGTATACTTGTAGCCGCCACTGACTATGAAGATCTAAGTATGTTCAGGGTCTGAAACAACTTCTCTTGGTGCAGTTTATGCAGAAAATATCTGCTCGGATGCAGAGATGATTCTCCTCCACTGAGCATCTTGCAACAATCCTCATTCAACTGGCTTCTTCAGTGCTTCAGAGTCAAATACAAGTCAGACATTGAGGTTTACAAGGACTATAGTCTGATGGACTCGACATACATCTGAATTATTTAAAGTCTGACATCCTCAGAATCTGCCCCTTCCCTGCTATAATTTATCATCTCGCTATAGAGGCGGGTGTGGACTGTCCTTCCAGGGGAGTAACTTGTCTGTGAGCCTCCTTCTCCCTATCCTCGTCTCGTGAGCTGTCATTATGTTGTCCCTGATGTTGCAACACTCAATTTCCCTATGGTGCTTTCGCTTAACTGTTGTCATGTTCTCATGCATGGCATCAAAATAAGTTGAATTGTGTTTTTTGTCATTCCTTTTGAATATTAATGAATCGAATGTAACTTCATTATAGAAAAAGGTTTCAAAACCGTCTATGTCTTGTCACAGTTGACCAAAACTAAGCAGGACTGTAGTGTGTCTTCAAAAATGACCTTTCTTCCTGACCTTACTTTTCAGACACCTGTCTCAAAAGTATCCCTGATATCTACCACCAAGGTTACATCAAATGCCTCAGAGAGACCGCTGTGTTCCTGAATGCCAATGATCCCTGGAGCGACGCACAGAGGAAATTGATAGACTATATCTACGCCAACAAGAGTATGGCCAGGAAACAAGTCTCCCCATCCGAGGCCTGGCCATCTTCAGCCCTGTTGATCCCTCAAAATGAAATTTCTCCAAAAAGTATCACAAAACTGTGGCGACCCTGGTAGAGCTGAACATCCGGAACATTGTCCAACATAAGTCATTCAACCGAGCCCAATGCATACAACCGAAGGATATGGGTAAGAAAAGAATGCACACAAGAATGGGCCATGCGAAAAAAAATGGTTGATGTCCTTATCAGCCTCCATCTGTGGAAGACCATCTCATTTGATTAAAGGATGCTGCAGGTTTAGCCTCATCATACATTTCACCCTTACACTTTCAAATGGTACAGTCGACCTCTGGCTGGGAGTTTAACATTAAACAAGTCTTAGTTTGTGTTGAGTTAAAAGCAGGTGGAAATAAATGATCTAAAATTCCTTAACATTTACAGTGATTTGACATCATTCGTGTTAGTTGTTTTATACTTTTGTTATCAGTTTAAAGAGTGTAAGTTATATCACTGGCTTGTCTTTGCTGTCAACATTTGTTTTAAGCTCTTCTCCTGCTTGTTGGCTCTGCCTAGAAATAGATATTTCTTCTAGCGTGAAGCCACGGCCCCTTAAAAAAGGATAGAGCAAGGCCAAAACACATCAGCGTGGATTGGTTTGTGATCAATTAAAGCATTGAATTTACAACGTTTTTCGTTTTGGGCTGTACCTGTTGGTCCACATCATGTTGACATTCAAAAAGGATGTAAATAATCCTTAAGAAAGCATCCATTAACCACATCGCTGCGGCAGCTATTCTGCCGCAGCGCTAAGGGGGCGGGGCGGCCGCGCGGCGGGTGCATGCTGGTGACGGAACCGCTCCGTCATCAGCCGCGGTTGGGCTGTGCTCATGACAGAGCGGTTCCGTCATGGCCCCGCCCGCTCAATAGAACGCCCATCGCAGGCGCGGAATCCGCGCCGCACAGGCGCGGCGGCGGGGCCATGACGGAACTGCTCCGTCATCAGCACAGCGCCACCGCAGCTGATGACGGAGCGGTTCCGTAATCAGCATTAAAAGGGTTAAAAAAATATTAAATCATTATTGGTTAATAATATGACTGGTAACAAATCCCCAATTTC
Organism: Lissotriton helveticus; assembly: GCF_964261635.1. NCBI lineage: Eukaryota > Metazoa > Chordata > Amphibia > Caudata > Salamandridae > Lissotriton > Lissotriton helveticus. The sequence continues at coordinate 617,899,056 of NC_136065.1, read as the reverse complement.
CCTCACAGTTTGATGCACTCAGTCAGTTATCTAATCTAAGCCCTGAAAAGGCAGCTTCATGTTAAACATTTAACTCAATTTTTCCGTTTTACAATGAGGAATAACTTGAATAAGCATACTTTCACAATACGTGTGTTAAGAAATGTCACTTATTGTTGAGATACATTACATATTTCAGTGGTAGAAATTACTTTTACAAATATGTTTTTATAGAAAGCTAATATCTTAACACTGTACATATGTGCTAACCAGAATAACATTTTACATCTTAAAGCCCAAGGGTACCAGGGGGCACTATTGCTATCAATTTCTTTTTAGATTATATTATTGCAAAATATCTTTTTTCAATATGGCTTGTTTTACTACTAGAATTTTCTGAAGGTTGAGGATCCATAAGAATGTATGCTCATTTTATGTTTTTGCGCACTTGTCTTTTATAAAGGCAAATATCTGTATCCCTCTGAGAGAAAATGTGTCAATTGTTGATGACCTAAGCAAGCATTTATACGGTTTTAAAAAAAAACTAAAAAGCGCGCTTAAATACCATTTCTAAAAGTTACACAACTTCTCTTACACAAATTCAGTATACTGTATTAAATTAATAATTTAGAGGTAAATTGAAGTGAATGTTTTGGCTGTACCAGAGATGTGGTTCACTGCTCAGGTCTATTGTTTGTGCATAATATAAATAAAAGGTGTATATTTTGTTTACAAAAATCTTTGAGTCCTGCTGCTTATTGTGACTGGAAACATGTGAGAAGCAAAGGGTATTGACAATGCAAAAAATGAAGCCAGAATTTATCAATATGAGCAAAACGCAGAGCGGAAATCTACAATATTGTTCACAAGCAGAAAAGGGCACACTAATATATTTACTACTCACTGCTGGGGAACATCCTTTACAACACAACTTTTACCCCGCACTACCATTACAACGCAACCATTACAACGCAAGTCATTACAACGACTTGCGCTGGAGGGCGCTGTAGGATAGGGAATAGCTTAATTTTCTATCCAACACCTTCCCTACTATCCACGGGGACTGGAGTTGGAATAGAAAATTAAACTATTCAACTATCCAACGCCCCCCAACGCAAGTCGTTGTAACGACTTGCGTTGTAAAAACTGCGTTGTAATGGCATGCGTGGTAAAAGCATGCGTTGAGATGTCATACAACCCTTACTGCTTGGCCAGTTTTGCGCAAAAAAATGCCATCTTAGAGGCTAAACACGATTTAGCATTGCTGTCTGATGCAAAAGTGAGCAAGCACTATTTTGCCTGAAATGTGTTCTCAAAGCCCGACCTACAATACAAATCAGTACACACAGGCATTTGCCTTGGCTTTAATAAAATGACGTATAATGTTTCAGAAATTACATGTTTTATAAGTGGGAAAAAACACATGATTTTCCTTTTCATCATTGTTTGTGGCTGTTTTCATGTGGTACTTGGATTCTAAACAACGTCAAGTCGCACTATTTTGCTCGGATTTAGTTGGTGGGTGGGATCCTACAGGTTTTGCAGTGTTCCCATCCGGGTAAATCTACTTTCCAAGAATTAGACCCACTTTCAAGGGTCCAGGAATGGGGTGGCACCACTTGGCAGGGCAGATTCACAGATGGCAGAGTCCAGATGCAGAAGCAGGGTGGTTGGAAGTCTTTTATATCCCTGAGATAATAGGTCAAGAGGCCAGCCAGCTAGCACTTGAATCACTCTGGGTTCAAGTGATGCAGGTCCAGTCCTTCTCACCCAGACAGGAGGGCAGTAGGCCAGCAGGTCAACACAACAAAGCAGAAGTCCAACAAAGCAACAGTCTAGCAGAATGGCAGTCCCTTCAGCACCACAGCAGTCATTTTTCCTGGAAGAGTCTTCACAGGTTTTAAAAGTGCTCTGAAGTGGTGTTGTCTAAGGTCCAGTACTTATACCCAGTTGTGCCTTTTATGTGAGGGAGACTTCAAATGCATGCCTTTGGAGTGCACAGAGGCCCTCCCTTCCTGCCCTTGCTCCAGACTCACAATAGACGGGTATGCAGCCCTTTGTCTGGGGACAGGAAACAGACTATTCAGACGTAAGTGATGCTGGGTCCAGCTCCTCCCTCCTATCCTGCCAGGATGGCCCATCAAGTCACACCTAAGCTCCCATTGTGTGTGGCTGTGTAGGGGGAATACACAAAGCCCAGCTGTCACCCCACCGAACACATGTGATCAGAGACAGGCATCAGACACCAAATGGCTAAAGTAAGAAAATGCCAGCTTTCTAAAAGTGGAATTTTCAGAATTGAAATTTAAAATCTGACTTCACCATAAGTTTGGATTTTAAATTGTGATTCTAGAGACCCCATTCTTAAAAAGTCTATCTCTTCCCAATTGGAAATTACACTTTAATAATGGAACATGGTAATCCCAATGTTATCCTATGGGAGAGATAGGTCTTGCAATAGTGAAAAACGAATTTGAGAGTTCTTCACTACCAGGGCATGTAAAACTTAAAAGTACATGTCCTGCCTTTTAAATACATTGCACCCTGCTGATGAAATGAAAATGTTTTGCTATTTTGCTCATGCTTTTTACTCGTGTTAAGGTAGCATTTGCGGCACCATTTTAGATTTGGCCGCCATTTTGAATCATGTAGTCAGCTATTTATTCCTAGACTCGAGAAGCAATCTGCAGAAATTTTCGTTCCTCCAAGGTTAGGCCTTGCTCTGCTAATGAATACATTGTTCTTATTAAAGCATTCCTTTCCCATAGATAGAGGCTTTCTCGCACTAGCCTAGCCGTAGACATGAACAGAATTACCTTGGTATGAAGATACTGTGTGCCCGGTCCCAGAGCCGAAACTCATCTTACTGTACTTCTTTGTTTTAGCTGCACCGACGAGTAGATTTCCATTAGGGGCAGGACATTCTTGGTTCAGAAAACGTACATAATGTATCTCTATGTTTGCTGAAGTCAGTGCCTCTGCAGCAATCCAAGAAGGCTGGTTTGTATTCTCGACTGTCTGACCGACTCTTCATTTGTGTGGAAGGCTGAGAGGTGGTCGCGAGTGACCCGGGTGGCCCTAATCGGGTCACTTCCTTCACTGCCCTCTCGTTTGTCCAGGGCCTACCTTAAGGGTGACATATGTTTAAAAGGAGAAGGGTTGAGCCTTGCAAAAGGTTACGTTTGCTAGGTCAAAATGACAGTTTAAACTGCACATACGGGCTCTGTATTGGCAGGCTGAGCCATGGTTAGATGACTACTTTAGTGGGTAGCACAAAAAGTGCTGCAGGCCCACTAGTAGCATTTAATGTATAGGCCTGGGCACATATAGTGCACTTTACTAGGGACTTATAAGTATATTACGTATGCCAATTAGGGATAAGCAAATGTTACCATGTTTTAGGGAGCGAGTCCATGCACATTGGCACTGGTTACCAGTAGTAAAGTGCTTAGAGTCAGTGGCCACCAAAAACGAGGTCAGAAAAAGTGAAGGAGGAAGGCAAAACATTGGGGTGAAGACCACCCAAGGCTGTCAGGTCTAACAGAATCACTTACCAAAAAGAAATAGATGAACAAAACATTGATGGGTGTAGAGGTGGGGAAACAGGAAGACACATCAACATAAGACACATCAATCCAAACATCTTGAACATAGACATTATCTGCAAAGACATTTTTTAGAATAAGGAGTGTCAAATTAGAAGACACATGAGCCAACTGCAATTTAAATAAAATATGATTACATAATAACAAGACACAAGGGATGAAGTATTTTCAACACTCCTCCCTTAGGTAGAAAAATAAACTGCTTCAGATTTTCAAGATTTTCAAAGGTTGATATTTTGTCCTTAAAAGTGACCTTGAAAATACATGGATATTTAAGGCCAAAGCCAGCGTACATAGGGGCAGATTTACAAGCCCCTTGCGGCACATTTGCGTCATTTTTCCCATGTTAAAAATGACGCAAAAGTGGCGCAATGGGCTTGTAAATCTGCCCTATAGATCTTAAAACCAGACAGAGATCGAGAAATTCTTGTAATCTACTAGCTGTTGATCTTGCAATGCCTTGTATGAAGAAGATCTTCTAATCAGACCTCAACATTTGTTTCCATTGTTTGGCGGCAGAGAGAACTTTCAATAGATCTCAATATGTTAGAAAATAAGTGATAATACCTCTTGGCCTAGCTGAGGGAGATTTTGGCTGATTGATTGTTTCCGGTCCAGGGAAGGCATGGCTTGGCGGTTCGGGCAGGACTGTTCCCATGAGGCACAGGGTCAGACTGATTTGCATATAGCCATGTCTGAACTGGGGTGGAGAGTGGGCTAAAGAACGGTGATGGATTAAACCCAGATCTTTTGACTGGGTGTGAGTGTTTGATTGGTTCAGATGCTCCGTCCATCACCATCCCCTTTTGTACCGCTTTTGGCCGCAATAAGTGTGGCAGGGTATGCTCAGACGTGAGTCCCTTGCTCACTTTGCCACTGGATTCAAGCAAGCCGGGCTGAAGACGGCTGTAATGCCATAAACTGGTCCTCGGAAGCTTGTTTCCGGTCCAGGGAAGGCATGGCTTGGCGGTTCGGGCTGGACTGTTCCCATGAGGCACAGGGTCAGACTGATTTGCATATAGCCATGTCTGAACTGGGGTGGCAGAGTGGGCTAAAGAACGGTGATGGGTCAAGCCCAGATCTTTTGACTGGGTGTGAGTGTTTGATTGGTTCAGATGCTCCGTCCATCACCACCCCCTTTTGTACCGCTTTTGGCCGCCAAAAGTGTGGCAGGGTATGCTCAGACGTGAGTCCCTTGCTCACTTTGTCACTGGATTCAAGCAAGCCGGGCTGAAGACGGCTGTAATGCCAGAAACCGGTCCTCGGAAGCTTGTTTCCGGTCCAGGGAAGGCATGGCTTGGCGGTTCGGGCTTGACTGTTCCTATGAGGCACAGGGTCAGACTGATTTGCACATAGCAATGTCTGAACTGGGGTGGCAGAGTGGGCTAAAGAACGGTGATGGATTAAACCCAGATCTTTTGACTGGATGTGAGTGTTTGATTGGTTCAGATGCTCCGACCATCACCACCCCCTTTTGTACCGATGATGTTATGAAGGACATTTGAATGTTGCTTGAAGCCCCTCTAATTAACCACCTATTGCAAAAATAATGTATGGGGAAACAGATAAGATTGACGGGAAAGAGGTTACAGGCGATACCAAATGATTGGACAAGAATGAGTGAGAAAGACACTTTGCGGATGAGGTTGTCTTCCTCTAAATTGTTGTATCGTACAGGTTGGAGCCATGGTAAGTTAAATGTCACCAACCCTAAGTGTGTCAGATAATCAGTTGGAGAGGGATGGAGAAGAGGAGGAAATGGGGAAAGGTAAGAAGGACAACATGAGAAAACCAAAGAGTGAACAAAGTAGACATCAGAGACGCTTAGTGTTGGCAGTAATTCAAATAACATGTTACAAATCATGGTACACTTTTTGAGATACTTGGAACGGCCACAGTTAGCGCCTGGTAGCCACAAACTCCCTCCTCATACCTCTCCAAAGTATTCCTTATCAAGACCTCTAATGCAGTGCTACATACATGAGACATTTACCTGGGAGCCCACAGCTCAAGAGTGAGATGGAGGAGGGGCATTGGACTACTTTTTTCTTTACCTACTCTAGCTTCTCAGAGAATAGGGGCATCACCACAGAAGGAGGAGCCTTACCCATTGTAGAGAAAGCTTGGTCCTCAGCTCTTTACTCGGCTTTCGGCAATCAGCACATCACCCCACGTTGTCTCGGTTCAGTGAGATCCCTGTGCTTGTACCCTGATGGTGGCAGAACTTACGGTTGCTGGCCTAATCCTGATGTGTGAGGACAAATCATGCTGAACCCTGTGCATTCTACTTGAGGATTTACGGGGAAACTCCATAAGACCTGTAGGACTGGGGCTGGCTGCTTGCATTCAGTTATAATACCATGCAGAATACTTCAAAATGGGGTCATAGAAGGTGGGGATGGAGCAGTCAAGTAGCACATAAATCATAGCTTTTTGTGTTGTCTAGCCAAATTGTTGTGATTTTTCAATGTATCATGTCTCTTCGGGTGAACCTGCAGAAACCACGCCGCACATTCCTAACAGATGTGGATCACCCATGCTCAGCAGGCCACCAACACATATGCATGAACAATTCTGTGCAGTTACAACTCCCTGCTCTCCTTCACACTCACCTGGCACCAGTGTGACAAGTTATCTCATCATTGGTCAAACAGCATTCTCCAGAATTTATTTTCAGCTTCAGGAGTCTTAATATCCGAGTCCCTGAAGGGAAAAGATAATAAACACCCACTGACAGGGACCTGACCCAGTGCCAGAGACTGGCTAGAAGCTGTTTGAAGGAGGTCCAGTGTAAAGTTCACCACATCATGATGCTATGTTTCTGATACCCACTGAGTCTATCGATTTATTGTAGAGAGTTCAAATTGTAACCTGTACTGGGTGTCTAAACATATTGGGCCCGATTCACAGAATGAACTTAAGACTAAATCCTAAACTTACTACTATTTGGTATTCACAGAATGCACTTACTACTTTTGGGATTCACAGAGTGAACTTACTACTTTCGGGATTCACAGAATGAACTTACTACTTTCGGTATTCACAGAATAGATTTAAGACTACTAACTTTACGTCCGCACTCGGGCCGGAAATTCCGGCCCGGAGGCGGAGCTTCTGGCTTGGGGCGGAGCTTCTGGTCCAGAGGCGGAGCTTGCGGCTTGGAGGCAGAGCTTCCGGCACGGAGGTAGGGATTTAGCCATGGCTGAAATCTCCACCTCTTGGCCGCAAGCTCCGCCTCTGGGGCGGAAGCTCCGCCCCCAAGCCAGAAGCTCCGCCTCCAGGCCGGAATTTCCGGCCTGAGTGCGGATGTAAAGTTAGTAGTCTTAAATCTATTCTGTGAATACCGAAAGTAGTAAGTTCATTCTGTGAATCCCGAAAGTAGTAAGTTCACTCTGTGAATCCCAAAAGTAGTGAGTGCATTCTGTGAATACCAAATAGTAGTAAGTTTAGGATTTAGTCTTCAGTTCATTCTGTGAATCGGGCCCCCAGTTACAATGTTGAAATCTGGAGATAGGATCACACTTATATATGCACCCTCCAATACAATGGGGAAGGTGGATTTTGAGGTAGGTTGAGCAATGAGGTTGTCCTGTGCAGCAGTTGTTATGGGGAACACCAGTGGTGTAACAAAACCGTTGGGTTCCCCCTGCAAGAAATGAAGAGCGGGCCATCCATAATGCCCATAACTTCTCAGTCGCCAACTACTCTGTAGAAGTACTTCGCCTTTGCAGCCACATGACCTCAGCAGTAGTTTCTGTGATACATTTAGTGTCAAATAGAAACAAGCATTGGCACAGGCAATTGCTCCCGCCTATGTAAGAGCTATTCGCTTTGCCAATGTGTTTAGCCATGTTGTACACCCACCTGGGACTCAGTTTACCTTTTTTGTATTAGGTGAACTTTGCAGTGTATAGATTGTGCAGAGGCTCCCATGGCAAATAGGCTTCATTTTAGTGGGCATCAGTCACCATTTTGGTCGTGTTGGAGCATATTGGAATTTGGCACACTTTTCAGAGAGCTGCTGTGCATACATTGTCCATCGCATTCTGCCACAGTCAGGCCCCATTTTTAGGGCGAGTTTTTTCGGAGGGCATTATGTTTGCCCATTATGTTTGGGCATTTTACTGCTTTAATGAGAGCTAGAATTATAAACCTTGCACGCGGCCACTCCCATTCTGAATGAAGCACTGCATCTTTTGTGTGTGTTTGGAAGTATTTTGACTGCAACTTTATTAATCACATGATTTCAACAAACATGCATAACAAAAATGAATGTGTCCTCATGTAATGCAACTGGTGCTATGTACCCGATTCGGGTCAAGTTCGCGCTATATAAAACTCTGTAAGAAAATAAAAGTACCCCACTCCAACTTTATTTGGGGCCATAAATAATTCAAACTGTTTACGTGTCATAAAACAATAACTGTCAATGTAATTGGTCTCATAAATCAAGGCCTTAGGCTAGTCCCGTCAACATCCATCTTGTCATAAAACAAGTAGGCTGGAATATTGCAGGTCTGTAATACAGTCATAAATCATGCCATAAATCATGTTAACAGTTAGCAATGTCAAATGGAGTCTTTGAACTGGACTTTACTTTCTGTGTGGGGAGTAGTCTCAGAATCTCTTTTAGGCTTATCTTGCTAACTTCGCCTCCTCGGTTTGGTCCCCGTCCGGCAGGCCAGGCCTGCGACTGCCGTGTTCTGTGTCCCCTCTCTCTGACTGCCTTACCTTGCCATGAGACATCCCACGGTAAGTAGCCTGGTCTGCCACCCCGCTGTGGTCGGGTGTGTCCTGTCAAACCCTTCTTCGGCTCCTTTCCTTTATCTTCTTCGCTGCTGCACTTTATTCGCTGCGACAGTCTGTTGTTAGGTGTGGGTGGGTTTCGATGTTATGACCATCCAGATAGCCAGTGAGGGACATGGGCGCGCAATGTGATTATATAAGACTAGTTTGCCCCGCAGGGAAACATTCTGAATCCCGCTCAGCCCTCCCATTGGCCAGCAGGGATTTGCACCTTTCGTCTAACTTTGGCGCCAATTTTCCCCTCACCTCCTGCCATTTCCTTCTCATTGTTTCTTGTTCCTCAAGGCAGCACCACATTCCCGGGCCTTGGCACAGTTTAACCAGCCAGACCCTTTATGCCCACTTTGGGTGAGGGCCTCTGTTAATTTAGTTTGAATAATGGTCATTTTCTGGAACGTGTCAGACCACTTTTTCCCCAGCCTCTTCCGTTGGCTTACGCAGTTTTCTGACCCTCACCCTGCTTATTTATTTAATTTCCCCTCATCATCGTCCGTCGAAATCCCCCCTCACCCGGCCCCACCACGCTTACCTGGATCTGACTGATGTGAGTGCATGGTTCCACCACATGATGCTGTAGAAATTGGTGGGTTCCAGCACCAGTCCTTACAACCTTTGCAGAGTGGGAGGGAGACAATGGGTAAATTGGGCACACAACAGAAAGATGTGTAACAGGCCTCCAGGTACCTGCAAGTTTAAGCACTGTTGTTCCTCGTGTGGTGTATTTTGAATCCTGGATTTACACAGGGGCACCAATATGCAAGAACCAGCAGTCCTTGGGGGTTAACATAGAAGTGGCCAGGAGGAAGAATGAGAACGAGAAGTTGATGCTGGTAGTGAGCTCTTTTGGTACAATACAGATTGACAACTTTGTTCTGCACTACACGATGTTCCCAAGAAAGATCTGGTTGATTTTGATCTAATTCAAAGCCGTTCCACGTCATAAGGGAACTCTGTTAACAAGGCAATTGATAAGGCCCTGTGCTCTGTCAAGTATGCTTCTTTTGACCATGCTATCTCCATGCTACAGTCTATGGGCCCAGAAACATTATTGATCAAGGCTGATATTGAATCTGCTTTTGGGTCATGGCCAGTCCACCCAGATTATTTTCCCCCTTTGAGTTTCCAGTCTGAGGGGTTGTATTGCTTTGACAAATGCAAGCAAATGGGTTGTACAGTTACATATTCTTAGCTTGAGAAGCTCAGCTCATTTTTGTAGCATATTTTCAAAAATGGTGCACTATGGGTCTTGCAATTAACTTAATGATTTTCTATTCCTGGGGCCAGCAGCATCAGTGGGGAAGCACTGGTGGCATTTGTTAAGCTACTAGGCCACTTTGTGGCACCACTGGCGAAATAAAAGAACTGTGGACCCATCACAACCCTGACTTTTGTTAGGCATTAAGTTAAACTCTGTTAAAGTTGTATGCAGGCTTCCTCTTGAGAAGGTGGTTGGTTTTAAGAAATCTATGAGGGTGTTCGGAAGTAAAGAAGTTAATATTGCATCAGCTCCAGATGTTCATGAGTATTATCCCTGCACATGATACTCAATATCACCTTTTTCCGGATTTATCAAGCAGGACTTAAGCTAAAACATCACCCAACAAGGTTGTCAGTCAAGGTAAACCAAGATTTGAGAATCTGGCTGCCTATGTCCCCATTTTGACAGCCCTGACTGTACATCCTACTCAATTACATGATCAGTCAGTGGTATTTTGGTCAGACAACATGGGAGTTTTTGGAATCCATAAACTAGCAGCATGCAAGTTGCATGTATGAATGCTGGAAGAGATCATTCTGTTCTGTTTGAAGAATAATAACACGCTTGTACCAGAAGTAAGGCTGCTGATGCTCTGCCTCATTTCAAGTTACAGAAAATCAGAAATTTCCAATTGGAGGCAGAAGAAGAACCTACACCATTCTCTGACCAACTATGGAGAATTGGTGCCCTGTCCTACCAGACGGTATGGCAGTGAGCACATCCCATAAGTCCACAAAAGCCTACAAGGCGGAATTTCAGCACTGCTTGTGTTTTATAGGACAAGGAGGTGGGGCGGGAGAATTGTTTTCTGAGGCATCTTGGGTGGCTTATCTCACATTACTGAAACATGAGGGCATATCCACTGCATATGCAAGGCAGCACTTGTTGGCAATCTCCTTCTTTGCAAAGTTGACTAGGGATAGGGATCTTGCTAACTCCTTTCTCATTTAAGAGGGCCATGAAGGAAGGGCAAAGGCTTGAAAGGCTGAGATCAGATAAAAGGCAACCTTTCAATATTGGTAAGCTGGGCTCATTAGAGTAGGACTCGCATGGATGGGCTCTTCAGTATTGGAGGGCTTTTACTTCAGGGCTGTCTCCTTCCTGGCCTTTTACAGGGCTCTCAGAGCGGCGGAGCTGGTTGCTATAATAAAGGCTGACATCCATGGGGTATTGCGATTAGAAGGGATTAGTTGGCAAGGGGGTCCTAGGCTGTCTCCTTTCCATTTTCTAAGGCTGATCGGGATTGGCAGGGTGGAGACAAAATTCCTTATAGGGCCACTAGGGCCCACTGTTCCCTGGTCCAAGCAGTGAGGGATTACATGGTGTGTAGACTGCTGGGATTGGCAAAGGCACTATTGGTCCATGCTGACTAAGTTCCTTTCACCAGGTTTCAGTTCACAAAAGTACTAAAGTTTGTCTAGGGGCAGTTTACCTTGCAGTCATTTTGCATTGTTGTGGCCACATCAGCTGCTGTTCTGGTGATCAGATAGTTCAGGGGATTAGGAGGTGGAAATTCGAGTCTTTCGAACTGTATGTTTGCCTCAACACGGTTAAATCCTTGGCAGCTGAATAATCTGTTTTTCCTCCCATGCCTTCCTCCTGTCTGTCCATCAGGTACAATGTATTTCTAAGATGTTTTGATACCAGCAATTCTTACATTAGGAGGACCTGGGAAATGTATTGAATTGGTGATTTTGCTTAGCAAGCCAGAGAAGCTGGTTTCCACATGAGGTGGCATGGTCAAGGAAGTCTACGCATCAAGAACCCGAGGGCAGTGGTCAATAAAATGGCACCCAGGGGCTTCTACCTCCGGTGCTGGGTATTCTTCTCTGGGAGGTAATGGTATAGTGCAGTAGTTCCTAACCTTTTGAGTTCTGTAGACACCCACTGAAATATTGCAAGAAGTGGGGGACCCTCAATGAGTCAATTTTGGAAGCTGGGTACCCCCACCTTAAGCAATTTCTATGATTTGAACCTCAAAACGATTTACAAAAATATAGAACAAGTATGCACCAAACAAACACTCAATTATTTTGTTTAATTCACAATCAAATATAGAAAAGGCTTTAACATTTTTAATTATGCATTTTTTGTATATACTTTATTCATTTTAATGTATTCATTTATATATTATTTAATTTTGTAAAATAGATGTGGACCACCCTGAATAGGCCCCATGGACCCCAGAGATCTTTGAACCACAGCGTAAGAACCACTGATCTAGTAGAACATGGTTGCATGGACCTGTTGGAAATCTTGATTGTCAAATTGTCATGGTTGTCTAGACGTTTTCCCTATGCAGTGATAAATGTTCGTGCATAGTTCCCAATCAGGTGTGGCATTGTGGTGTCTCCGTTAGGGCTGTTAATGGGTCCAAAAACGCTTGAACAGATAATTGCTGAGGGTTTTGAGGGCACAGACTCATGGACATGCCCCCTGGCTCTTTATTCCTGGTGGACCTCATCCCTGCAGGCAATGACATATTTGTAAATGCTTTGTTTTTTTTCAATTGCTTCTTAATTTATCTTGCAGCATAGGGGAAGGCCAGATGGCAGGGGAACCATGCTGGCCTGTGGTGGGGTGAATTCATGGTTGGCGGGGACACTTCTGGTCACCTTGGAATCTTACAAGGATTAAGACACAGAGAATACCAGTTTCAGGTAGACCTCAAAGGCGGCGTTTACAACATTTGAAAAACGTTTTACTTTTACTGGTGGTTGGGCCACTCGCTTACACAGCCCTTACCAGCTTTCCATGCTTGCTCTTTGTTCTAATGTTTGGTGATCCTTTTGGTGGTATTGCTGGAAATGGTCTGTGCTAGGGGACCAGGTTATGGCTGGTTATGACCATCTCTCCAGTGGGTTCTGGACCTACCCCAGGTGAGTTGTTCTGGAGGGACTGGCCTGTAGCAAAAGTGAATAGAGCTTGGGTTTGCATAAGATCAGACTTCTTTTGGTTTGAGGTGGGCCTATAGCAGGCCCGGAAGGATTGAGGATGCCAGGGTGGCAAGATGAAAAGGCAATCCACAAGTTCACAAAAATGTCTAGAGGCACAGGGAGCCAGTGGGTTGTAGGTAACTTGATGTCTGCAAGCCTTTATTCAGGAAAGCAATGTATGTAACCATCCTGTAAATAAGTGTGCTTATGCGATGTTAATAATTTGATGAGATATGTTTATGTTAATAAATACGATCGGAGATGATATTCTTTAATCGAAAACAACAAATTGGATCGCAGGCTGTAATTTGATATTAGTGGGGTCATGAAGGGGTGGGAGGTGTCCTGTGTAAGATGCAATTGACGGATGTATGACGTTACAACGCACACGTTTACAATGCATACCTTTACAACGCATTTTTTACAACGCATGCCATTACAATGAAATTTTAAAAACTACATTTACAACGCATTCCATTACAACGCATAATACCTTTACAACACATACCATTACAACGCATAACATTACATTGCATGTTTGGTAAGTATTGGATAGTGTAGGGGTAAAAATTACTATTCTAACTCCAGGGGGTGCAACAGTAGGGTAAGTGTTGGATAGTGTAGGGGTAAAAATGACTATTCTAACTTCAGGGGGTGCAATAGTAGGGTAAGTGTTGGATAGTGTAGGGGTAAAAATAACTATTCTAACTCCAGGGGGTGCAACAGTAGGGTAAGTGTTGGATGGTAATGTTATGCGTTGTAAGGGTATGCGTTGTAATGACTGAGTTGTAATGACATGCGTTGTAGTGGTGTGCGTTGTAGTGTCATGCGTTGTTATGGTTGCGTTGTAATTGCATGCGTTGTAATGGATGTTGCGTTGTAAAAGTTTCGTTGTAATGGTAGTGCGTTGTAAAAGTTGCGTTGTAAAGGTTGTTTCCCCAATTGACAGTCCCCTCCATATGTCAACTGGAAGCCTGGAGGTTATCATATGCAAAGAGGACCTTTGTCTCAGAGTGGAATGTGCACCTATAACCTTAGCAGGAGAGGGCACTGAATAGTGGATCCCTAGGGGCAGGTATGCCCTCAGGGCCTGAATCTGGCTAGTAAACATTCCTTCCAAGTTCAAAGGCACCAGCAGAAGAATGAGGCAAAGAAATGTATGGGGTATTTGCTACGTTTTTCATCGTGTAACTCACCACTATCACCGACACTGTGTTTTCTCTCAAGGTGAGTCTGCAATCTTCTTGCCCTGCTCATTTCAACTAGTCATTCGCCCTCACTTGCACTCACACCCCACTCCTACTTTATTCCCTTTCACTCTCACTCTCATATTTATTTTTTATTTTTTAATTAAACAGTATTAGATGCAACGTTACAGAAACAATCATGTAAATGTGTATGAGACATCACTCAAGGAAGAAGCCCCAGCAAAGACGGAAGAATCTGCATAGGTGATGCCACGGGGAAGGGAGTTCCGGGCATCAGTACCATAGGTACACATCCTCGTAGTTTACAGTAAGGAAAATACGTCAGGGAAGGCAGATACGTAATTATGACAAGTTATCTGTGAGTCACAGGAGGGAATCTCGATGCTCCCTGTCTGTCTCCACATCCTCTCTTTCTGTTCTTCTGCACTCACACTTTTCTCCCTGTTTCCCACACTCGCCACTTTCTCACACATTCCACTCACGCATTGTTCTCATTCAATCTCTCCTGGTTTCTTCCTTCTTCCCTTCAACCCCATTCCTGCTCTCTAACTCATGTTTAATCCTCTTACACACTCTCCTTCCCCTCTTGTGCTTTCCCACCCACCACTGCAAAAAGAACAATTGATGGAGAGAATGCTGAAACAATATCAAACATTCACCCCAATGCAGAGATCAATTCATCGTTTCTTTGCACACCATGCCATTCCAGTTTAGACCCAGCCAAATGCAAATCTGTCTTGACCCTGCTCCCCATAGGAATAGTCCAGCTCGAATTGCCAGGCCAAGTCCTCCCTGGACGTGAGACAAGCACCCTGAGACGGATTTAAGAGTATCAGCCCTCATCAGCCGGGCTAGCTTGACTCCAGTGGCATGGTGAGCACGGGACCCGCATCTGGGAATGCCCTTCCCACTTAGGACGACAAATGCAAAAAGAGTAACGGATGGATGGAACGCTGAAACAATGTCAAACATTCACATCCAAACTGGGGTGGCATGGTGAGCAAAAGAACAATGGATTTAACCCAGATCTCTTGACTGTATATGAATGTTTTATTTGTTCTGCATTCCATCCATCATTTGTGTGTCTCTTACTTTCACGCCCTAGGTACGCCGGGTATGCCAAGACGTGGGTCAGGGGCATACTCTGCCATTGGATTAAGCTAGCCGGCTGATGAGGGGTGATACTCTGAAACCGGTCACAAGATGCTTGTTTCTGGTCCAGGAGAACGTGGCTTGGCAGTTCGGGTAGGACTGTTCCCATGAGGACCATTATTTGCATGTGGCTGGGTCTAAACTGGGTGGTATGGTGAGCAAAAGAACGATGGATTTAACCCAGATCTATTGACTGGGGGTGAATGTTTGATTTGTTCTGCATTCCGTCCATCATCTCTTGCCCACCCACCACTGACACTGTGCAGGCACCCGACCTAACGTTCTCCACTTTCCCTCACTCTCCAGCTAAACACCTCCTCAGGTGTACCCTTTCCACATACTCATGAATGAGACTTACACTTAACCTGATATCTGCCTCTCCCAACAACAGTGGTTTCTCCCTTCTTCGGCCATGTTCAAACCTCTGACGTCACCACCTCCTCTTGCTGTAGTACATGACACAACTATACATTTCCTGTTAATCGGTTGCAGGGACAGAGATTGCAGTTGCAGATACATTCAACAAATAGCAGAGAAAGAAATGTTTATCAAATGTATACGAAAGCTTCACGACATGATAGACCAATAACATGGTTAATGCTTATTACTAGTGGGCACTGGGAGGCGGAGCCAGGCTGAGGCACGGACACAGCTTCAAATGTGCAACTATCGAAAAATGAAGGCGATAGAGCAGGGCTTCATTTTTTTTAAAACCATCTTTATTGAATTTTTATACTCTCTCTGGCAGCTCTCATGCCAACATAACAGCAAGTGTAAATACAGTTATATCAGCGCATTGCAACAATACCATTTTATTACATAGTAAAGGGTTGCGATGGTGCGCCAATTTCATTCACACAAATTCAGTAGAAGTTGAACCATGATTCTAGGATCTCATCACCCTAATAGGGAACACAAGGGTGATACAGAGACACTCACAGTACATCCGAAATTGGGGGTGGGGCATGCCTCCAACGGGGATGTATAAATGCAGTACGACTAGCTAAAAAGTTGTGCTCTTGTGCACCCAGGGCCGTCGCTAGGCATGGGCAGTGTGGGCAGCTGCCCAGGGCCTCGCACTCAGCCCACCAGCATGGGGCCCCGCAATGTTGGTGTGTCCTGTTGTTTCCCTGGCGATCCATTTCAAAGAAAGGTGTCACCTTGCAATTAAGGTCCATGGGAGGGGCCCCCCTCCCCGGGCCTCTCTGTGATGGTGTTTGGAGGCCTAGGGGAGGGAGAAGCTTCCTCTTGTCCCATTTGCAAGGAGACCCATTCAGGGACACTGCAGGACGCCCATTGTCCAGCATATTACCGCCCCCACAGTTTTAACTTTTAGCCCACAAGCAATTCTCACACATATCGGACTGAAGGTGTGAAAATTGTTTATAGGCTAAAAGTTAAAACGGTGGGGGCGCTAAAATGCTGGACAATGGGTGTCCCGCAGTGTCTCTGAATGGTCTCCTTGCAAGGGGCCACTTATCTAAATTAGAGGGGCCTCGCACATTCCCTTTTAGCCCAGGGCCCCACAAATCCTAGAACCGGCCCTGCGTGCACCAGTCTACTTTCTCTCTGTTTGGGGGGAGAGGGGCCCACGGAGGGACGGGGAGGAAGAAAAGGGGAGCCTATAAATTGTGCACGGAAGAAGCATGCCAGGGTATGTTGAGCAGACTGAGCTATCATCACTGTCAGGGGACCCTATTGGTTTGTGGGTCGCACAGGGAGTCCGACACTGATTTCCTGTTTGGAGGTGCGACCCTGTAAATCTGAGTAGCGGGAATACTTTAAATGAGGCACAGACACCAGTAGTTGCATTGGTGATTCCTGGGCCGTGCGCGTTACTAAGGTCACGTCCGTCCAGGCTCGTCTTTATTTCCTCCGTCACGTGGGGCCGGGAAACGCATCACTCTCAAGTCAGAGGGGGTTATCCCCTCCGACCTTCACTCACAGTGGTTCATCCTGTGTCACACCTGTTGCATCACATGGCGAAACAACATTCCTCTCCAAACAGATTCCAAAAACATAAGATATATATGCGTATACATTGAAAACCATTATAAATTCCAACATGCCAGAGTCAGTGCACCACAGCACCACAATGTAATATCAACAAGGCGAACTACACCCCCCATTATAAAGAAAATAGAAACATCTTACATGAAGTGATCCCTCAGTCTACAGGATGGCTCTGGGTTTCTTCTTAGACCATACCAGGTGCAGGTGAGATGCCCCGGAAGGCTGCTTGAGGGCGCCATTAGGGAACCTCCTTCTGAGGCCTGGAGAGTCATGAGAGACTCAGGTGCAGGGGCGGGAGTCACTGGCAAGTCATTTTCGGAACTGTCCCATTCATCCTGACCCTAAGCATCATCCATCAACGGGCTTTTAGCGTCCGTGCTGACTCCCTCTGAGGGTGGAACCTCTTGAAGAATGACACATTCCTAGTGACAGACTCTTGACCTCGCTGGGCTGTGATTTTCGTACCTTTCTGATGCGTGATGACCCAGGGCTCTCATTCATATAGCAACAGAAGTTTGCTACTAGTGTCACGGTTCTGCAGGAGCACAGTGTCACCCACTTTGAGGTTGGATGGCCGAGCTCCCAAGCGGCAACTGGCCTGATCAGTCTGAGGCTGCCGGCTAGCCTGAACACAACTCTCATGCAATGTATCCGGCTGCCACCACAGATGATGGGGAATGGAGTCAACGACCACTCGTCCCATGGATATGTGCCCCGGACCTCTTCCAGTTGTGGATTGGGGATTATGGCGGTAAAGTCGAAGGAAGGAAAAGATCTCCAGTTGGCACACATGGGCAATGGGGATGACCTTATGTAAAGTACTCATGAACCTCTCGGCTTTGCCATTAGCTTGAGTCCACCTTGGTGTTACTTTGTTATGAGTGATGCCAAGTGAGGAGAGATAGTTAGCTACCTCTGGTCTCTGGAAGGGAGGACCATTGTCCATTCTCAGTTCTTTTATCAGCCCATGGTTGGCCATGCCTTTTTCCAGCTTGGGGATTACATCATGAGCACTCAAAGACAGAATTATTTCTACTACAGGATACTTGGAGTGATCGTCAATTAGCACGAAGGTGTACCTCCCGTCCGGGAGACTCCCAAAGTCCAAGCTGAAACATGACCAGGGATGGCGCGGTATAGGTTCTGTTATTACGAGAAACACCCTTACGATGCAACTTTTACCATGCAGTGCCTTTACAACGCAGGTTTTTCAACAAAAGTCATTACAACGAATTGCGCTGGGGGGCGCTCTAGGATAGGTAATAGTTTAATTTACTGTCCAACACCTTCCCTACTATCCACAGGGACTGGAGTTGGAATAGTAAATTAAACTATTCACTATCCAGCACCCCCCAACGCAAGTCGTTGTAACGACTTGCGTTGCAAAACCTGCGTTGTAAAAGCATGCGTGGTAAAAGCATGCGTTGTAACAACATACATCCGTTATTACTGGAGCCGGCTGGTTGGCTTCCCCTGTGGCCTGGCACTACTCACAGGATCTCACCACCTACTCCTCCTTTTCATCCATCAGAGGGAACTACACTTTGGTTCTCAATCAACTCTTTGTTTTGACCATGGCCTGGTGTCCGGCATGGGTGAGATGGATAACTTGGCTCGTCAAGGTGGTGGGGATGACTAGTCGGTGGCCTCTGAGGAGACACCCCGAGGGATCTTCATTCAATTCATGTCAGACATGATACAAGCTCTCCATGATCCATCTCGCCTCCAGAGTGAGAGCACCCCACTCCTTCTTGGCGTTCTGCCAGAAGTTATGTTTAATGATCTTCAATGCTCTTTGGAGATACTCGTCTCAGCTTGTTTCTTCCCCCAGAACCTCCATGGACAGTGGAAGGGGTCACAACCGGGCCGTTACGTATCAAACATATTCCTCTGTGTCCTCCGCATCAGCTTCTTCCTCATTCCTTTATTTCCTCTGTTACGTGGGGCCGGGTAAACGAATCACTCTCAGGTCAGAGGGGGGGGACACACAGTATCCTCTCCAACCTGCACACACAGTGGTAAGTCCTGTGTTGCACCTGTTGTGTCACAGGGGCGACACTTCACCCTCCTGAAAAGTGGAGAGGAGAGCGTCCCGCAATGGGTTTCCTCCTCAGCCCTCGCACTTCCTCACAGTGGAGTGTAGTGTAGGATTGATGGTGGAGGGCCCTGGGCCCACATGTGAGGAGCAGTAAATGACCTGACACAGACACCAGATGAGGGTAGTGGGAATGGCCTCGAGCACGTGCGCTCGGCCCCTTTTATTACCAGCGTCATGTGACACCATGACGTCTGTGGTGGGTGGGTGTAAAGTGTAATACAGACACTTGAACACTAGAACGTGTCCATGCTAGGACACTACATCCCTCCCATTTTTTAATTGCAAAGACCCACATTCAGAAATCAACCTGTGGGGAAAATAACACGTATCAGGATGCAGTAAAGCGTTCAGCTGCCGCAGTGTCTTTCAATCCGCCGCTGCTTGTAATCACAGATGGTGTTCAACCTGTTGCGGGTAACATCAGTTCACAGTGGCACCGGTTTGTGGTGCTCGATGGAAACAGTCTGTTGATGACTCTGCGACCAAATTGTCCTCACAGTCCTTCTTTTGTCACTTCCATGGCGACGGGTGCAGTTAGAGTTCTTGTGGTTCGCCGGGGAATGATGCACGATTTCCGGCCTTGGCCTTAGCTTTATTTGTAGTCTGTGTCCTACTTGGCAAAAGGCAGATCCGTTGCAAGGCATCCCTCTCACTAGGATGACCCCTCTCGTCGGTGTTCCCCTGCCACGGGATATCCTTGAGGTCCTCTTCTCGGATTCGCGCTGGGCTGGATGTGTCCACATCAGTTGTTCCTGCGCCGCCGTCAGTGGGGGTATGGAAGAGACGATGTGTCTCACCTCAGATTCCGCAGCCTCGTCCCAAGGTAGCTGTTGGTTTCTGTCTTTGCTTGCGACGTCTTCGCCCTCCCCGGACCTTACGGATGGGCGTCGGAGGACCGTCTCTCGTCGCGGGGACTGCGTCCCGGAGGCCTCTGCCCCTGGGTCACCACGGCTGGCATGTGTCCAGTGTCCGTGTGACCCCAAAGGTGGATGTCACTAACGGTCTCGCTTGCTCCTCTCCGCAGACCCAGAGTATGCGGAAACATCGCCTGTCAGCTGGTCTTCTTTGCCACTGGTGTTCTTCCGGCCTCGTGTTCCTCTCACCGTTGTCCTGGCACTGGTCACCTTACTTCTCTTCGGGAGTGAGCGGTCTTCGTCTTCCTGCACTCCTCTCTGTCTTTCCTTAGTTGTTTCTCTGTGAGGACGTTGCTTCGCACTGACTTCTCCTTCTACTCTTAACTGTGGCAACAGGCCACATGGATATGCTTCCTTCTTTTCCACGGTGGCAAACGTGCCACTCAGATCTCTCCTTTTCTTCCTTCCTTTTCACGGTGGCAAACGTGCCACTCAGATCTCTCCTTTTCTTCCTTCCTTTTCACGGTGGCAAACGTGCCACTCAGATCTCTCCTTTTCTTCCTTCCTTTTCACGGTGGCATATGTGCCACTCAGATCTCTCCTTTCCTTCCTTCCTTTTCGCAGTGGCAAACGTGCCACTCAGATCTCACCTTTTCTTCCTTCTGCATCGCGACATCACTTGGACCAAACTTGTGTCTTCTCTTCTGGC
Source organism: Lissotriton helveticus (assembly GCF_964261635.1). Classification (NCBI taxonomy): domain Eukaryota; kingdom Metazoa; phylum Chordata; class Amphibia; order Caudata; family Salamandridae; genus Lissotriton; species Lissotriton helveticus. The sequence continues at coordinate 617,878,438 of NC_136065.1, read as the reverse complement.
CTGGGTCCTCCATGCAGTGCGCGCACCCTGCATGTGTACCCCTGGTCTTGTCCTCGTCGGGGACACTTTCTCCTTCTTCCTCAGCAGCCAGAGTTGGTGTCGCGAACCTTCTTTTCTTGATGCTTTCTTTTCTTGATGGTTGTGGGTGACGTTCGGGGGTCCATGTTTGGAGACCTGTTCATGGTTGAACGTCCTGGACCGGTTGGTGGTCCACTTCTGCCGATGCCTGGCAGGTTGCTTTCGGTCGTCCTGTCGGACTTTGCGCCACAACAGTTCCTGGGGGACCCGTTGTGGGTCAGCACTTGATGGGCGATCATTCTGGGGATCGGCTCCTGGGAGGCGCCATGGATCTGTCGCGGGTCGGCACTTGATGGGCGACCGCTCGCGAAGATTGTTCTGGGCGATGGCGCTGCATGCATTCTTCTTTCTGCTTGCGGTGGCTGTGCGTCGCCACGTGGCGCGTTGTTTGCGCACTTACTGTTCAGGGTTCTGGGACGCCTGTGGCGTGACGTTGGGTACTTGCTGCTTTGGCTGTCGTCGGGTACTTGATGCTTTGGACCGTTGGCGGGAGTAGTTGATGATGCGGTGAGCGCCTGTGGCCACAAGGCGTCGCTGCTCTCTCCGTCCTTTGGTCGCGGCAGTCGTTTCCCTGGACGTTCTTTTAGTGCTTGGCAGTCGTTTCCTCCAGACGTCAGTGCTTGGATGCTTTGTGAGGCATTGGTGCCTTTTCCCACGTCGCGTTGGAAGTGGCAGTCGCCGACTCCTTGCTGGTGTGTGTGGGTGTCGCTGGCGCTGTTGCGCAGTTAAATGCTGAGTGAGAGGTTGGATGCTTTCTTGCTGCGGGAGTTTAGACGCTTTCTCTGTCACTTGCGCTGTGGAGAACTTACTTGCTGCGTGAGTTTTCTTGCGTTGTGCAATGCTTGTTTTAGTCTTTGTGGAGGCAGGTGCACTTTTAGCTTTTGGCCACTGGGTGGCGGTGAAGCTGGATTCTTGGTAGCAGCCTGTCTTGTGGGCTTGTCTTCCCTAAGGTGCACTCTACTGTTTCAGTCTCTCAGTGCACAGGGGAAGCTGGAGCTGTTGCTGGGACCCTGGCCTCATGCTGTCTTCCAGGTGAGTCCCTTCCTTGTTTTAGTTTGTTTGTGCAGGGAGTGGGTGGCAGGCTTTCAGTGTCCAACTGGGCAAGTGGTGTGCAGGGAAGACGGCTCAGTGCTTTGCCCAGTTTGGGGTGTGAGCTTCACTTTGGCAGCGCTGGCAGTTTATAGGCATTTTGGCAGCGCTGGCCATTTATAGGCATTTTATTGTCCCGCCGGGGAAACGAGGAGGTGGGGGCACACTCCTGTTGCCGGCGCCTGTCCTGCCTTCACTTTCCTCAGCCCTCCCGGCCCGCGGCAGCTTTCTGCAGTCCTCGCTCGGGCGGGGGGGGGGGGGGGTGTGCATTGATGCTTCTCGCTCTGGTGGGAGAGCGCGATGCTCCGGTCACTCTTCCCTGAGCGGGGGGCGCCTGAGGCAGACCGCGGGTAGGCTCCGTCGGCTCTGCCCGTGTTGGAAATGCTGATGAGGCTCCGGTCACTTGAGGCAGGCCGCGGGTAGGCTCCGCCGGCTCTGCTTATTTACCGGCTGCTGCAGGCTCCACTTTCCGGTCTCCCGCCGCAGCAGCTTTTCCTCCCACACGCTGCGCGGCGGAGACTTGCAATTTCCCTCGCAGGCCGCGGGTAGGCTCCGCTGGCTCCGCAGTGTTCTTCGTCATTGGGGGTGCAGCCGGCAGGCCGCGGGTGGGCTCCGCTGGCGCTGCAGAGTCTCTCCTTTGTTGTGGGTGCCGCGGGTGGGCTCCGCCGGCGCCGCAGAGTCTCCCTTCGGGGTGGGCACTACCGGCGGGCCACGGGTGGGCTCCGCTGGCCCGGATGACGTTGCGAGGGGGGTTGGGAGGCGGTTAGCTACTCCGCTCCCTCCCCCTCGTAGTCTTCGGTGATTGCGGGTCCGGCCGCCCTTGTTTTCACGCGGTCATTAGTCTGTGAGCCCCTGCCGCTTCCAAGCACACACGCGGCGGGGGCGGGGGACGACTCGGGCAGGCCGCGGGTAGGCTCCGCTGGTCCTGCTTATTCAGTGGCACAGTTTATTGCGGGCACTTCGCCCGTGGGGCTCACCTTCGGCCGGCAGGCCAGATGCTCCGTCGCGGTCGCGGCGGGTGGGCTCCGCTCGGCCCGTGCACCTCTCCGGTGGGGGTCGGAAGCCTCGCGGCCGTCGCAGGTGGGCTCTGGGCGGTCCGCAGCTGCTGGGTGGCACTCGGTGGTGGCGGTCGACGCGGGTGGGCTCCGGTCGGCTTGCTGTATGGCGCCGACGTGCCTACCAGCCTCACGGCGCGTTGCGCCTCGCCACTGGGGATGCCCTCTAGGCGGGCAGCTCTCTTCCCCTTTTCCTTTTCGATTAGCCGAGGGTAGTGGCACGCATGGGACGCACTACCGGCCTCGTCGCCATTGTAGGATTGATGGTGGAGGGCCCTGGGCCCACATGTGAGGAGCAGTAAATGACCTGACACAGACACCAGATGAGGGTAGTGGGAATGGCCTCGAGCACGTGCGCTCGGCCCCTTTTATTACCAGCGTCATGTGACACCATGACGTCTGTGGTGGGTGGGTGTAAAGTGTAATACAGACACTTGAACACTAGAACGTGTCCATGCTAGGACACTACATGTAGTAGACTCCGCCTCATCCCATTTAAATGATTGCGGCCTGCCAACGTACCCTACTCTGAAGTGTTGGGCATTCCAGTGCATTGCTATCAGTCCACGAGCCATCAGCAGTGCCAAGTCAATAAAGTGATTAGTAGCACCACCCGCCTTCCGATGTTTGTAAAGACCAAGTAGTCAACTAGCCACACCCCAGATCCGGACGGCCAGTAACGCGAGGTATGACCATGCAGACTTCTTCCCATAGCTCGTAAGTGCTCAGACATGTCCAGAATATGTGCACCATGTCCCCATGGGGGCGCGACAGCAAGGGCAATTAGGAGAGGCTGCAGAGTATATTTTGTGTAATTTGACCAGCATGATGTAGGCTCTATGTAATATGTCATATTGGAAGTACTGAAAGCAGGCATTGCGCAATACCTTGCTCAGGTACGCCAGCACTCTTCCCCATTCCTTCTGGGTCAGCACACACCCTATATTGTGCTCCCAGAATTGCCTGAGAGTTGGCAGTAGATCTTGCATCATATGGGAGATCACTTTCAAGAGACCAAGGGGCACCCGTCGCCCTTTTTATGCAGTTCCTGTGTAAGAGGATGTGGAGCGGGCTCAGTGTTGATAATGCCCCATAAGTGCTCCAGTTCAGCCACAAGGCGCCTATGCATCGGGAATGGCCCACCTAGAATCCCATTTGTTCCCAGAGCAAGTCAAACGGGATGGGCACCCCATCGGGAAATAAGTCACCTAAACTGGTCACGCCTACTGAGTTCCATGATGTCACCACCTCCCATCCAGTAGCCTTCCGAAAAGCACAGATAGAACGTAGGGGGATCTCCGGTGCATAAAATTATGCACCCGGTGAAGTCTGCAGTGTCTGGCAATTGCATTCTTATGCCACTTTGCAGCAGGCTGTTAGGGGCCACTTGCAACTTCGAGCCAGGAAAAAATAATTCACATACTAAACTGATCATTCCAGTCCCCGACTCTGATCACACTTCAACCAAGTTACAGTCCAGCTAGCCAACGAGTGGGCCATTGGAGCTTGGCCAACAGATAATAGTGTCAAATACTGGGCGGGAGCTGCAATTCAGCCCAGCCACTCTATAACCTCCCTTTATTCAATGTGAGGCCATCTAACATTGCAATTAACATCTGAAACTTGCAGTGGGGGATACAGAGCAGCACACTTGTGAAGGAGAGCCACCCGGCCCAGGACAGTGAGAGGGACAGAACACAAGAAGGCAATTTGAGGCTGCAGGGAAGAGATCACCTTCGTAAGGATGCCATCAATTAAATTGCAGATTGTGTGATAAATATTAATGCCAAAGTATCAAAAGGTATGCAGCTCCCACCTTATTTCATGAGTGCCCACTGTAATGCTATGTGGGGGCAGTCTGGGTGCAACGGGAATAGACAAGTCTTAGCCCAATTGATGCACTATACCAATTTAGGTTTGATATCCTCCAGAATCTGGGTGAACTCAGCTATACTGTTCCGAACATCTTTTATATACACTATTTTATTTATTTTTATTTATTTAAGCTTGTACCGCGCACAGCTACCCACAATGGGTTTCCCGGCGCCAGGGATAGACTGTAGAAGAAAAGAGAATGTCACCTTGACTTAAGGCCTCTGCCGACTATTGGTCACGCTTAGTAAAGAGCAGGGTCTTCAAAGCCTTACGGAAGCGGAGTAAGTTGGTCTCAGATTTTAATGCCAATGGGAGGGAGTTCCAGTATTTAGGACCAAGAGTGGAAAAGGAGCGGCCTCCCATTTTTGCCAGCTTCCATCTTGGTACTGTGAAATTGCCAATGTCCGATGACCTTAATGAGCGCAGGGGTCTATAGGGTTTTACCAGCCCCTGAACATATACTGGGGCGCTACCCTGCTTAGCCTTGAACATATAGCAGAGTGCCTTGAATTTAACGCGTTCTGGGATGCTCAACCAATGGAGGTCACGCAAAGCGGCAGTGGCTGAGGTGCGTCTGGGGACATTCTTTAGCAGGCGCGCGGCCGCATTTTGCACCACCTGCAGCACATGTATAGTGGCTTTATCTGCGCCCAAATAGAGAATGTTGCCATAGTCCAGGCGTGATGTTACAAGTGCCTGGACTACAGTTCTGCGAGAGGAGAGGGGGAGCATCCACAAAATCTTGTGAAGCCATCGCAAGGTTGAAAAGCAGATGGCTGAGACCTTAGTAGCCTGTTGTCTCATAGTTAGCCTGTCGTCAATAATGACGCCCAGGTTGCGAACTGCAGTAGATGGTGTAGGCGCATTTCCCAGTTCGATGGGCCAATGGCGAGGACCCCAAAGATGTTTGTTCTGTCCCAGAATGACCACCTCGGTCTTCTCCCCATTCAGCTTGAGACAATTTCTCCGCATCCAGTCGGCCACAAGAGTGAGGCCCGACTTGAGTGCGGAGATGTTGTTTACGTCTCTCCCTGACAAGGAGAAGACAATCTGGGTGTCATCTGCGTAGGAAAACAGGGTTAGCCCAGCTTGTTCGACTATGGTTGCCAAGGGTTTAACATAAATATTAAATAATAAAGGGCTAAGAATTGAGCCCTGGGGGACGCCGCGGGTGGAAGGACAAATGGCGGAGGCAGCTTTAGAAGAAAACACTTGGAAGCTTCGGTCACTAAGGAAAGACGCCAGCCAGGCCAAGGCCTGGCCTGCCACACCTAGAGATTTCAGAGAGTCAATGAGGATGGAATGTGACACGGTGTCGAAAGCTGCGCTCAAATCCAGCAGGATGAGCGCCATGGTGTTTCCCTGATCGACACCGTGCTAGGACATCGACACACTAGGACATCATCAGCGTACAGTGAGACGATGTGGATCTCACCGTCCCTAGGTATGCCCCAGCTAGTATCAGACTGAGCCAGGGGCTCCATCACCAGGGTAAACAGTAAAGGGGAGAAAGGCCACCCTGACATGTGCCCCTGCAATTTGGCAATGGACTAGAGATCCTGAGGCCTATTTTTAACTTTGCCAATGGCTCAGTGTAGAGGAGTTTGACCAACCATAAAAGCCTATCCCTGATAGTCATTTTCTGTAAGTCCAAAAACATATAGTCTTGGTCCAGGGTGTCAAAGGCTGTCTCGAGTTCTAGAACCAGGCAAGCCGATTTGAGCCAGTGTGTGCAACCCAAGGAACGGAGGTTGGGGGAGGCCATCGGACACACGCCGCAGCAGCTGCAATAAGTCAAGCGCCAGTGCATCCGGCAGTTAGTGCAAGTCATCGGCCATCGGCGGCATAATGGTTGAGCAGGGTGGGCAATGCACTCAGCAGGGAATTTGCAGATTCTTTATCAGAGGAGACTTCCTCTGAGTCCTCCATGGACAGGCCTTGTTAGGGTCCCAAAGATGAGCCACCACTGCGAGGGCCAAAATCCATTCACAGCACACCTGTGCAGGTGAGAGACCCCCTGAGACTCCGGTAACAGATCCGCATGATCTGCCCGGAGCTTTCTCTATCACAGCCAGAGTGATTCTGAGGCAGGCCTAAGTGGTGTGGCATTCACGGCTGTATGACGTTACAACGCATGCTTTTACCACGCATGCTGTTACAACGCAGTTTTTACAACGCATACCATTACAACGCATAGCGCTTTGGGGTGCTGGATAGTGAATAGTTTAATTTACTATTCCAACTCCAGTACCCGTGGACACTAGGGAAGGTGTTGGATAGTAAATTAAATCTATTCCCTATCCTAGAGCGCCCCCCAGCGCAATGCGTTGTAATGGTTTTCGTTGTAAAACATGCGTTGTAATAGCACTGCGTGGTAAAAGTTGCGTTGTAAAGGATGTTTCCCGGCATTCACTACCTTCAGGTAAGGCGTGTCTTCACTGTTTGATCCAGTCATAGGTGTTTCCCAGCTCCGTGAAGAAGTATGATTTTCATCTCGACATCGCTTTGAGTTATAAGGGAAATAACATGGAGTACTAAAACCCCTCTTCTCTCAGCCAGTGTTTCATGCTCATATAGGATGCTCTCCGACACTGGACTGCCATAGTGTAATCTGGAAAAAGGAAGATCTGAATGTTATCAGGCGTGACGCGACCCAGTCTTGAGGCAGCTTGTAGAACTATGTCCTGGTCTTTGAAGTTCAGTAACCTGACCACCACAGGCCTCAGGAGGGTGCCAGGTGGGGACAGCACAGTAGGCACCCAGTGTGCTTGCTCAACCATAAAGTGGAGAGATAGACCCTCAAGCTCAATTGCAGTGGAAAACCAAGGTCCTCTGCACCCTCCAGGAAACTGATGATTCAGACATTGTTGCACCTGGAACAGCCTTCCAGGTCATCTATTTTTCCCCCCCACTGCTTGACCCTACTGATAACGTCATCAACCTGTTTGGTGAGAAATTATGTTTGTTGCTGTAGATCAGAAATGGCAGATTCTGCACCTTTCACCCTGTCCAAAAGATTCCTCTGGTATTCTCACAGAAGTCCTATCTCTAGTACCACAGCATCAACCCTACCCCAAGGTCTAACTGAGTCACTGTGATAACATTATAGATGGTGTCCAACTTTGTAGACATTTGGTTTGCTTCCATTAGACACTATTCCCCTGTGACAGAAGGAAGCTGCGAGGTTCCCATGATCGGTTCTCCAGCAATTGGCGTGTCATGAGGGGCCTTTCCTGACTTCTGCCGCACAATGTTCATCTCCTTATGGTGGTTTCATGTGGCCTCTCCACCCCAGGGGGCAAGGATGTTAGCTGACCAGCGGGGAGTGAAACACAATGCAGGCCTGTCATACCCCAGCTCCGCACTCCAGTCCCTGGAGCGTCGGGGAGGCTTGTGCCTACAACTGCTGTTCCTCCATTACTGCCCCCCCGGGGGGCCCACCTCTTGAATCAAGGCAGCCAATAACTCACCCCAAATATCCCTCGGGCTGAGTGCATGAAAAGTAGAGGGCACTATGGTACAGCCCCCCAGCAAGGTGTATTTTATGTCAGTGTGGTGGCAAAAGAGCTCAGGCAAAGAAAACCAGAGAAACAGAGGGGGTCTGCCCCCAAGAAGCAATCCCAGGCCCCTTTCCCCTCCTGGCGTCACCCTCCACCAGCTCGGTGCCAGCCCACTCTCTTCCTCAAAAACCATCTACAGCACCACGGGGACCCACTGTGCACCCCTCGGGTGGCATTGTATTCACTTTGACAGCTATCGGTCGCTCCTGGGTGAGGCTTCCATCCCGCCCAACTGCCTCGAGGGCCATGCAGCCTCCAGGTCACTACTGTGCCCTCCAGCATTGCTGCTGATGCCGCATTAGGAATACACTGGCCCTTCTTCATCCAGAACCTGGGAGGGGCACCCTGCCAATAAAGTGATCCCTTCCATCTTCAGGTGCCCTCAGTACTGCTTGATTAAGGGCCCTCTTGCTGGAGCCTCAACAATGTGCATCTGCCATCTTGCTGGGTGCGGCCACTCCCCTAGAGCAGAGCTTCATGGGTATAGAACAGAGGGCACAAATTCAATAATAGTGGGCACATTTACGCCAACAAGGTTTTAAAAAGAGAACGCCACACAAAGTAGAGACAGGGATGGGGAGCTAATTGGAAAGAAATAGGTCCAGTACCAGTGCTCCCAAGGATACATGTTGTAATCACTAATGGGTATCTGTTCCTGTAAGAAGAAGATAGGCAACCTATTATGGTTGGATAGTAGTGTTGGTGTGGTCTCCAGAGGTTCAACAGGTTGGGTCTAAATGAAGGTGGGGGAATTCCTCCTTTTGGAATTAGTACCCTCACATACCCTTGCGAGTGTCATGCTTCATCATCGGGCTTAGCTCCTCATGGGGTGGCGCTGCTGTCCCCCGCGGGCCGCGCAAAAGGACTCCTTATCGGAGATCTTTGCCGCAATTATGCATGCCGGCGTATGGGCCTATAAAAGTGTATCGGTGAAACCAATTACCTTCACGGTACCCAAAAACTACTTTAATTCAGGGGTCCGAAATATAAGGTTAAAAAACAATGGATAGGAGCCTCCCCTTTAAACAAATATTGCGGAGGGAAAAGTATGTTCCCACTGCTCTCAATCCGTGAAAAGTGAGGAAGATGGACTTACTCGCTGAATCTAGCTTTAAGCATCATCCATGCATGGAGTGGGCAGCCCTAGTGGTGGTCTCCGGTGGCACGAGCTGGGGAGTGGGCGACAGCCTCTGAGGAAAAACTCTGGATTTTTTTACCTTTCAATTTTTTTTATTTAGCACTGGGGTTTTTTGAGAAGCAACATGCGTCCTTGAGCAGCCTCACTAGCAGGTTGGCACAATGGACATCATACTGTTCTGAGGTATGTCTCTGTAACGTCCTTATATTATTGCCAACATCCTGGAATGCTCAGAAACATTCTATGATATAATGGTTGTACCCGCACATATGGTGGCAGAACGCTATCAGACAATAGCAGCAACTGGAGAGTATTTTATTTTCTAGAAAATGCGTTCCAAAATGAGTGCCATTTCATCAATTGTATGTGTTACATGTTCTACCACACTATTGCACTATTTAAAACTCTTATTTCTTCTGGGGTACGATTTATGATTGATTTTTTTTCTGTGGGGGAATGACTCGCAGTAGCAGTTATTTGGCACCAATATCATTACATCCATTTTTTCTATGGAATAACGAGCTTGTGTACTGAGGCAGATTCTGGAGAATTGGAAATAAAGGCATTTCGGGGCATATTATCAAGGCCCTGTGTTAAACTTATCGCCGTTTTATCGGCAGGAAACTGCCGATAAAACGTCGATAATGAGCTTGATAATACGCCCTTGTTAATTCCCATAGAAGCCCATGTTAACATCAGAACATGGGCTTCTATGGGAATTAACAAGGCCGTATTATCAAGCCCATTATCACCGTTTTATCGGCAGTTTCCTGCCGATAAAACGGCGATAATTTTAACACCGGTCCTTGATAATATGCCTCTTCATCCTTTCCGGCAACGCGAGCTTTAAAGTCAAACAAAAAAGGTGTTGTCCATTTCTCATAGCCCAGGATCTAATTTGTACCCTACCCACGAGGTGACAATGTAGAAAGATTTCCTACCTCAAGTCCTATGTGCCTTGTTTCATAGCTAGGTCTGTGCTTTTTAAAGTTGATGAAAGGAGTAGGACCAATATTGTGGTTATTTAAAAATGAGAAAACGAAAAACATTGAAAGTTGGAATGTAAATCATCGATTAAATCATTATGAAAATATTAGTGAAGGTTATGAGTGTTCTTAAAGGTGCCTTGGTTTCCTATCTGTTGGGAGCCTACTTACCAATTACATCTGATGTTCTTTAAAAGTGCCAATACAAGCATACTAACAAGCTGTTTGGCTCCATTACATCACCGAAGTGTTGGGGACCATGTGGGTGGGATAGGTGACTGCTGCACATTCTGTTATATATATGCTCCAATCTATCTATCTGCCTTTCTATCTATCTATCCTTCTGTCATGAAGAAGTCGGATTGGGCCTATTGGATGATCACATAAAATTACAGCCTTTGTTACTCTGGCTTAGAATTTGGATAAACCCAGAGGGCCACCTTTGCAGAGCAATATTGACAGATTATATGAATCTGGATAATTGTCTCGATATCCCATGGCTCAGATTTATTAAATCGAGCTTCGTTAGGATGGCACTCTGAAATATTTTTCCAATCCAGACACCCTTAGTAATATCTCACCTGGCAGAATTAAAGAGCTCTTTTATCACATGCTCAGTCAACTCCAGTGGGGATCAGACTCCCCAGGTCGGTGGGGTTTCCCCAACAACCCCAAGCACAGCCCACAGTTTATGTGCAGATAATTGTTTTAAAATGAGAGGCACACATTTTTTCTGACCAGGTTTCGTCTCAAATCAAATACATTTCCTGCAGCTTTCCCAACCCAAGGCACTTGGTGACCCTCACTCCTGTCCTGTGATGGCTCTACACACCAAAGCACCAAGCACTTTATCTTATTCTGCACTCTTTATACTCCGCAGTGAAAGCAATTCCTTTACCCTTCGCTACTAGTGTTGGAGACCAAGGGGCATATTACCAACAAATAGCGATATTTATCGCTAAGTAGGGTTAGCGGCAATATTTTATCGCCGCGCATCACCGGGTTTTATCGCTGAGATAACTTGCTATTAGCAAGGTTTACCTCAAAAGCGATAAAAATCAGGCGAAATGCGTGAATATCGCTGAGAATACAGCGATATTCACGCATTAGCGACAAAATGCTCTTAGCCATGTTATCCACCTCCCATTGGATAACATGGCTAAGAACTGGTCTGGGCAGGCGTTGGTTTTTGGTCATAGCGGGAATATTTCCATCGCTACGCCTGCCTTGCTAATAGGCGATAGCGACGTTAGCGACTGCTTTCAGTCGCTAACAGGTCGGGTACGCCCACTTTGCATGTCATTAGCGATAAATATCGCTGACATGCAAAGCGGGCCCCAAACCGCTCGCTATCGCCTAAAAGCTGTCGCTAACATCAGTTAGCAAAAGCTTGCTAATAGAGCGATAGAATTATCGCTGCTCAGCGAACGAAAACGGCCGCTAAACCGGCGATAATTGCCTATCGTCACCCTTGGTAATATGCCCCTAGGTCTCGCGAGTTGGCCCTCTCCTATTTACTTTCTCTGGGAAGCATAGATATCACACATGCTGCATTGAATTATATTTTAAGTGCACTGAGGATTCGAAGTAAATATTAGCTCATTACCCCTTCATACTGTGTTTTTGAAATGTATTTGATATAATGCTAACTTTTAGGGCTTGATAGAGTAGACAAAAGTAATTTGATGATGATGATTCCCAATGTGAAAATACATGAAAATAAGTTTGAAGGTTGTCTCTGAACTTTCTCAAATTTAAAACAATGGCCAGCATCAGACTTGCCAAAACGCCCCCCCCCCCCGCCCTGCACATGAGCCCACTATTAATAAACAAGAGGGATAAAGTACTGAGCAAAAACTCTCCTCAACAAAAAGCCCCATTCAAGTATAATAAAAGCCACTCACTAACCTATTGCTGCCTGCGAGGGATCTTTGTACTGCACCAGAAGCGAGGAGCGCTTTCCGTGCTAACTCACCGCCTGCATCCTGACAACCTCGAGGTCGCGCTGCTGGTGGGAGCTCTCCTGTGCTCGACGGAGGCTGCTAGCTCCCAGCAAGCGCTTGACCCAATCTCCATTGGCTGCCTGCACCGGGGGACTGCGAGGGCCAGAAGCCTTTGCTTCCTACACCTGGTGCCTCTTCCCCCGGCGGTAACGCCCCCTACCTGCTGCCAATAACTTTTCGTGACACCCGCTCCGCGGGTGCCACTCACTAACCTATTGCTGCCTGCGAGGGATCTTTGTACTGCACCAGAAGCGAGGAGCGCTTTCCGTGCTAACTCACCGCCTGCATCCTGACAACCTCGAGGTCGCGCTGCTGGTGGGAGCTCTCCTGTGCTCGACGGAGGCTGCTAGCTCCCAGCAAGCGCTTGACCCAATCTCCATTGGCTGCCTGCACCGGGGGACTGCGAGGGCCAGAAGCCTTTGCTTCCTACACCTGGTGCCTCTTCCCCCGGCGGTAACGCCCCCTACCTGCTGCCAATAACTTTTCGTGACACCCGCTCCGCGGGTGCCACTCACTAACCTATTGCTGCCTGCGAGGGATCTTTGTACTGCACCAGAAGCGAGGAGCGCTTTCCGTGCTAACTCACCGCCTGCATCCTGACAACCTCGAGGTCGCGCTGCTGGTGGGAGCTCTCCTGTGCTCGACGGAGGCTGCTAGCTCCCAGCAAGCGCTTGACCCAATCTCCATTGGCTGCCTGCACCGGGGGACTGCGAGGGCCAGAAGCCTTTGCTTCCTACACCTGGTGCCTCTTCCCCCGGCGGTAACGCCCCCTACCTGCTGCCAATAACTTTTCGTGACACCCGCTCCGCGGGTGCCACTCACTAACCTATTGCTGCCTGCGAGGGATCTTTGTACTGCACCAGAAGCGAGGAGCGCTTTCCGTGCTAACTCACCGCCTGCATCCTGACAACCTCGAGGTCGCGCTGCTGGTGGGAGCTCTCCTGTGCTCGACGGAGGCTGCTAGCTCCCAGCAAGCGCTTGACCCAATCTCCATTGGCTGCCTGCACCGGGGGACTGCGAGGGCCAGAAGCCTTTGCTTCCTACACCTGGTGCCTCTTCCCCCGGCGGTAACGCCCCCGTGCACTAACCTCCCTACAAATTAGGGCGCATTACACGCAACGCGGGACGCGCGCGAGGAGAAGCGCGAGGCGAAGCCCGGGCCAAGGGCGGGCCCGTTTCAGCCCGTTACAGACTGTGCAGGACTGGACTGGGCCACGGTATTGTCATTTCCATTTACAGCTACATTCCATTTTCGCTTGTGATTTACTGTGATTATCCCTATTGCATTAACCTCATATACACTAGAAGCTTTGTTGCACTCGATTTTATTTCATAATGAATAAACGGACTAGAAGTAAAAAAACCTCCAGCCTAACTGACATCACTGGCCCACTAGACCTATTTATCACTAAGACTCATGAGGTCATTGACAACAGTATACAGATATTGCAACGCAGGGTATCCCATGAATTGGAGGTCGCAAGAAGGTCGTCCATGGGGCCTCTGGCGTCTGCACAAACTCCCCAAAAGGGTCTAATTGCCCCCCTGCTGAAGCAAGTGGACAACACGAATGCACTAATTCACACAGTCCCAAATACCGTTGATTTATCCGCTACACAACTCTCTTTGGGGTCTAACTCCTGTGAGGATTTGGAAACCACACCAGACTTAGAATTCTCCCAAAACGAACAGGACAGCGTAGATATTGTAGACCTTGACCCCATGGGTAAACGGGAGGGTGCCATAGCAAAGAGGGTAAACAATAATATGGATAAGACCATAGATGAGGCAATACTAGCCCAGCAAAACAACAAGACCTCTCTTAAATCCACCACTGACACTGTCCTGCCAGGCCAATTAATTTCTACCAACAACGGTGCTGATCGCATAACGATACCCCATGACCCCTGCCCTAGAGAGCTGTCAGGGACACATACATCGGGAGTAGATATACAGAAACCATGCTCTGCATGTATAACATTACACGACTTTATCACGAACAGCATGGGGCGCTTGTTAAAACATCATTTGCAACCCCTAGAGAAGAGCATTATGATCATAGAGAAACAACTAGCCAAACTAAACGTCCCAGTATTTAAGCAAAACACATTGGGTACGCTTGCTAAGGGCTCCGGGTCTGTAAATGACACAAGCACGCAGGCGCAATGCCCGCCCCCACCAGGCATTCAGCCCAAGCCTCACCAGCCGGAAAGAGTCCCTAACGTAGAAACTCAAAAAATTGATAGGCAAAACACACAATCCACCCCAAATCCCGTGACAACAGAAGGGACAGGAAAACGGAAAGCCCCCACCGGGAACCTTCAAAAAACCCCAGCCCCAGTGGAGTCCATTAGTCAAACAATAAAACAAAAGGACACCCTACCGATATCCCAAAAAATCCAACCATCTCAGTCACAAGGTAATGAGAGGAGGGCCCCAAGGTATAGACGTCCGATACATCTCCCGCCTGAGGCGACCCCGTACACGGTCATACTTACAGGGGTCACGGAGCTGGCTGATGGTGCGGATGAACCTCCTTGGTCCCTCCGTAATAAGGTACTACAGTGGTTAAGCCAAAACAGACCTCTTCACCCATACAATCATGGCAGAATTGTATCCATGAGGAGAGTGTTCTGGATTGGCGAAACCAAAAAAACTCTAAAGGGCGATTGTATCGTACTAAACTGTGAGGACCCAGAAACAGCTGATTATATCTCCTCATGGCCAGCCCTAGAAAAAAGGGGGGCGTTGACGTACAACGTCTTTCCTTTTTTTATCCCCCACTAAATATCCCAAATTATGGTGACACAAATGGTTGGGAGGAAGCACAGGACTGGTCCTGGACACAGGTGGGGCATTATAATAGTAACAGAAGCAGGAACAGGAACAGCAAAAACCATTGGAATGGAGGGTGGGACAATCATCAATGGCCACCGAGAAGAGAGATCCCACACCCTGATTATTGGAGGGGGGTCCCCACGAGGAATAGGTACGACTGCTTGGATATGGTCGATTGACCAACAATGACAATAAACCCTAAAATTAGAATGCTTAGTACTTGTGTAGAAACCTGTAATGGCGTAGAGCAGTTTGTTGCTGCTAATAGCCCACCAGCAGGGCATACATCTGATCCTCCATCACGGAATAACCTTCGTACCCCTACAACCCCGCAGACCTCCACCCAAACATACAGGGAGCAAGGTCTCAATACAGTGGGCGTTGAGAGCCCAACTCCCCAGATAGTGGCAATAGAACCCAGCCGACACAAATCAAATTTGAAAATTACCTCCTGGAACATTGCAGGGTTGAGTAATAAAGCAAGGGCCCATCCATTTCTTTCATTTATGGCAAAACAGGATATAGTTTGCCTACAGGAATGTTGGGATCAGGAGGAAACCCATATTGAGGGCTTTAGTACCCACTACATCCCGGCGATACGGGGTAATCGAGGTAGAGGGTCGGGGGGCCTATGCATCTTTACCTCCAATTTGTGTAATTTAAAACTGACTACACATGTGCCAAGCGGATCCATAGTAGAGGTGGCTAGATCCTTGCAAGGACTTACAGTCAAAGCAAAGGGGTGGTCCCTCTTTGTGGTGAATATATATATAAACGCCCCTAAAGTAGAGCCTAAAGCCCTAATAGCGGAGCTTAACGCAATGCTCTTGATGGGTAACCAGAACACAGACTGTATTTTGGTAGTAGGCGATTATAATTGCCACCTATGCCCCTACAGCGCCACAAAAAACTGTGGAATCTTTAATTTAAGAGGAGACCCCACCACACATTTCGAACACTCCATTATTGGGAATATGCTTAACAAACTAATGCATGATTGGGACATGGGGTTCGCTAATGAACTTTGTGAACCCTACGTAGCCTTCCAGACAACATTCTTTGGTCGGGGGTCAGGAACCACAATTGATTATATCTTAGTGACCAACAAGAATCAGGGCTGCCTGGGGGTTTTCAATACGGAAGACTTAGCACTAAGCGATCACTTCCCGATCAGCACCACAATTTCTATCGAGAAGAACGAGAGTCCCGAGTTAAGCATACCGAGTATCCTGTTTGGTCACTCGGTGTCATTGGCAAAGAAAAATGGGTATGCAATAAAGTGGGGAAAAATCAATGCTATAGCTTTTCTAAAAGATCTAGTCCAGAAAGAAATGAAGCAATTCATGGTATGTCTAGAACCTAACACCACCCCCCAACAAATTATAGCGGCGTATGGTAGTATAACTGCCACTATAAACGATAAACTAACAAAAAAATTAAAGAGAGGGATAGCACAGAGAGAACATGGCTGGTTTAATTCCGCCTGCTCTAAAGCCCACAAAGATCTTGTACAGGCTTTAAAGACACTTCCAAAGGATAATAGCGCGATCAAGCAAGCAAGACGTGCCTATAAGCAGACGCTACGCGAACGACAGGATGAACTCAAAAACCAGGCCTGGGAAGCCCTAGTAAAGGCAAGTTCCATAAGGGATAATATCTCTTTTTGGAAGGAGATTAATGCCCCTTTTTTCTGCACAGACAACAAGGCAGATTCAATGGAGATAGCCATTATGGAAGACGCCTGGGTTGATCATTTCACCTTGCTATACAAGAAAGAGGCAATAAACATGACCCCAGAACATAACTCCTTTAATAGGAAGAACTCGCAATTGGCGATGCAAGATAGCTTCCCCCTAAATATAGTTTTTACCCCTCCTGAGGTTGAATTAGCAATCTCACAGAGTGCAAATTTAAAAGCCCCCGGTCCAGATGGAGTCCCCATTGACTTATTTAAAGGCAATGTAGAATTGTGGGCCCCATTACTGGCAAACGTACTAAATGCGTATAGCATAATGGGTTTTCCTGACTCATGGCATGAAGCTATAATTATTCCAATATTTAAAAAGGGGAACAGACAGGACCCAAAATGCTACCGCCCCATCTCCCTGTTGGACACACTAATGAAGGTGGCAGGTAGAATTTTGTTAACTAAACTACAAACTTGGTCCAAAAATAAAGGGATTCTTTCCAAATTACAGTATGGCTTCAAAACCGGAGTCGGCACTGTAGAGCAGGGTTTAAACTTGAACCTAATAATAAATAAGTACATTAGTAAGAAGCAAGGGAATCTCTTCCTCACTTTTGTCGATTTATCCTCGGCTTTTGACTGCCTTGATCATGATGTGCTGTGGAACACTATGGCCAAGCTGGGAATAGATAAAAATATCCTACACTTTATACAGGAACTCTACAGAGATGCGGGGGCAGCGGTTAGATACGGAAAAAATGGTGAGCGAACAAAAAAATTCCCCATAGCAAAAGGTGTTCGTCAAGGCTGCATCCTTGCGCCGTTCCTTTTTAATTTATACATTAATGAGATAGCTGACGTTTTAAATGATCTTAAAGTTGATTATCCTAAAATAAATGGTACCCCAGTATCTTTATTACTGTATGCTGATGACGCGGTGATTATGGCCCGCACACAGATAGGTCTTCAGAAAGCCATAACAGGTTTCTCGTCCTTCATGTCCACGAGAGGCTTAAAGATAAACGAGGGGAAAACATTTACAATGACATGCTCCTTGAGGAAAAACACACCAGACTGCAAAACCTTTGTTAATAGCAGTAAGATAGCGATGACCAAAACCTTTTCCTATCTAGGAATCACATTTAATAATAAGGGTACATGGTCCCCAGCAATAACCTCGAGGAACTTAGCCTTCGCCCGCACAATAGGCGCTCTCAAACACTTTGCTAAAAGATTGGGCAGGAAACCTGTGAACATATTACTGAAGATATATGCTGCTAAATGCGTGTCTACCGCCGTATATGGGGCGGGTGTATGGGGCATCGCAGATAGTACGCAGATCCAAACAGTGGAAAATGCTTTCCTTAGGTACCTACTTTCAGTTCCCCGCTCCACGTCTACCACTGTGTGCCACAATGAACTGGACAGAGTCCATATTATAGACCTGATAAAAATAGCACCAGTAATGCTGTGGCACAAGATTTGGACATGCGAGGATACAGGGTTCAACAGGGAAGTAATTAACGACTGCTTAACCTATTCTGCATCCACCAAACAACCATGGCTAGCCTATGTGAAAAAGTTCTTTCTTTCTATTGGTAAACCAGATCTCTATTCAAACCCCATAACATGCTCACAAATATCAAAAAAATCCCTAAAAATGGCATGTTTGGACCTACTGACAGAACGAAGATGGTACTTAGACGGGCACAAATCTACCATAGTAGCTCATCGTAACATCTTACATGGTCCGGGTATTCATGCTTACTTAGCACCAACCTATTCATGTTACCATAGAATGCTCCTGACCCGAATGAGGACGGAGTCGTTCTATAGGCTTGTATCCTTCCCCATGACAAATGATTGGTCTGCAATCATGGAAAAATGCCCGTGTGATGACTCATCCAGACAGTCAAATTTACATTGTATATTTTTCTGTAAGTATTATCAATGGGGGAGAAAAAGATATCTGTTACCACTGCTAAAGTCATGGGGTGTAAGAACTTGTAAAACCGCACTGCTTAGATTATACATGCTGCAAGATGAAGTCACCATAGTGACAGCGATAAAATTCCTGACGTTTATCGTAAAATGTAGGGGGTCCATGGGAAATGCATAGGTCTTCTTGGATTTACATAAAACTGAAAATTCGTATTATAATGTTCCTTATAAACACCGGATAATACGTATACAGCAGCAGACTGTATGAACTCCAAGAGTCCTGCAAATGAATTTTAGAACTTTTATATATGTAATGTAATGAATTTTATCTATCCTATCTTGATGACAGGTTTTAGTGTAAGAAATTTTATACATAAGAAAAACTGTTTAGTTGTTTTTTGTTTTGTATTTGTATGTCATGCTTTTATGGTTTTTTTGTCAAAACACCGAATAAAGCTATCTTGAATTGAATTGATAAAAGCACACTTGGACTCTTTAGGTCTTGGTTTAAACAGAGCAGCTGTCAAAGAGCCAAGGGGCATATTATTAAGGGCAGTATCGCCGCTTTAGCGACACTTTTTGCCGCTAAAGCGGTGATATTTTTATTGCCCTATTTACAAGGCGCCACTAACATGCATTAGCACGTTAGCAGCCGATTTTGTAACGCATCTCATGCCAGCGATAAACATCGCTAATGAGATGCAAAGTAGGCGTTCCATCAAAAATACAACATGAAAGAGGGGGCTAACACAACAGCGCTGTATTAACAAGGCAGCCCGGTCTTGTGCAGAGATATTAAAAGTCCCTCTAACCGTGGTTATCGCCGGATCCTAACGTCTGGTCAAAACCTGACTTAAGCATGTTTAGTACGGGAGGTGGATTGACATGTTAAGTCCACACTCCCATATTAACAAGCTTTTCATTAGCGCTGTGAAATCCTCACTTGATTTTACACGCTGATGAGGATTATCACTGTCTATCGCTGGTTTGTACATTGCCTGTGAGTTAAGTGTTGTTAATACGCTGCCAACACGGCGATGTAACCCATCGCTAGACGGAAATAATCAAATTTGCGCTAGGCGCGCTTTGCGATATTCAACGCATTCCGTTGATAATATGCCCTCATATTCCTAACCTACATGGATGGGCCTTGGCTACTCCCTTTCAACCACTGGCATTGTTCAACTGGCATCCTTCAGCCATTGGCTTGAGAGTTTGTCAATCACGTCTTGCCTCAGCCCAATTAAGTATGCATCTATCAAATAGTTCTGTTGGCTGTTTAGTTGTATCCTTCCACCACCACGAAAGTGCTCACAATGAATAACACTCACACTGGCTGCTTTACAACTATAACCCTCTCTGTCCCCTCGACCAGATCTCGCTTTTCTGTTTTGCTCTAACCGTCTAACCTGCTAAAACTGCATGGACTAGCACATTAAGCTCAGGCTTTTGGGCGTTGCCAATGATTGCTTTTATGGGCAAAGGTGCTCAGCAGATGGAGTGCAAACAGTGCGAAGGTTTGCACTCCTGTCCCTGCAAAAAAGGGAGAAACAAATCTCTTGCCCCTGTGGTGGAGCCTGATACTCGAGCCACACTCAATAAATGTATCAGTTGTATTTACTTCTCAACAATGTTCACCACACAGTTAAATCCGACATCCGGTGCGCGAGATAGTGTAGGCAGCCATGTTGTCAAAGGCTTTGCTTCTACTGTGTTTTCTCAGCATAGATAAAGGGTGTTTTTGTTAAACTCGCGGTTCCGCTTCTGCAGAAGGCCTTTTGTTCTCTCGCAGGGTGACAGGTGTCTTCCTCGGAATGTGTCAACGGCGCGGCAGTTCTGTTTTACTTTCCCACCGTTGCGTTCCCAGCGCCACCTGCGCCGAGTGCACGCTCCCTCACCTTGCTCCTGGGCAGAATGCGCGTGCCCTCAGGGCCGGCAGAGCCACCGTTCCATTGTCTCTCAGACTTAAGAAAAGGACTCGAGTGTGAGAACCTGTCCCGGGAAGAGACTCTCAGAGTGAGAGAGGGGGAACTGCGCAAAGAAATGCGAGATGTGAACGGAGGTAGCCCCGGGTAGGCACCTCCGCCCTAGCAACACATGCAGGCATAGAAAAAGAAACACAATAAACAACCTTTTAGTAAACGCTTTATTAAAAGCCCTAATATTGGGGCGATACATATTGTGTTGGTTTAATATAGCGGTATACAGCCTTTACAACGAACTACCATTACAATGCAACTTTTACAACGCAAACCATTACAACGCATAGCGCTGGGGGGCGCTCTAGGATAGGGAATAGGTTTAATGTACTATCCAACACCTTCCCTACTATCCACGGGGACTGGAGTTGGAATAGTAAATTAAACTATTCACTATCCAGCGCCCAAAAGCATTATGCGTTGTAATGGTATGCGTTGTAAAACTTGTGATGTAAAGGTAGGCGTTGTAAAAGTATGCGTTGTAACGTCATACATCCAATATAGCGCTTGCCATGCCCATTGTGAGGCCTAAAGCGCTCGCTGAGTGGTCGGGTGACATTATGATATAGAACACCTGGGGATGTCGTGACATTTTCTTGAAGGCTGCTGTTTGTGTACTGCCCTGTATGGGACATGTTGCGTGATGATTGTAAAATTTGATGGGTGCACAGCGCGCTGTGTCACTGCAACAGGCATCGACGTTGATTCACTAAAATGCCTGGGGTACCGGAAGTGACATGAAATACCAAGTGACCTCAAAGATGTCACCAAAAGTGGCATCATATCATCTTTGACCCTGAATCGCCCTAGCAAATGATGTCATATTACCTTAATCCTGATGACATCACAGCAATTAATATTGCAGAAGTTCGGGAATAATTGCATGATTAATAAAGTACCACAACAGAAACAAATGTCTATTTTGGTTATTATCTATATATATGTGCTGATATGATACGTTAGTGGAACAGTTTCCTCAATTGCATTAGTTAAGTGTGGGTCTGACCATTAGCGGCTGCTATGGGGCAGTAGAGATGAGGCGGGGAGAAGAGGGTTAAAAAAAGAGAAAAAAGGAAATTTACCTTTCCTTCCTGGCGGCCGCCTCTCCTCCATCCTTCTCTCCATGACGCAGGAAACAGAAAGCACCCAGGCTCCCAGACCTCCCTAGCCAATCACAAGGCTGCTGTCACCAGATGGAAGATGGTACTTTGGCCCGTCTCTCCCCCCATTCAAATCGGTTTTGTGCACATACAGTGGCCACGGATTGACTCGCCTACCAGGCCAAGACCTTCTCGACCCCCCCGAGGTGGTGACTCAGCCATCCATACCATCAAGGCCAGCATTCTTCGAGCCTTTCTAGGGCTGTCATCTAAAGGCAACAACCACCGCCCCCCTTCTCCCGTCCTGAGGAAGACCCGTTGAGACAACCCACTGGTGCACCGCCAGGGTCAAAACGTCGACGTACTTCTAAGCTCAGAGATTGCAGGATTCCTTCAGACTAAGGATAGGATTCACTGTATCATCAAACCTCTGACTCCCCAAACTGTACATATGCCAAACTGTACGTATGCTTGCACTGTATATATTGTTCACACTTTGGAGCACTATAAGTACTCGTGTCACTTCACTTGTCACTTATGTGTAAATTTCCTGTTGACAGCATTTATTTCTCTTTGTTTACTGTGGATATCATTGGATGATGCAATTCGGATAAAAGTAACAATTTGAGTTGATTGTCTCACTCTCAATCCTTTTGAACCTCTTTTGGTCGGATAATCTGTTTAATAAGTAAAGACAGTGAGTTACTGTGTTTTAGCTATTATATATTGTGTGTAGAGGTTGTGTTATATTTTCATGCTACTCGTTCAGAGCATCTATTATTAACAATTCTTACCCGAAAGAACCATTTTTGTTTATATAGTCACCAGCATGACAGCAGCATCAAGATTGATCTGAGCGCCGTGGTTCGGCGCTCACACAGGGGCTGGGAGGCTGTGCATGTTCTCCACCCAGGCTGTGAAATACAGCCCGCTGGAGAACATGTTCAGTGCGCATGACAGGCTGTCCCAAAACGGCAGTTGGAGTGGGAATAGTCATTTATTCCCTTCCGCTATCCAACACTTTCCCTACTGTTGCACTCACTGGAGTGGGAATAGTAATTTTTATCCCTCCGCTATCCAACACTTTCCCTACTGTTACACTTGCTCCAGTGGGAGTAGTAAATCATTCCGCTCCGCTATCCAACACTTTCCCCGCTATTGCACTTTCTGGAGTGGGAATAGTAATTGCTACCCCTCCGCTATCCAACATTTTCCCTACTGTAGCACTCCCTGTAGTGGTAATATTAGTTTAATCCCCTCCGCTATCCAACACTTTCCCTACTGTTGCATTAATTGAAGTGGGAATAGTACATTATTCCCCTCTGCTATCCAACACTTTCCCTACTGTTGCACTCGCTGGACCGTGTGCTGGTTGAGAGCATACAATGGGCAGTAAGCAACAGGTTAGAGATGAAAGAGGCAGTTTAAAGCATGCTGTGGGCACAGCGCACGACACCTAATCAACTTTTTAATAGAAATCCTTTTGAACTGTTACGTGGAAGAGTGGCAACATTTAATATGTGCCATGCTTGGATGAGGAAATGGGTTTGCGTGTGAAGACTGGATCTGGGGAGAAAGCTTAGAGTAGATTTACCAAGTCTTCTAATAGTAGAGATGGAAAACCTAACCTGTGTTCTGAGAGGGAGTCTAAGGTCCAAGTGGGGGATTGGGTGAGGATCAAACTACCTCACAAAGTGGCGAAGGGTTTGTCGAAATTTGGTTTGTCTACTAAAGTGGATGCTATGTCTCGCTATGCTGTGAGAGTCAATGGGAGAAGTTGGTCGAACATGTCCAGAGTGTACAAAAATACCCGACATGTGGTGCTTAAGATGAACCTTTAAGGTGGTTATGGTAAGTATGAATGTAGGCAGATGGATAAGCATGGACCAACACCGTAAGAACAACATCAGAACGGGTTTACTAATACAAGGTCAACATGTGATGAGGAAAATGATTCTCCTCAGCGATGTAAGCCACGAAGGAGCTGTAGGAAAGTATATCCACCTAAACGTTTGGACTTGTAGTTCTCACATCTTATGTACGGTGTTATGTATTCAATTTTTCCCATGTAAGGCTTTTTGTGATTCGTTGTTGTGTTTCTGTACCTTGCATTATTTTTACATTTTTTTATTTCCATTGCATTTTTTCTTTTTCTTTCTTTGTATATTATTCTTATGCTTCCTTCTTTTTCCTTCCTTGATGTTTTTCTCTAAGTTTTTATTCTTCTATAGAAAGGAAGGCGATCTTGTAGTAGACAGCATGTAAACCATGCTGTCCTTTATTATGATCTAATTCCCTCGGTTGCAGAACGTTGTCATTTGAATGCCAAGGGTTGCTGATGTCATTCTCTGAAGGCTGTGGAGATGAACTGTCATTAAACGTTGTGCTCTTACACTTACCTGTCTCAGAGTAATCACTCCAATGTACTATAGGGGATCTGTCATGCACGCACCTTATTGTCTCAGGAGTGTCCTGGTATCTCGATGCTAAGTACCCTGCTTCACCCCTATCACCCTCGGGAGTCCGGATATAACGCCAACACCCAAGAGGTAACCAGGGGTGAAACAGGGGAACAAAACAAGGGTAGAGGGAGAAGACACAGCACTCCACAATCTTCACCAAAGACAGAATCAGGACAATCTTCTCCAGTCTGGTACTGCAGTAAGATAAAACAGAAATCAGTGAATACAAACCCTTCCCCACGTTAATCCCAAAAGGACTGGTCTGTGGACTAATGATATACTTTCAGAATGCGGAGTATATACAGGTATCTGGAAATATAGGTGCTGGAAGGGCAGGAAATGTAGTTGCTGGAGGGCGGAGTAAAGACAGGTATGCCTAATGTCTGTAAGCAAGAAGACACCATAAGTACTAACAACACTTCATGGGGGACTGAATTAAAGCCTATCTACGTAGTGCTCACCTATAATTGTTAGGCAATTAGCTTCAAACAAAAACGAAGTAACACCAGTAACCAACCGTTACTAATACCTTGTTCTAAATCACAAGGCTGGAATAAGCAAAACACACAATACTAGCACTAAGGCGACTCCAAAGGAACGATGCAGCGTAAAGCGGTGTGCACCCTTAGCAGGCGAAAAGAAACTAGCTTGCTAAATAAAGAATACGAGCAAAGGACAAAAACACTAGGAAAACACACAAGAAACAATTGGCTTCAAGTACTCACGAAGCGGCCAGTATAGGAAACGCTGAATACAACGAAAACACGAGCTCCCTCCACTAGCTCCTCGGACGACCCACACCGTGACCCGGAACGAATGCCCAAACGTTAGCTAATCGCGAAGCGTTTCCGGGAGCTTAAGGCGGGCTTAAATGTTCTAAAAAGATGTACTGCACCTGCGTAGCTCTTTGCGCATGCGTCCCACAGATGTCCGCCTATGTTTGCCAACCATTGCCAACCCCGTACTTTGGATCGGCTGCTGTTTGCTGGAAATCTTCTTGGCGGTGAATGGTGGAACGTAAGCAGGCATGACAGAACACCCCCCCACAACACCCCCCACTGGTTTGGGCTTGCGAGGGTATCGTCTGTGGAACGCTCTCACCAAACGAGGAGTATGTACCTGGCCAGCTGGTTCCCACGAGCGCTCTTCAATGCCATACCCTTTCCAATGTATGAAAAACTGAAGGCGACGTCGCACACGTCTAGAATCAATGATAGCCCCAACCTCGTATTCCTCACTCGCATCTATCAATGTGGGAATAGGGACTGTCGGAAGACGAGTACCAGGCACAACAGGTTTTAGTAGGCATACATGAAATACGGGATGTATTTTCATGGGTGGTGGTAAGTTCAACTTCATAGCCACGGGATTGATAACTTGTGCAACAAGAAAAGGACCAACATATTTGGGCTTGAACTTGCAAGATCCTTTCAAGGCCAAATGTTTGGTGGAAAGCCATACTTTGTCGTCTTTCTGATAGGCAGGTTCTGTATGTCTCTGGGCGTCTGCCTTTCTTTTATAGTCAGATTTGGCTCGGTCAAGATTGTCATGAATGCTAGAATGCACTGTTTGAAGGTGGTTGACTAGGTCTTGTACAGCAGGAGTGTCACAGGGTTTTTGTGGCGAGAAAGGTAGAATTTTGGGATGGAAACCATATGATCCATAAAAGGGTGTGAACAAGGTGGAAAAGTGGTGGCTGTTGTTGTAGGACAGTTCTGCCAACCAAACCAACTCATCCCATTTCCTCTGGTCTTGTATGAACTGGCACCTAAGGAACTGCTCAAACTTTGGTTCACACTTTCGGTTTGCCCGTCCGTTTGAGGGTGATGACTGGAGGAGAGACGGACTTCAACCTGTAGTGTCTTACATAATTGTCTCCAGAATCGTGATACAAATTGAGTTCCTCTATCAGTGATCAAAACAGATGGCAGTCCATGCAATCTAACTATGTTGAGCAAAAAAAAACTTTGCCAACATGGTAGATGTAGGAAGGCTCTTCAAAGGGATGAAATGAGCGGTTTTAGTAAACAAGTCCACTACAACAAGGAGTGTTGTATTTCCCCCCTTCGTACATGGTAACTCCACTATAAAGTCCATGGACACTGTATGCCATGGTGCCGGAGGAGTGGGAATAGGATGCAATAAACCCACTAACCCTTCATGTGATGTCTTTCCTTGAGCACATATATGACACGTTTTCACATACTGCTGCACATCACTGGCTAGATGAGGCCACCAACAATACCTCTTCACCAATTCTAGCGCCCTTTTATATCCAGGATGCCCTGCGATAGCATGAGAATGACACCATTCCAAGACCTGTTTCTGAAGGGGTAATGTAGGGACAAATAACCCGCCCTGGACATAATGCAGACCAGCCTTAACAAGGGATGACTGTTGCTCTAACATTGTTTGCAAGGAAGGGTCTTTCTGAGCGTTCTTTACTTGCAATAAAAAGTCTTCTTCTGTATTGAGCATCCCTATGATCTTTTGGGGACCTATAATACAGGGAGGTGTGTCTTCAAGGGGGAAAGGCTCGAATCCCAGACGAGATAGAGCGTCCGCCTTTCCGTTCTGTTTACCTGCCCGAAAATGAATAACAAAATCGTATTCGCTAAAGAATTGCGTCCATCTCAATTGTCTCATGGACAATGCTCTGGCAGTTTTTAGGTATTGCAGGTTGCGATGGTCAGTTAGAACAGTGACAGTGTGGTGTGTGCCCAA
The DNA here is from genome assembly GCF_964261635.1 of Lissotriton helveticus. Taxonomy (NCBI): domain Eukaryota; kingdom Metazoa; phylum Chordata; class Amphibia; order Caudata; family Salamandridae; genus Lissotriton; species Lissotriton helveticus. The sequence goes on along the minus strand of NC_136065.1, from coordinate 617,851,923 downwards.
TAAATATTGTTGCCATTCTTCCAAGACTTTTTTTATAGCAAGAAGTTATTTTTCCCCTACTGCATAATTGGCTTCAGCAGGCGTAAGTTTGTGGGAGTAATAGGCAACCGGATGTAGCTCCCCTGTATCCAAATCAGCTTGCGAAAGAATTCCCCCCACTGCCACTTGAGAGGCATCGACCTCTACTACAAAAGGGCTACTAGGATCGGGATGTTTCAAAATGGGGGCTTGAGTGAAAGCATCCTTTAGTGTTTTTAATGCAGTATTGGCTTCCTCAGACCACAAAAAGGGGGTACCCTTGCGTAACAGACGGGTGATAGGAGCAACAACCTCCGAAAATCGATGGATGAAGCGTCTATAGAAGTTGGAAAACCCTATAAACTATTGTACTTCCTTTACGCTTTTAGGGGGTGGCCATTGTAACATGGCAGTAATCTTTTGGGGGTCCATCCGCAGCCCTTGGGCTGACACAATATACCCCAAGAAGACAACCTGATGCCGGTGGAAAAAACATTTATCCAATTTACAAAATAGATGGTTCTTCTGCAATTTACGTAAGACTTCCTGAACATGTACAACGTGGTCTTTCAGGGTCTTGGAATAAATAAGTAGGTCATCAATATAAGCAATCACGCTTTTATCAAGATGTTCCTTCAGCACCTCATTGATGAAATATTGAAATGCTGAAGGAGCATTACAAAGCCCAAAGGGCATTACTAAATACTCATATAGTCTGAACTTGGTACATAATGCCGTTTTCCACTCATCTCCATCTTTGACGCGAACAAGATGGTATGCTCCACGGAGATTCAATTTCGTGAACCATTCAGCGTCCTTGATCAGATCTAACAAAGAGGAGATGAGTGGCAAAGGGTATCTATTCTTGATCGTGATGGCATTCAGAGATCTATAATCTATACAACACCGTAAGCCTCCCTCCCGTTTAGGAACAAAAAAGAGAGCCGAAGATGCAGGGGATCTGGATGGACGAATGTATCCTAACTCCAACATGGTATCAAGATATTCTCTTAAATACTGGTTTTCCTTTTCTGTTAGAGAGTACACTCTGCTTGTAGGTATACGTGCTCCCGGCTGCAAATCAATACGGCAATCGTATACCCTATGGGGAGGCAGGATGGTAGCTTGTTCTTTGTTAAAGACTGAACTGAACTCTTGATACTGGGAGGGTAAGACTGTGTCAGGTTGTTCTACCGTATATCTTTCTTCTGGAGATAGGGAGACTAGCGTGATTGCTTTCTGCCTAGGAGATTCTGGGGCAGAAACCAAGGTACTGTGGTTTTCAATACAGGTTTCCTTTATATGGTTACTGCACTCGTCTCTGAACTGAATATGGGTTAGTTGCCAATCTATTAAGGGATTATGTAGCCGCAACCAAGGGAGACCTAACACCACAGGGAACTGAGGGGACTCAATTAAATCAAAAGCGAGAGTTTCCCAATGGGTGATGGCTACATACAGCTCTATAAGGATGGTGGAATGTGTGATTGGTCCTGATTTCAAAGGACTACCATCTATGGTATATACGTCCTCGGTAATCCTCTTTTGTATTTCAGGAATTAAATGGGCAGCAGCCCATTGTCTATCCATAAAATTCCCTGAGGCTCCAGAGTCTATCATGATAGGTTGTACTATGGAGTTGTCAAGCCAACTCAATTTCGAAGGGACAAAAAAGTGCCCTCCTTCTGCATTAAAGAAGAGACCATATGACTTGAAGGACCCGATGGTGCAGTCTCCATTACCCTCGGGTCAACTAGTTTTCCGACTTGCGGAACTGCCTTGGTTTTACCGGACATTCCCTTAAAAAATGCCCCGCTTTACCACAATATAGACACAATCGATTATCACGTCTCCTTTGTTTCTCGGTCTCACTTAGGGGACCTTTTATACTGCCTATTTTCATGGGTTCAGGGTCATCTAGTTTTGCTTCAGGTTCAGGTTTTCTGTCTCTGGTCCCTATTCTAGGGTACTCATATCGGACTCTGTCTCTTCGCCTCTCTCCCAACCTATGGTCCAGTTTTACCACCAGGTCTATTAATTCGGAACACGTGGCAGGGGGGTCCACTACGTGAGCCAAAGCATCTTTTAATTCATCACGCAGGCCTTTGTAAAAAAGGGCGTTGCGTTTTTATGTAGGCCAATCTGCTTCTACCACTAATCTGTTAAAAGTGGAGATGTAGGGGGCGTGGCCAAGATGGCGGCGTGATCGGTCGCAGGTCCCGGAGGCTCCCTGCCCGATCCCGCCTGATATCACCCCATTGCGCAGCCAGATCTCCCTGCGGCCCAAACAACCGCGGACCTAGTTGCCAGAACGGCACTGTGACCTCCGGAGACCCGACTGCCGACACTTGAAACGTGCGTGAGCCGGGAGCACTGGGGATTGCGGCCGGCGGCGGTGTCATGGCGGCCAACGCGACCCTGTGAGGGCCGGCGCGCTCACTGTCCCCGGCCCGACGGGGACCCAGCAGCTATCCGGAGCCCCTACCGGAAGGGAACCCGGCGCGACCGGAGCTTCGGCGGCCCAGGGTGGTGTGTGCTTTCGCTCCCGTGGTCTGGCCGGCAGCGTGGTGAGAGCCGGCCGGGCACAGCAGAAATCGACCCCCCGACTTTGTGCCTACCGGCGCGGCCTAGCAGACAGGCCTTGCAGGGCTGGGCAGGCCCGGACAGGGACAGACGGAGTGACGGCGACATCGGGATAGCCGGAGTGGACACGGGGGACCCCCGACAGCCGGGCAGCGTCGCCTGGAACAGCGGAGCACACAGAGGCCGCACTCCACTGATCTGGGCAGTGCTGGAGGATCGGGCCTGACCGGGGTGCTGGTCAGACATAGCCCGGCGTTAACGCGGAGCGCTGCAGGTCCGCGACTGTGGGAGAGACCACCCCTGGGCCACCACACGGAGCAGTTGCACCCAGGTGAGGAGAGCTGAGGTGGGTTATGACACGGGTCTCGGGGGGCTAAATCGAGCCTCCGGCGTTGGGGACCCCTGGGATCTGCAGACGACACTTTAACTACAGTAGAGGGGGTGCACCTGCACATAAACAAGACTCTTGCCGCCCAGCGTTGCCTCGATACACGGCGTCCGTCCCCACTAGTGCACGCCACCATTGCCCGCTTTGACCATTGGTCCGCTGCCTGGCTGCTCCCCGAGGCAGACTTCTGGGCGCCCACCCCACCGATCATTCAGAGGGGACGCCACCACACCATCCACGAGCCCTAAGTCGGAGGGGTGACGGCCCCCCCTGGGATTACCGGTCTCGCCTTTGCACTCACAGAGCCGCGCCCCGACTGACGAACTCACAAGTCGCTGGGGTCCCGGTTACACCATGGCGGGACAGCGATCGAGGAAGGGGTCGCAGACGCTTCCAGAACTTTTGGCCAAAACTCAGCAGAAACCTGGCAAAGACCCACCCTCCCCATCGGCCGCGAAACTACCGCCTGCGCAGGCAGACGACCAGTCACCCATCACCAGAACATTCTTGGAGACGCTATTTAATTCCCTTAGGGACGACTTCAGGTCCTTGAAGCAGGAGGTGGCGGGCGAGGTCCGGGAGCTCCGAAGAGACGTGGAGGGCCTTGGAGAACGCGTGGTGGCAGTCGAAGAGGCGGATCAGACCAGGAGCGTGGAAATAACACACCTCCAGCAAGAAATTGTGCGGCTCACTGACCAGCAGTTGGACCTCCAAGCCCATGCGGAGGACCTAGAAAACCGCTCCCGTCGGAACAACATACGGGTCCGGGGAGTTCCTCAGAAAACGGAGGGGTCGGATGTCACTGGGTACCTGCAAACCTTATTCAGGTCAGTTTTGGGAGAACCAGCAGACTTTGAGGTGCGCATCGACAGGGCGCACAGAGTTGGGTTGCCTAGACGCTCCTCCGCTCCGCCACCAGACATATTGGCCTTTCTACCCGACTTCCCGCTGAAGGAGCGGATCCTCCGAGAGGCACGGCGGGCCCAACCTCTTCAATTCCAAGGAATCTCTGTAGCCTTGTATCAGGACCTATCGTCCATCACCCTGCAAAAACGCAAGGAATTCCGGAAGGCAACGGACTTCCTAAGGCAACATGAAACTCCATACTCCTGGGGTCACCCGTTTAGACTCATATTTAAATGGAACGGGAAGCTAAACCAGCTGCGCTCGCTCAAAGACACTTGCACCCTCCTAGGCCTTGAACATGACGTGGACGAGCCCACTCCTAGCTCATCTCAGAGACCTTCCGAAGGTGGCTGGCAGACTGTGACCCGCAGGCGGTCACCCTCGCACCATCTGAGACCAGACGACTCTATCATCACGAAGGAGAGAGCGACGGCAGTGGCGGAGGTGGCCAAAGAAACTTCTTCCTTTGGTTGATGGCTGCACTCTAAGGGAGATCGTTCACAGCTTGCCTCATCACCATGTGGGGGGTGGGAATCGGGCGGGGGCCGATGCGACTGCCACGGGACATGACCCGGATGAAAACCTTTCCCGCAGCCCTGTGCGGACTAACAGGACTGGGACTATACCTATTCACGTTTGGGTGTTGGGGTCTGGGATGGGGGAGGGGGGTGGGGGGGATTGACGGCGGAAGTTTTACTCCATGGAGTTTGGTTGAGGGTGCATGGGGTGTTTTGGGGGTACAGTTGGGGTGGGAGTTGGGGTGGGAACCAGTGTGCCGGGGGGGAATTGATACTGATATATCAACCGAGTTGTCTCTCAGTACCTCAATGCTACGCCTCACCCTACGGGTGTTTCTAGAGTTGTGCACAGTCACGCCGAGAACACACACACACTCTCTATGTGACGAGCGGTGGTCGGAGCTCCTCTCGCTCTGCCCTACTTACTCCCCATTTACTGAGATGAGTGACACTGAGGTAATGGACGCTACTCAACTCCTACTTCATAACAATGGCTAGCCCCAAACTGAAGATACTGACACTGAACGTCAAAGGCCTGAACAACCCCATTAAAAGGAGAGCTATACTCTCTTATTTGGAAAACTCCGGGGCTGACCTCTGTTTGCTTCAGGAGACCCACCTATTGCCCAAAGACTGGCACAGGATGCGCTCACGCGCCTTTCCCCAACAATTCTTTTCTTCCCTTCCCACAAAGAAAGCCGGGTGGCCATCTTAGTATCTAGACACTTTTGCGGGAGGATAGGGGTGGGGGTGGGGGAGGTTAGGGGCCGTCTTCTCGCGCACACTTTCCAGCTGGGAGGTATGAGCCTCACAATAGGGTCAGTTTACGCTCCTAACACAGGACAAGAAGCCTTTCTGAAAGGCGCACTCTCTGAATCTCTTCAATCATCCAACACACTTTTGCTTATCGGGGGAGACATTAATCTAGTCATGGACACCAACAAGGACAGATCAGGACGCCGCTATGGGGACACCGGCGCTATCACCGAGGCGGGGGCTGAGTGACTGCAAGAGAGGGGCCTGGTAGACCTATGGCGCACCGCGCACCCGAATGCAACGCAATTCACCTTCTACTCCCACGTCCACCATACCTACGCCAGGTTGGACCATTTCATAGGGTCGTCCGAGTTAGTTTCTAACTTAGCGGAGATTGACATTGTGCCTGCAGCGCTTTCCGATCACGACGCAATAGAACTGACAATCAACGCCCCTACACCCTCCTGCCCCCGAGGTACATGGCGTCTCCGCGAAACCATGTTACAGCGACCGGAAGTCCGCGAACGCCTACATAAATGCATCGTTGACTACCTGACTATTAATGACACGCCGGAAGTGTCGTTGTCGGCCTTAGAGGGAGCCTTAAAATCGGTGGTCCGCGGGGAATTGATTGCGATCGCTGCCAAAGAGGCTAAAGATCGGAGGGAGAAGAGGTCCGAGCTCACAACCCAGGTTGCCGACTTGGAGAGGGTACACAGCCGCACGGGTGCCCCACGGATATGGCAACAATTGAAAGCAGCTAGAGCCCAACTGGCTTCCCTTGACACGGACAGGGCGGAATTCGCTGCGCTTCGCCTTCGACACACATATTACGTTGGGGGCGAAAGGACGGGACGCTTGTTAGCCAGCGCCCTTAAGGCTAAATCCCAACGCACGAAAATCACCGGCCTCATGGATGGCTCTGGAAATACCCTCACTGAGGAAGCCCAGGTCGCTAACGCGTTCCGAACCTACTACGTCTCACTATACGGCGAGGACGCGTCATCTCTTGGGGGTATTGAAACATACCTTTCCTCGGCGGCAATTACGGAGTTGTCCCAGTCTAGTGCGGACGCACTGGACACCCCCATCCGCCTGGAGGAGGTAACGGCGGCTATATCCAGGCTTCGCCCACTGAAATCCCCCGGACCGGATGGCTTTTCGGCGGGGTTTTACAAATCATTTTGCCAGCTGGTAGCTCCCGTCCTCACCCGGCTTTTTAACTCTTTTGAGGGACCTGGCTCCGTTCCCCCGATATATTGGCAGCTGAAGTGATTGTCCTGCCCAAACCGGGCAAGAAACCGACACACTGCTCGGCATTTCGGCTGATCTCCTTGCTGAACTTAGATCTTAAGCTCTTCACCGGAGTTCTAGCAGCACGCCTGCGCCCGCTCCTACCCGGAATCCTGGAACCTGACCAATCGGGCTTCGTGGCCAATCGCCAATGCTGCGATAACACCAAAAGAATGCTGCACCTGATAGATAAGACACACTTCCAGGATTCTGATGCTGTGCTAGTGGCCATAGACGCGGAGAAAGCGTTTGACCGCGTCGACTGGACATACCTACAGCAGGTGCTGCTACGCTTCGGATTTGGCGACCGCTTTCGCTCCTGGATCGCCAGCTGTTACCACCATCCCCAAGCTAGGGTCCGGCTGGGCGGTGTGCGCTCTGACCCTTTTGACATTAAACGGCGGACGAGACAGGGCTGCCCCCTGTCTCCCCTTCTGTTTGCCCTCTACATTGAACCTTTGGCGCAGAAAATACGAGACAACCCCGACATTGGTGGCGTCACATTTGGCGGAGAACCACATACGATTAGCCTTTATGCAGACGACATCATAGTCGCTCTTGACCGACCTACCCACTCGGTGCCCGCCTTCCTAGAGGAGTTGGACGCGTTTGGCACTGTCGCAGGCTTCAAGATCAACAGAGGGAAATCCCTAATACTACCTCTGGGGGGCAACGCTCGCCCTCGCGCACTAGCCTCCACCTATGGCTGTGACCTTCCAGTAACTTCAGAACTCCCATACTTGGGGATTACCCTCACCTCTTCGATAGAATCGACAGTCGCTCTCAACTATTAGTCCCTTACCGCTCAGATCCGAGCGGACTTAGCGCGCTGGTCCAAACAACCCCTGTCCCTCCTGGGAAGAGTCGCTGCTGTGAAAATGTCGACCCTGCCTAAAATCCTGTATATCTTCCAGACCCTCCCAGTAGCTCCCCCGAGGGGCACCATTCCAGATCTCCAAGCAGCACTACATCACTTTATCTGGGAGGGAAAGCGGGCGCGTCTACATAAACAACTTGCGCACAGGGGTATGGATGAAGGGGGCCTGGGAATCCCCAATCTACTACAATATTTGGCCGCACAACTCAGATACTTGGTGGAATGGTATAGACCCGAATCAGAGAAACGGTGGCTCTTTCAGGATAGGGCCATGGCTCAGAGACCCCTCTGGGGAATTCCCTTTCTACCCAGAAGACACCGACCGGCCTACCTCACCAACTCACCTATAACACGCATTGTCACTAAAGTCTGGGACACAGTAGCAGTCAAAAGAGGTCTGACCACATTTCCCTCTCCATTCACTCCAATTTTAGACAACCCAGAATACCCGCCGGGCAACAACCCTCGCGCCTTCACACAGTGGCGGGGCACCGCATGCAAGAGAGCAGGGGACCTCTTTGACACGCAAGGCTTTCTCACCCTGTCAGACATCAAGCAAGGCTATGATATCACAAACCCTCACCTTTTTCAATATTTTCAATTACGTCATTGGCTAACGGACCCTGCGATTGTTACCTTGGTGGGTCGCCCGATGACCTCCTTTGAGAAGTGGCTCTTGACCAAAGACACTGATCGACATCTAATATCAGACATATACAAAATGCTTACACCTCCCCTAGCACTAAGCAAGACAGCGGGTCAGAGAAGGTGGGAAGCTGAACTGGGCAGGACACTAACACCGAAGGAATGGAGCCAAGTGTATTACAGGGCATCACATACCACACGTAACACGAAGGGCAGGGAATCGGCAGTGAAATTAGCGACATATTGGCACCTTACACCAGTCCGGCTTCACAGAGGCAACCCATCCCGGAGCGACTTATGCTGGAGAGGGTGCGGGGAACAGGGCACTCTGACACACATCCTCTGGGATTGTAGGGAGGTTCGCAGTTATTGGGATACAGTCTTGAATGACATAGATGCAACCTTTGACACCGAAATCCCAAGATTTCCCGCATACGCCATCCTGGGACTCCCCAACGCACTCACCTTTCCCCTGAAATCTACCCGGGGTCGCCAGATGGGCATTACCATGCAGGCAGCTACACAACATATTCTGTCACTCTGGGGATCGCCGACCAAACCCACGCATACAGGATGGCTGCACAAGCTCTGGTACACCCTGGGCATGGAACGCATTCAAGCAACCCTCACACAAACTACAGACACGTTTCAAAAGATCTGGCAGCCGTTTATTTCTCTCCTATCTAAGGAGTTCAATGAAATAACCTGCCCGAGATATCTTCGATTGCTACGCCTTACGGACACAACTGCTGGGACTCGGAGTCCTCAAGGGTAATTACGACAACTCTTCTCTAACCGGAGAAAGATGGATCTCTCACATACGGCACACTGGTAAGGGAGGGGGCGGGGGGAGGGAGGGGGGGTGGAGAGGTTTTGCGGGCACTGTTTGTTCTAACTTGGTTGCTAAAATTGCCTATCATCTGCCTTCTGAGCATCAAAACGCTCTCATTGGGAAACCAATTTCTTTGCCGTATCACACGGCGTGCTGAACCCACGCCTGCCTGTCATTCTCGATTGGTGTACCTGATACAACAACACTGTATTGTGATGCCTAACTATGCTTATTGGCTCAATAAAATACATTTAAAACTAAAAGTGGAGATGTATGTAATAAGGTCTTTAGATCCTTGCCTTAGGTTTAGTAATTCCGTGTCTGCAGCATGCGTGAACGAGTGTTTATCAAACAGTTTACGCAATTCTCGTCTAAAGGCGTCATAATCCAACAAAAGGGGATCATCTTTCTCTATCAAGGAGATGGTCCAATTGGCAGCTGATCCCCCCCAGATAAGAAAGGACAAAAGCTACCTTAGCTTGGTCATTCGGAAAACAAGGGGCTTTGCACAGAAAATGCAACTGACATTACGTAAGGAAGGCGGCACATTTAGTGGGATCCCCCAGAAATCGCTCAGGGGGAGCCAAGGGAATGGTATGTGGTGTAACTACTTGCACTACTTGTGCATTGGTACTAGAACTAACTCTGTCTTCTCTCTGTATTCGTAAAGCCTCTACTCTATCAGAGAGGGCTTGGGTTTCTCTCTGGAGATTCCCCACCATATTGGCCACAACCTGCAGGGAGAGATCCATGGCACTCGGGAGACAAATCTATTAGGCTTCGCGATCTGTCGTGCACGCATCTTATTGTCTCAGGAGTGTCCTGGTATCTCGATGCTAAGTATCCTGCTTCACCCCTATCACCCTCGGGAGTCAGGATATAACGCCAACACCCAAGAGGTAACCAGGGGGAAAACAGGGGAGCAAAACAAGGGTAGAGGGGGAAGACACAGCACTCCACAATCTTCACCAAAGACAGAATCAGGACGATCTTCTCCAGTCTGGTACTGCAGTAAGATAAAACAGAAATCAGTGAATACAAACCCTTCCCCACGTTAATCCCAAAAGTACTGGTCTGTGGACTAATGATATACCTTCAGAATGCGGAGTATATACAGGTATCTGGAAATATAGGTGCTGGAAGGGCAGGAAATGTAGTTGCTGGAGGGCGGAGTAAAGACAGGTATGCCTAATGTCTGTAAGTAAGAAGACACCATAAGTACTAACAACACTTCATGGGGGACTGAATTAAAGCCTATCTACGTAGTGCTCAACTATAATTGTTAGGCATGTAGCTTCAAACAAAAACGAAGTAACACCAGTAACCAACCGTTACTAATACCTTATTCTAAATCACAAGGCTGGAATAAGCAAAACACACAATACTAGTACTAAGGCGACTCCACAGGAACGATGGAGCGTAAAGCGGTGTGCACCCTTAACAGCCGAAAAGAAACTAGCTTGCTAAATAAAGAATACGAGCAAAGGACGAAAACACTAGGAAAACACACAAGAAACAATTGGCTTCAAGTACTCATAAGCGGCCACTATAGGAAACGCTGAATACGACGAAAACACGAGCTCCCTCCACTAGCTCCTCGGACGACCCACACCGTGACCCGGAACGAATGCCCAAACGCTAGCTAATCGTGAAGCGTTTCCGGGAGCTTGAGGCGGGCTTAAATGTTCTAAAAAGACGTACTGCGCCTGCGTGGCTCTTTGCGCATGCGTCCCACAGATGTCCGCCTATGTTTGTGGAGGAGTGTGGCTCACTGATTAGAGCCGATGATTCAGAAAAGGGGGTGGTGATGAACAGAGTGTCTGAATTAAGCAGACCACTCTTACCCAGTCCAAAGATCAGGGCTTGATCCATCACCGTTTTTTAGCTCACTGTACCATCCCAGCTCAGAACCTGGCTACATGCAAATTAGTCTGTTCCTGTCCCAGTGCATGATGGGAACAGGGCAAACCAAACTACCAAGCCAATTCTTATACTGGGAAGGAAACAAGCTTCCGGGGACCGGTTTCTGGCATTTCAGCCGTCGTCGGCCCGGCTTGCTTGAATCCTGATGGTGCAATGAGCAAGGGACTCACATCTGAGTATACCCTTCCACGCTTATGGTGGACAAAATGATTCAGAAAAGGGGGTGGTGATGAACAGAGTGTCTGAATTAAGCAGACCACTCTTACCCAGTCCAAAGATCAGGGCTTGATCCATCACCGTTTTTTAGCTCACTGCACCATCCCAGCTCAGAACCTGGCTACATGCAAATTAGTCTGTTCCTGTCCCAGTGCATGATGGGAACAGCGCAAACCAAACTACCAAGCCAATTCTTATACTGGGAAGGAAACAAGCTTCCGGGGACCGGTATCTGGCATTTCAGCCGTCGTCGGCCCGGCTTGCTTGAATCCTGATGGTGCAATGAGCAAGGGACTCACATCTGAGTATAACCTTCCACGCTCATCAGGATTCAAGCAAGCCGGGCCGAAGACGGCTGCAATGCCAGAAACCGGTCCCCGGAAGCTTGTTTCCTTTCCAGTAAAGAATTGGCTTGGTAGTTTGGTCTGCCCTGTTCCCATGATGCACTGGGCCAGGGACAGACTAATTTGCATATAGCCAGGTTCTGAACTGGGATGGTGCAGTGAGCTAAAAAACGGTGATGGATCAAGCCCTGATCTTTTGACTGGGTATGAGTGTTCTGTTTAATTCAGATGCTCTGTCCATCACCACCCCCTTTTCTGAATCGTTTTGGCCACTATAGGAGTGGCAGGGTATGCTCAGACATGAGTCCCTTGCTCACTGCACCATCAGGATTCAAGCAAGCCGGGCCGAAGACGGCTGCAATGCCAGAAACCGGTCCCCGGAAGCTTGTTTCCTTTCCAGTAGAGAATTGGCTTGGTAGTTTGGTCTGCCCTGTTCCCATGATGCACTGGGCCAGGGACAGACTAATTTGCATATAGCCAGGTTCTGAACTGGGATGGTGCAGTGAGCTAAAAAACGGTGATGGATCAAGCCCTGATCTTTTGACTGGGTATGAGTGTTCTGTTTAATTCAGATGCTCTGTCCATCACCACCCCCTTTTCTGAATCGTTTTGGCCACTATAGGAGTGGCAGGGTATGCTCAGACATGAGTCCCTTGCTCACTGCACCATCAGGATTCAAGCAAGCCGGGCCGAAGACGGCTGCAATGCCAGAAACCGGTCCCCGGAAGCTTGTTTCCTTTCCAGTAAAGAATTGGCTTGGTAGTTTGGTCTGCCCTGTTCCCATGATGCACTGGGCCAGGGACAGACTAATTTGCATATAGCCAGGTTCTGAACTGGGATGGTGCAGTGAGCTAAAAAACGGTGATGGATCAAGCCCTGATCTTTTGACTGGGTATGAGTGTTCTGTTTAATTCAGATGCTCTGTCCATCACCACCCCCTTTTCTGAATCGTTTTGGCCACTATAGGAGTGGCAGGGTATGCTCAGACATGAGTCCCTTGCTCACTGCACCATTAGGATTCAAGCAAGCCGGGCCGAAGACGGCTGCTATGCCAGAAACCGGTCCCCGGAAGCTTGTTTCCTTTCCAGTAAAGAATTGGCTTGGTAGTTTGGTCTGCCCTGTTCCCATGATGCACTGGGCCAGGGACAGACTAATTTGCATATAGCCAGGTTCTGAACTGGGATGGTGCAGTGAGCTAAAAAACGGTGATGGGTCAAGCCCTGATCTTTTGACTGGGTATGAGTGTTCTGTTTAATTCAGATGCTCTGTCCATCACCACCCCCTTTTCTGAATCACTGATTAGAGCGGCAGACCCTGATGCAGAGGTCTGGCCCGGGACCAGGGTTCAATTCCCGACGCGGCAGGGTCCTGAGCCCAAAATGTCCACGGACTCGATAATTCTCGCCTCGGTGCCTATTCTAATCATGGGGTCCCACGCTGCAGCTCTGGGCAATAGTTGCTTAATCTCCACTACGGCGGCCCACCTGCTGCGGGATGCTTGGCTTTCACCCTGGGGATACCCAGTAGGGTTTATCTCACATGGAAAAGCCAGGACGGGTTCCCAAGGCAAGCGCCTTGATGCCTTCGGGTGATACGTGCGCTATATAAGTTGCAGTACATGTTTGCCAACCATTGCCTACCCCATACTTTGGATCGGCTGCTGTTTGCTGGAAATCTTCTTGGTGGTGAATGGTGGAGCGTAAGCAGGCATGACAGGATCCGAAAGTCCGGTCTAGTATGTCGGGACTGCATTCATTTTGCTGTGCGTATCCATATGCAAGTATTGCCTCCAGTATGCTAGTGCCAGCATTTTTCTGAGGGTGCTTCTATAAGTCAATAAGCATGCCAGATCTAACAGCTGCTTTGCAAGCATAACAACACATTCTTACTCATGCTTACTGACATTCACTTATTCACAGTCACTCTCATTCACTCGCACTCACTCTTGCTCACTCATTAGCATTGAATTGCCCTCATTCATTTTCAATTACATTCTTGCACTCACACTGAACCTGACTCCTTCTTTCACACTCTCACTCATTCTACTAAGACTCACTTGTGCTTACTCACATACACACACAAACACAATCTCACATACTAATATACAAGCTCATGTATTTACACGCTCTCTCACATAAACTCACTCTCACCCACATGCACACACCTCATACATGTAAAGCTGTTATATTTTTCTTACTTAAGATGCCAGTGAAGGTCAGTTCCAGATCCTGCTGCTCCACTTTTTATTACCCAAATAGGAAAGTATTATTCACTATTAATGTACTAAAAAGGAGCGGAAAACAAAGTTGAAGCCTGATGGTGATAATGCAAGACACAAAAAACAAACAAGGAAAAAAATGAAAGTAACCTATGTGTAAAAAAGTAAAATAATAAAAGAAATCAATGAAAAAGAAATAGTTTTTCATTATCTGTGGTGTTTAATGGGATTTTGTCAATGTGAATTATAGTTTGAACTATGTCAAATATGAAAACATAAGGCCGTAGGGGAATTTCTCTTAGTCTTGCTTATACTTTCCTCTCTCTTCCCTGGCCAAAAGAAAGTCTTAGAGGGGGTCCCATTTTTTTGCTGATAATGCAAGACACCCCTATGTTTTTGGTTCAGATTTTGCCACCTCTGAAGCAAAGGGTCGCAAACTCAGTGGAAGGCGTCACAAGGGGCAAGCCAGGGGTCGTAGCTGCGTCCCATGGAGGATGACAATTGGATGGTTGTCACACAAATTGATGTACAATATTATGCGCTAAATGGAGCATTCTAGTGTGGCATATAAACCAGTTGGAAGGCATCTAAAGGCTAATGACCAAGGCACACATTATATGCTGACCATTTAATTTGTTCTCTACTTGGACATTGAGTTGAGCAGTTATTTTAAGTGTCAATTGACCCCTTTGCACATGTCAAACACTCACTATACTAATGTATATATATATATATATATCCTAATTTAATTGTTTGCTTTTAATGTGAACAAAGTCTTATTGTTGTCATCCAATCAAAGGCATTTCAATTATCAAGTTAAATATATAACCAGATTTCAAAATATGAAAACCCTTTTCACACTCTGAAAGACATGAATATTACCCACTGTTAACATGTTGCAAAAGTCAATATTAAAAGCTGACGATGACGTGATCGGAAAAAACAGCACGGCACATTTTTGTAAAGGGGACCACCTTTTATGCCTCAAACAAAGGGCTTATGTTATAGTTTAAAAAGAAAACTCAGAATTAAATATCCTTTGGCATACATTATTGAGCAGAAAAATAAGTTTATCATGAAACGGTCCAGGATCATACTCCTAAGTTATACAGACTGAGTAATAACATCTGCAGAACATCAGCACCTGACAAGCCAGCATACGATAATATAATTACATTGCACATATTTATTGCACTGGCCGGTATTGAATAATGACTGCAATATTGCATTGTTAATTTCTGTGAATTGGGTATAACATGATTGTTAGACCTGGCATCATTGGCGTGAGTCTCCCTTCTATTTTTTCGGATTGCCTCCTCTGTTTTTGATATGTTTTTGCTGGTTTTATGCTTTGAGCGCTGTGCCACTGCTATTCAGTGCCACAGTGCAAGTGCTCCCTATGTTAAATTGATGTACTAATTAGTGATTCCATGATTGGGTTATTTGATTTACTTGTCAGACCCTAGTACAGTGCACCATGTGTGCCCAGGGCTTGTAAATCAAATGCTGCTGGTGGACTTGCAGCACTGGTTGTGCCACCCACAGAAGCAGCTTGTACAGTGTGTCTCAGGCCTGCCATTGCAAGGCCTGTGTGCAGTCTGTGACTGCCATGTCGACATGTCAAGTGCATCCACTTGCCAGTCCCTAAACCTTCCCTTTGCTTCATATCAGACACCCCCGTGGTAGGCCCAAGGGCAGGGTGCATTGCAAGTATAAGGTAGGACAGGCCCTGGTGTGTGTAGCATGTCCTAATAGTGAATCACAGCCATTTTCGTTTTTCACTATTGCAAGGCTACCTGTTCTCCATAGGCCAGAATGGGCAGTTAGATTATTACATTCTTATAATCCTAACTGACTCAGGGGACATGGTAGGAATTCGAATTTAGTATGCCTAAACTCAGAATGATAAAATACATATTTTAGTAAAGTTGGTTTTAACATTCTGTGTTTGAAAATACCACTTTTAGACAGTAGGTATTTTCTTGTCTACCTAGCCAGGCCTGCCTCTGCAAGGTTGTGTATTCCTTGTCTGGAGTTTGAGTGACAGGGCTGGGGGATTCCAAGAGACAGAATGAGTCAGCCCAGTGGTGAATAGGGAGATCTGCATCTAGATGGGAGAGAGGAGTGGCACCTGGGACCTGAATAGGGCTGGGCCTTCCCTCCACAATGCTGGCTCCAGCTCCTGGGGTGCGGCTGATGTCTCTGCCCTGCACTGTGAAAGAAGAGAAGGAATCGTGTCAACAAAGTGTTCCAGGGCTGTGCTTTCCCTCCACAATGCTGACTCCACCTCTTGTGGGGCGTCTGATGTTTCTGCCCTGCACTGTGAAAGGAAAGAAGGAGTCCTGTAAACAGAGTGCTCAGGAATTGGTTTGGACTGGGCAAAGGCCCCTCTGCCTTTAGAGAACAAAGAGAAAAGTAGTATAAATATTGGGACTCATACCCAAGAACTTTAGATCACTTCTGGGAACAAGAAACCTTTTGCCAAGGAGAAGAACCGAGGAAGCTGAAGGAGTTTGGACTGCCCCTCTGCCAGTGTGCTGTTTGCTGGGTTGACCTCCAGTGGTTTCTTTATTGCCAAGGGAAAGAAGATGGAACTTTTTAAGGACTTTCATCATCTACAGAATATTCTCCAAGGGCTTGAATTTGTGCTTGCCTCCTGCTGAAGTCTCAGGGACAAAAGACTTCATCCCCAGCTCCCCCCTGAATTTACTTGCTGGGAATTCTAACTGCAGAAGCCTGCGTGTCGCTGGGAGCTGGAAGGGCAATGCAACGAGTAGAAGCGTGTCGCCGCCGCAGCTGAAATCGTCACACCACCGGAGAAGCGTGCCTCCGCCGCATCTCCCAGAAAGCGTGTCTTCGTCGAAAGCTGACTGCTGTTGCATCACCGGAGAAGCGTGACGCCATCGAGAGAGTCGCTGTCGCATCACCGGAGAAGCGCGTCGCAGGGCCTGTCGCGGCTCCAATGTACAGTCGTCGCAAGGCTGTCAGGACACCTACGCATCGTCATCGCAGCATCATCGCATTGTCGCATCAAGGGTGCCATCTTCTTGCATTGCACCAGGATCATAGCATCGAGGCGCCATCTTGCGCACCGCAACCGGACCTCAAGCTGAGAATCTACGCATCAACCCCGCACCGGTAAGGATCACAACGCATCCCCTACTCTGCACAAGCATTGAGGCGCGACGCATCATTTTCCCCGGATCACGGTACCAACGCATCTCCCCTTTTGTGAGTTTTTTGTTCACTTTGCGTTACGCATCCAGGTACTTTGTTGAGAACTTTGCCGCATTACCACCAACTTGAACTAAGTACATTTTACCATCTTTAAGTCAACTTTAAGTACAGTATTGTGGATTTTTGCTGTTTGTGGTCTTGTGTTAAGTCTATATAAAGAATACTTATTTTTATACAACCTGTGCTGTGTTCATCTGTAGTGTTTTCACTGTATTACTGTGTATATTCACAAATGCTTAACACACTGCCTCTGAGATAAGCCTGTCTGCTCGTGCCAAGCTACCACGGGGGTGAGCCGGGGTTATTTAGGAGTGTAATCCCCTTATCCTGACTTAGAAGTAAGGGTCTCTATTTGGGTAAAGGTGAATACCATTGCCAACTAGAGACCCCAGATCTAACATTGGTGGTCAACGGTGAGGATTTGGACCTGTATTTGTGACTCATATACAGTAATTGGTGTACACTACTAGTGAGTACAGACCAAACGCAACCACATACTTTTTTTGAGTAGAATCTTTTTCCTTGGACTGTTATTTTTTCCTGAAAACTCCCATTCTTACTACCATGAGTAGACCAGCATCTGTTGCATCTATGGATCTTGATTTTGAGGAGGAGGGGTTGGAAACCTACATTTTGAAACAGCTCAAGTATCTCTGCAAGAAATTGAAAGTTGCTACACCAGGCATTTCTAAAAAGGATGACTACCAAAAGGCGCTGAGGGCCTGGGTAGAAGCAAGAAATGCCCCTGATCTTGTGGTGGGACAAGTGGGGATGCAGATGGGCAACTGGATAGATTTCCTGCCACGGGAGGGGTACCGTCTCCACCTGGCAGCAGTATCTCTTCCAAAGTTCTGTCCCCCAGAGAGTAGGGAGACAGGGAGAGAAATAGGACACACAAGCCTGAGATGGCTAAGCTTAAGATGGAGAGTCAGAGGGAAGCAGAGAATAACCGATTGTCATTGGAGAGAGAGAGAATGAGAATGGAACATGAGAGGATGTTGAGGGAGTTAGAGATCAAGGCGAAGGGCTTAGAGATCAATCCCTCTGGTGGCAGCGCACCATCTGTGCCTTCAGAAGGCAGGGTATATATCTCCAAGGATGTCATCAAAGATTTCCATAAGCACGAAGATATTGGGCAGTGGTTTGCAGCCCATGAAATACCAATGTTGGCCCACCGGGTCCCTGAGAAGGATTGGGGAGCGGGGTTGTGGGGCCGCTTTGTGAATCAGGGGAGGGATACTTTGTTAGACCTGCCCAGTGAGAATAGAATGTCTTATGCCCACATGAAGGAAGCACTGATGACAAGGTATGGTTTGACCCCAGAACTCTATAGACAGAGGTTCAGGAATTGTAAGAAGCTGGAGGGAACCACTTGGGTAGAATATGTATCTTACTTTTGCAGAGCTATGGATGGTTGGGTGAGGGGTAGCAATGTGGATAATTTTCAAGCGCTCTATGATTTGATTGCCAGGGAGCACTTGTCTGCTAATTGTTTTCCAGAGCTACGTCCGCACCTTATTGATAGCAAGTTAACTAACCCGAGGAAGCTTGCTGAGGAGGCGGACCGCTGGGTCAGTACCAGGGTCCACAAGGGCCTTGTGGGAGACTTCGCCAAAGGTGGGTAGGCAGCCGCGGTGCGTCCATTGGGGCGTAGGGGCGTAGCCCCACTAAGCCTGGTGGACGCACCTGCGGCTGCGACAACTCAGAGTCAGAGCATCTAAAATGAAGCGCAGCACAGCGCTTCGGAATCGGAATAGACACAATGTTATCGGGAGTGCGCAGGGGGTGGGGCTGGCCTGGTAACCTGGGTAACAACATTCATAACAACAAACACCTGCGACTCGAGTTGGAAATTGCGCATGAGGCATTCACGGCAGAAACTTGCCCGCGCATACGCATTACCGTCAATTGAATTGACCAGCACGGACCGAAGAAGGGGCCCGGGGGGGGGGGGTCGTCTTTAATCCGTTGATTGAGAAGGCGCCGCGCCAGGGCGAGGAGTCTGTGTGCCCCCCTAGCCAATCCTGGCGCTTATGCAGCGCCAGGATTGGCTGGTCCACCACGCTGAAAGGACAGGCAATCCACTATTGGATGCCGCGCGTCGTGGGTGGTGGTGGCACACTAGCTCAGGCCGCGCACTATCATCATGGCCAATCACTGTGACTTCAGCATGTGAAGCCATTCAGTGATTGGCCATGGCCATTCCGATTCGGGGAGACGGGGACGTGCGCGGTGCGCGCCGTGACGTTTGCCCTTAAGCTGCAAGTGGGGGCGGGGGCTCTCTCTGTCTCATCGCGACTCGCCACGTGAGCAGCATAGAGAGAGACCGAGAGAGAGACATTGTGCAATTATTTGAGTCGACAGAACGGAGAGAATCGTCAATCGTCGTCTCGTCATTCATCAATCCATTGAGTCCGAGTCGCCGGCGGGCTGACTGACTTTGAAAAAAGTAGGTGACGGTGTGCAGCCAGGTCGCACTTGGGCGGAGCAGGCCAGGCAGGCCTGTGAAAAGCTGGTTGGCTCGTCACGTCACTGAGAAATGTGTAGAATTGCTTTTCAATAGTTTTCACTCACATGCTGTTACTCTGGTGAGTGTACGAACTGAGTGGACATACTTTGCCAACCAGTAATCAAACCACGTCAAACCTAGACTGGCAGGCTAGTATTTGCACATCGCGCCGATCACCCCAAACACAGAATACTGGGATCTTCGCTGAGGAGGCAGTTCACCTCAGCCCCCCTCCCCGAGTAACCCGCAGAAAAGTCCACTACATCCTCATCAGGGTCATTTTGGGGGCCACCTGTTGCGTCCCTCCGCTTTTGCCCAAGCCTGGTCAAGCCCTGCCCAACCCTTCACGTGAGGTCAATCCCATGCCACTTTAGAACCATAATGGGCACGACAGTCCCATGAACACCCCCTAATTAAGCAGGCACGATCACGATGCCACCAAGCCGCTCTTCCTCGCACCTAAAGTCATGTGGCCCTGCTTAAAGCCCGCACAACGCAACCTTGCCTAGTATCCCCCATCTCCAGACAGAAAGGTCTCCAAAATCCGCACCCCCACCCCCATTCGCCCCGTAGGTCTCGATCCCCACCTGCCCTGTCCTTGCAGGTTCCATGGCTCCAGGCTCAACAAGATCAGTTTCCCGTACCACCAATACGGCCATAAAAGATGTACATAGAAGTGTCAGGGCCCACCCAGCTCATGTCAGCCTACCCTTTCCCTTCTACAGCTTCTGTCCTATGCCCTCAAAACCCCCGGCAGTGCCCTTACCACGTACCACCCACTGGGGCGGAGTAGTTTCCCGTGCAGGAAAGCTGTATCCAGGGAAAACAAAACCTTATTTATGTGTATTAGGTCTTTGAATATAGACTAGAATTGGACACATTACGAGGCAGATAAAATGAGAAGACAATGTTCTTGTGACGGCAATGTCAGCAGCAGACAGGATCATCATGCCCCATTTTATTTATTTTGTTCTCACCAGGAGGCGGAGCATAAAAGAAATGGATGTAAGGGACGTCGAAACGCCAGTTAAAGAAACTTGCATCTTGCATCTTAATGTGTGTGCATTTGGAATTCCTGATTCAAATGGATGATTTTCAGGAATTTTCAAATGTTTCCAGAAGTCACAGAAGTCTGTTCCAGAACCTACAAGTCGTATTTTTCCAGGCACACTTCTGGCAAAAGTTTGTGAAGTTTATGCACTTATGAGAAACATACACATACAATTTACCCTTGCTCTTTTGAGTAACTTTACACGTGAATTTTGTGAACAGCCAAAGGTGCTAAAGTTACTCAAAAGAATAAATGACATGTGTAAATTACTCCAAAGTGTAAGTTACGTTTGTGATTAGGCTCTTCAGTATTTAAATTGCTTCGGTCGTTCGATTTGGTGGAGTACATTTACACTCAGATTTTGGAATAGCTAAAAAGTGACTAACTAACTCAAAAGTGCAATTTACTCAAATTCTAAGTTCCCTTTGTGAATAAGGCCCTTTGTGTCCAAGAAATGTGATGAAAAATGATAGTCATTGTTAAAGTTTATAGACACCAATTAGCATATTTTACATTTAAAACATTGCAGTGCTGTTCAGTTATCCTTTCAAAAAAGCAGAATTTTGCGAGGCACTTTGACAAAATGCTAATTGGTTTTTCGAAACCCTTCTGAAGTGGCTAAAGATGTTTTGTTCATTCTTCGCACAGCAACCCTGAGTAATCCTTTGTGTCAGGATCAAACAAAGACTGGTGCCTATATAATGCCAGGTGCCACAATCGAAGAATAATGCAGAAACAAATTTTTGAATTAGTTGACGAGAGTGCTCCAGCAGCAAAATATCATTTTGCCTGCAGTACCGAACATCCTTCCAGCGCTCCTAGCCCCGCCTCCCCCAACAGCCTGAAGCCTTGTGGTCTAGGACATTGAGAGACAGCTCTCTCACAGGGCGGCACGTGGCCTCTGTCTGTCTCCCCGGAAAGGTCATTGGCATCTTGCATTATAAAGGAGCCCGAGGCATTCAGCTAATCAATGGGCGGCCTGGTGAAAGCCTGCTGTGCATCCTATTTTTCATGCAGAAGTGCCAGGATGAGATAAGCTGTGTTAGAGCTGAAACATTTAGACAATATTAACCTTACACGGATGTTAAAATGTCCCTAGATAATAACGTAGAGCATGTTTAACAAAAACAAACTGTAGGAATATGTGCATGTTTTAAATGTGTAAAAACTAATGTGCAGTTTATGGTTCAGCAGAAAGCTCCCATTACCATAGTGCTTACATGACTAGGTGTCATGTTTTCTTTCTTCCTCCTTCTTGCTCTACCTTCTCATTCCCATTAATAAAATAATGCCTTTTAAAACTACTGATTTATTTTAGTATTTAACTGTAGAAGGTGTCATTGTTAGAAAATGTGCTGTTTCTTTCTTTCCCCACACCATATGATGTCATCATAATAAATCAAGTCACCATGCTATGTACTATAATACATAAAATGTTTAGTAAAATTAAGGCTTATTGAAGAAAATGTTTCTCATGATCTAACCAGGACATTGAGAACAGAAAATGTTTAATTTATTAGACTAGTGTATTGAAAAGTGGGACATTGAACAAATATGTTTTGTGCTTTCTATATTGTACGTGTTCCTAGTTAGAAAGTTAATGCATTCTATGCACACCTACCCTGCTTTGCCCTTTAGTACCTTTGTGTGCTTGCGTGAATTACTGTAAGCTACTGCTGGAGAATTGTCTTGTTTTCCTTAACATTCATGAGGAGACGTTATTTCTTTATGCTAAATCACAGCTACTGCTGTGATTAATTTCCTTTTAACTTGGATTAACGGTTGCTACTGCAACTGTTGGGGTACTCGACTGAGTTTCCAGAACTGCTCTTAATGAGAGATTTGCTTTCCATTGTGCTGAACCCTTGATCTTTTCCAAAAGGAACTCTTTTATGGTTTTGATGCTAGGCTAGGTTAGTCCTTTCAGATTAAGATAGGACTATTTCCTGTATGGAGTGCACTGTTATTTTCCTTGCTGCTTCTAAATAAATTTTTCTTGATATTTCTGTAACTGGATATATTTGATTAAAAGACAAAAACTGTTGCTAATCTGTTAATGAGATATAAAACTATACCAAACCTATCATCATTGAGTCACCTCTAAACTGCTGGAAATTGATGAATTTTGATTTGTTCTCCATTCTAACACTATGGCAAAGATCTGTCGACCGAGAGACAGAGTTGGTGCAGAATTGAATACCTCTGCCATAAGTTAAGGGTTGAACAGTTTATACATTTCCCTTACTAATATATTGGAGTGTAAATGGCTCTGTCTGCAGCTGCCATTAGGTAGATGGCAGGGGGTAGTGCATGAAGACTGCATATCCTTCCCCCCCCCCTATGCTCCCTCCGTCCCTCCGATTCCTTTTGTCTCTTGAAATTTCCCTGATTCTCTTCCCTCCATCCTTCCTGCTTTTCTCTGTTCCTCTTTTCCTTGCTTGATTTGTTTCTAATTCTTTTCACATTGACGGCTCTATCTATACCATTCAATCTCTGACGTTGCTCCTCTCTGGCTGTGTAAGCTCGAGGAACCATGGAAAAGTTCAACATTAATTCAGTCATTAGTAACAGGAAAAACGTTTCTGGTAGCAATTACTGTTTTAATCGTATGTACGAATTTTTAATCACCAGGCATGCTTTACTTTTAATTACTAAATTGGTAATTTCATTGGTATCACTTCTCAGGAATGCAAAGAGATGGGGCTGCGCCAGCTCCTCTGTAAACGTGCAGCTAACACAGTCAGAAACATGGCTGCATTTCATAGTCAGGCAGATGTTGTGCTTCTTAGCATCTTACATGCCTATCAAAGTTCTGAACCGAAGACTCAAGGTTCGAGGGGGCCACACTTGATATGGTGGCAGTACTGAATTGCAGAGATGGGTGCATGAACGTTAGAGATTCCACTTGAGGTGTGGTTCACTTACAGTGGGGCCTGCTAATTGACAAACCACTGGAATTATGTGACTGTGCGGCCGCAGCAATGTTAGCATATTTATAGATTTGCTCTATTTGCCTCATAATCCATCATCTGTTACATAATCGGCAGAGTTTGACCAATACATATTTGTTTCTAGGTAAAACTACGCCAGATGATCACTAAAGAGTTTCTGTTTTCAGGTAACACCCAAACAAACAAAGAAACAAACTGGCCATACCACTTTTTCTCACCTTTCTCCTAAACAAATTGGCTTTGGTTCTGCAATGACTGTTACAATGATTCACTGTTCAGGAAAATGCAGTTGGCGTGTCAGCACTTGTCCGTCACCAATGCTTTGTGAAGGCTGTTTCCCAACTGCTGTGCAACTTCTTCTACTCTTAGAGCTGAGATTTCCATGAAAGTCTTATAGTCTGAATTCAGCACCTGAGGATAATAATAATAGGACGGAATGTATGAAGCTCTGAGGTTATACTGAGTAAGCAGCTACCTATGTTATGCCATCTATTAATGTAATAACTGCACTTTCACAATTGCTTTATTAACCTTCCTGCTTTCTCAAATTTGCTTGAAAATGCACGATTTTTCTTCTTTTTTTTCAAAATTTTCTTTGGGGGGGGTAATCCCCCCAAACCCCCCTTTTGGGGTTCGGGCTCGCTCGCTACGCTCGCTCGTTATGGTGCTGTATGCAAATCACTTTGCGCCCCACCACTTTCAAATCTCACCCACCGCCTCTGTGGGTAGGGTCCCCAGCAGAAGAGTGGAGGGGACAAGGGTAAACAGGGAGTTCCAAAAAGGGCCCCAAAATAATTCCCAAGGGAAACAAGGTAAGGATCCCCAGCCTCCCCCTGAGAAGAAATCAGGATCCCCGACAGGTAAACCTGTTCATAGGGGGCCTGTTACCTGCTTTCAGTGTAAGCAGGTGGGACATCGTTGGTATGATCCCCAGTGTCCCTAAAAGGGTCAGTATGTACCACCCCTTGCACCACCCTGTCAGATGGCCAGTGTAGCCGTAGATGGGGAGGAGAAGGGTGCCCAAGTTGGGTGGGGTCCCGCAGAAATGTCCCTTGTCTCATTAGGACACTTTGAGATGGTCCCAAAAACTCAGCTGCCTGATAACACTAAAAAGTACAGGCAGTGGGTGACCATCAATGGCCATAGAGTGGAGGCTCTTAGAGACACCGGAGTCAGTGTGACAGCTGTCAAGTGTCACTTGGTGTCTGAAGCGCAGGTGGTCCCCAATGCATTCTTCCCAGTTGTTGCCGCTGACAACACAGAGAGCCATTGCAAGGTGGCTCAAGTTCCCTTTGAGTGGGGGGGGGGTCTCTGGTACTCTTCAAGTAGCTGTGAGGCCAGCCATGCCTGTTGATTGTCTGTTAGGCAATGATTTGGAAAGCTCTCCTTGGGCTAAGGTGGAGAAGAAGGCTCATTTAGAGATGTTGGGTCTGCCTGAGTGGGCGTGTGTGACCACTCGGTCTATGGCAGCAAAGGGTGTTCAAGAGATCCTGGAGCCTGAAAGTATGGCCCAGGAACCTGCCTTAAAGAGAAGAGGTAGGGGGCGCCGGAAACCAGCTCCCATAGTTCCCATGGTCCAGGAGGAAGCAGACCTTGAGGGGGATGCCCTGAAACCTACAGGGGAACAAGTTTCTAAACTGGGGAACCTACCTGAGCTGACCCATTGGCAGCAAGAAGGGGGGCCCTCCAGGGAGGAATTTTGTGCAGAGCAGAAAATGTGCCCTTCTCTTAAGGGTTTGAGACAACAGACCACAAACCAGGCAGCAGGTGATCAGTCTAGATCACATTGGATCTACTGGGAGAACGGTCTCCTGTATAGCGAGCCTAAGGTTGCTGAGCCTGGGTCAGCCCATGTGCTGGTGGTACCCTGGTGCTTCAGAGCCTTCCTACTGGGGTTAGCTCATGACTTTCTTTAGCTGGACATCTGGGGCAGAACAAGACCTTTGAAAGGCTTGTCTCCCACTTGTATTGGCCCCAGATGTGGAAGAGTTCAGATACTCATTGTAGAACTTGTCAAACTTGCCAGGCAAGTGGAAAAAGTGGAAGAAAGCACAAGGCTCCTCTCCACCCTTTCCCTGTAGTCAGAACTCCCTTTGAACGGGTGGGCATTGACATTGTGGGGCCACTGGATCCCAAGACAGCCATGGGCAACAGGTTTATACTGGTCTTGGTGGACCATGCTACCCGAAGCCATCCCGCTCAGGACAGTGACGGCCACCGTGGTGGGAGGTGCACTGATGGGGATTTTCTACTGTCTGGGGTTCCCCAGAGGTGGTGTCTGACCGAGGTACAAACTTCATTTCCACTTACATGAAGTCTCTGTGTAAGGAGTGTGGTGTTACCTATAAGTTCACCACTCCTTACCACCCACAAGGTAATGAGTTGGTTGAGAGATTCAACCGGTCCCTTAAAGGCATGATCATGGGTCTTGAAGAACCAATGAGGCATTAGTGGGACGTCCTCTTGCCATGCCAAAAGTCGCAAGGGTTTAGTCCCTTTGAACTGTTGTATGGACACCCGGTAAGAGGACCTTTGAGTCTGGTCAAGGAAGGCTGGGAGCAATCTCCCAGGAAACCTCCCCAGGATGTATATAGCTACATGCTGGCCTTCAGGAACCAGACTTGGCGATTCAGAGATCTAGCTCAGGCGAATCTGGAAGCCATTCAGGAAGAGATGAAGCAGTGGTACGATCAGAATGTCACTCTGATTGAGCTTCAACCTGGACAGAACGTTTGGGTCATGGCCCCTGTAGAGCCTTGTGCGCTCCAGGACAGGTGGACCGGTCCATTTGAGGTGGTGGAGCGCAAGAGTGATGTCACCTATTTGGTGAACTTGCGGTCTCCAAGGAACCCTTTGCAGGTCCACAATGTTATCCGCCTGAAGCCCCACTTAGAAAGGTCCGAAGTAGGCATGCTCCTAGCAACGGATGATGGGATGGAGAAGGAGACCAAGCCTCTTCCTGACCTCCTGTCTGCAACAGAGCAAGATGGGTCAGTGGATGGTGTCAGCCTCTCTGCCACACTGACCCCTGATCAGCAGCAAGATTGTCACTAACTGTTGGGATAATTCTCTGATCTATTTTCCTTGGTTCCTGGTGTCACTGAGTGGTGCGTCCATGATGTGGACACCGGGGACAGTCCTCCTGTAGAGCCCAAGGCTTACAGAGTGACTGACAAGGTCAGGGCTTACATCGAGGAGGAAGTCTCCAAGATGTTCGCTTTAGGGGGTGATTGAGTCCTCAAACAGTCCTTGTGCCAGCCCAGTGGTTTTGGTCCCAAAGGCTGCCACGCCTGGTGCCATACCTGAACTCCGGTTCTGTGTGGACTACTGAGGACTCAATTCAGTCACCAGGACTGACGCGCACCCCATCTCCAGAGCTGATCAGCTCAGTGATCGGTTAGGGGCTGCACGGTACCTCAGCATATTTGATTTGACGTCTGGGTACTGGCAGATAGCCTTGACTGATGGGGCCAAAGAGAGGTCAGCATTCTCCACACCAGATGGGCACTACCAATTCTGGGTTATGCCCTTTGGGATGAAGAATGCCCCTGCCACCTTTCAGAGGTTGGTCAACCAGGTATTGGCTGGGCTGGAGGATTTCAGTGCCACCTACCTGGATGACATTGCGGTGTTCAGCGCCAGTTGGCAAGAACATCTGCGCCACCTCTGGGAAGTGTTGATAGCACCGTGCAAGGCAGGCCTCACGATCAAGGTGAGTAAGTGCCAGATCGGGCAGGGTTCTGTGGTGTACTTGGTTCACCAGGTAGGGAGCGGCCAGGTGGCGCCCCTACAACCCAATATTGATACCATCCTGGCATGGGAACCCCCAAAAACTCAGACACAGGTGAGAGCCTTTTTAGGACTCATGGGGTACTACAGGAGGTTTGTCAAGGGGTATGGCAACATTGTTAAACCCTTGACTGAGCTGACGTCCAGGAAGCAGCCCAAGAAAGTAAACTGGACTGACACCTGTCAGAAGGCTTTTGACGCCCTGAAGACTTCCATGTGTACAGCACCCAGGCTTCAGGCGCCCAACTTCTCGAAAGAATTCATTGTTCAGAAAGACGCTTCAGAGCATGGTGTGGGGGCTGTTCTATCACAGATTAATGAAGAGGGCCTAGACCAACCTGTAGCCTTCATCAGTAGCGGGTTACTTCCACGGGAACAGAGGTGGAGTGCAATTGAGCGTAAGGCATTTGCTGTCGTCTTGGCACTGAAGAAGTTGAGACCATACTTGTTTGGGACTCACTTCCTGATTCTGACTGACCACAGGCCCCTCAGATGGCTAATACAGATGAAGGGTGAGAACCCAAAGTTGTTGAGGTGGTCCATTTCCCTACAGGCTATGGGCTTTTCGGTGGAACACCACCCTGGTACAGAACACGCCAATGCTGATGGTCTGTCCAGATTTTTTCACCATAGTGAAGAGAACTCCCAAGGGGAAGGGTAGTTCTCCCCATATTTCAGCTGGAGGGGACACGTGTTAGATCTGGCCTCATTGGCGTGAGTCTCCCTTTCATTTTGTCGGATTGCCTCCTCTGTTTTTGATATGTGTTTGCTGGTTTTATGCTTTGGGCACTGTGCCACTGCTATTCAGTGCCACAATGCAAGTTCTCCCTATGTTAAATTGATGTACTAATTAGTGATGCCATGATTGGGTTATTTGATTTACTTGTCAGACCCTAGTACAGTGCACCATGTGTGCCCAGGGCTTGTAAATCAAATGCTACTGGTGGGCTTGCAGCACGGGTTGTGCCACCCACAGAAGCAGCTTGTAAAGTGTGTCTCAGGCCTGCCATTGCAAGGCCTGTGTGCAGTCTGTGACTGTCATTTCGACTTGGCAAGTGCACCCACTTGTCAGTTCCTAAACCTTCCCTTTGCTTCACATCAGACACCCCTATGGTAGGCCCAAGTGCAGGGTTCATTGTAAGTATAAGGTAGGACATGCCCTGGTGTGTACAGCATGTCCTAATAGTGAATTACAGACATTTTCGTTTTTCACTATTGCAAGGCTACCTGTTCTCCATAGGCCAGAAAGGGCAGTTATATTATTACATTCTTATAATCCTAACTGACTCGGGAACATGGTAAAAATTCGAATTTAGTATGCCTGAACTCAGAATGATGAAATACATATTTTAGTAAAGTTGGTTTTAACATTCTGTGTTTGAAAATACCACTTTTATAAAGTAGGTTTTTCTTGTCTAACTATCCAGGCCTGCCTCTGCTAGGTTGTGTATTCCTTGTCTGGAGTTTAAGTGACAGGGCTGGGGGATTCCAAGAGACAGAATGAGTCAGCCCAGTGGTGAATAGGGAGATCTGCATCTAGATGGGAGGGAGGAGTTGCACCTGGGACCTGAATAGTGCTGGGCCTTCCCTCCACAATGCTGACTCCACCTCCTGGGGTGCAGCTGATGTCTCTGCCCTGTACTGTGAAAGAAGAGAAGGAATCATGTCAACAAAGTGCTCCAGGGCTGTGCTATCCCTCCACAATGCTGGCTCCACCTCTTGTGGGGCGTCTGATGTTTCTGCCCTGCACTGTGAAAGGAAAGAAGGAATCCTGTAAACAGAGTGCTCAGGAACTGGTTTGAACTGGGCAAAGGCCCCTCTGCCTTTAGAGAACAAAGAGAAAAGTAGTATAAATATTGGGACTCAGACCCAAGAACTTTAGATTACTTCTGGGAAGAAGAAACCTTTTGCCAAGGAGAAGAACCGGGGAATCTGCAGGAGTTTGGACTGCCCCTCTGCCAGTGTGCTGTTTGCTGGGTTGGCCTGCAGTGGGTTTTTTATTGCCAGGGGAAAGGAGAAGGAACTTTTTAAGGACTTTCATCATCTACAGAACATGCTCCAAGGGCTTGAATTTATGCTTGCCTCCTGCTGAAGTCTCAGGGACAAAAGACTTCATCTCTAGCTCCCCCCTGAATTTCCTTGCTGGGAATTTTAACTGCAGAAACCTGCGTGTCGCTGGGAGGTGGAAGCGCGACCCAATGAGAAGAAGTGTGTCGCCGCCGCAGCTGAAATCGTCGCACCGTGGGGAAGCGCGTCGCCGCCGCATCTCCCAGAAAGCGTGTCTTCGTCGAAAACTGCCTGCTGTCGCATCACCGGAGAAGCGTGACGCCATCGAGTGAGTCACCATCGCATCACCAGAGAAGCGTGTCGCAGGGCCTGTCGCGGCTCCAAAGTACAGAGTCGTCGCAAGGCTGCCAGGGTGCCTACGAATCGTCATCGCAGCATCATCACATTGTCGCATCAAGGGCGCCATCTTCTTGCATCGCACCAGGATCATCACATCGCATCGAGGCGCCATCTTGGGAACCTCAACCAGACCGCAAGCCGTGAACCTACACATCAGCCCCGCACCAGTAAGGATCACAATGCATCCCCTACTCTGCGTAAGCATTGAGGCGCGATGCATCATTTCCCCCAGATCACGGAACCAACGCATCTCCCCTTTTGCGAGTCTTTTGTTCACTTTGCGTTACGGGTTCGGGTACTTTGTTGAGAACTTTGTCGCATTTATCACCAACTTGAACTAAGTAGCTTTTACCATCTTTAAGTCAACTTTAAGTACAGTATTGTGAATTTTTGTCGTTTGTGGTCTTGTGTTAAGTCTATATAAAGAATACTTCTTTTTATCAAACCTGTGTTGTGTCCATCTGTAGTGTTTTCACTGCATTACTGTGTATATTCACAAATGCTTAACACACTGCATCTGAGATAAGCCTGTCTGATCGTGCCAAGCTACCAATGGGGTGAGCAGGGGTTATTTAGGAGTGTAATCCCCTTATCCTGACTTAGAAGTAAGGCTCCCTGTTTGGACAAAGGTGAATACCATTGCCAACTAGAGACCCCCAGATCTAACAATGATACTCTAAATTGTTTTTTAAAAGATGCAATATTTAGCTCCCAAACATATGCCAAGAAGTCAGAGCTCTCTTTTCCTGAAGCCATGCATCAGTCCATCATGCAGTAAATAAATATATATATATATATATAAATGCAGTTATAATACAAATTAGTCCTGTTTGTAATGGCCTTCCATTGTTGGGAATCCCCAAACCTTGTCAAAAATCTATAACACATTTGCAGACACATTTAACCCCTATATAAATACGCTCTCGTGCGGTATCCCAATTCTGCAAATACATAATACCGTGGCCTGGGAAGCTAGAAAATCACTTGAGCAATATTCCCCGCAAGAAAGAATCCCATGACACCACCAAGCACTCCTCTCATAATCCCTGATTTTCCAAGGAATGCCGTGTGGCAAAATACCAATTGATGCTGGCCGTTCAGTCAAACGATATACCAAAGATAAGAGCTAGCAGGATGCAGTACAGGAAACTATTATCCAAGGCAAAAAAGGATTGGGAGAAAAATAATTGGAACAAACTGCTTGCAGCAAACAAAAACACAAGGACCATATGGGATTTTGGAAACTGTTAGACCAGGGTAGCAAAACGGGATACACCAGTCTGGACCTTTATCTGGACCCAGGTACATGGCACAATCACTTTTCAACCCTATACTTGAGAATTGGCAACCACCAATAACAGATGAACTCACCAACGGAACAAGTACCGGGGTAGGCGATAGGAACGGACTAAATAGCGTTCCCTATTTCAACCTAGACGAGACAGCAATAAAAGTGGTTAAGCCAGGAAAAGCCCCAGGCCCAGATAAGATCCCAGGTGACCTGTTGAGGCTTGACATTAAGGTTTGGGAACCCTATATACATTTACTTTGCAATGCTGTTGCTGCAGGTGCACCAATACCTAAAACATGCAAAGAGGCCGAAATAATTCCCATCTTTAACCCCTTCTGTGCTGCCGTCGGCCATTGGCCGACGGGAGCACTACCTCCCCAATGCTGCCGTCGGCCAACGGCCGACGCAGCCCTGCCCACCCTTTAGAACGCCCGCACCGCGGCAGAAAAGCCACCGCGGTTAAAGCGCTAAGAAGGGGAATTGTCAGGACCCCACCAATTACAGACCAATTAGTTTAATTGACACTCTACAAAAGATATATGCCAAGCAGATATTATTCAAGCTCAATATCTGGCTAGAAGAAAATGTTATTATGTCCCGATATCAAACCGGGTTCAGAGCAAGAATAAGCACAATAGACCAGGGCTTCAGACTACTATGTATAATATGGAAATATTCCAAACTTAAGGGATGCCATATGTATATAGCCTTCATAGACCTGAAGGCTGCCTCTGATCTCATTCCCAGGGGCTCTCTGTGGAACTCCGTAAAAATATAGGGAGTCCCCGACGACCTTCTTTCTCAAATTGTACGACTCCACACTGACAACAATGCAAAAGTTAGATGGGGACCCAGCGGCAAACTTACTGAAGCGATTCCAATAAAAAGAGGAGTAAGACAAGGATGTGTACTGGAACCCACCCTCATTTCATTATATGCCAACTATGTTGTGCAATATCATAGTCGGAAAGCAAAAATTGGAATATGTGCCGAGCTTCAATTACTTGGGTATTACCCTCGACACCAAACTGTCATGGAAGCCGCATATGCTTAAGTGCAAGTCAACTCTGGTTCAAAACTCCATGGCAATTGCGAAAAAACATTAAAAAAGTACTTCCAAAGCAGTGTCGCCGGCCCTAGAAGTTTACAAGTGTAGGGCACAAACTACAAGCCGTTATGTTACAGAACTCTGGGGCATTATTAACCAAAACAAGCACACTGTAGAAGAGAACAAATTCAAAAGGATGCTATTGTAGCTTCCGGTACGTACACCCATAATCCCCATAATTCAAGATATAAAACTCAGGTGAATCGAGCCCCAGGCCATATTAAGACCTCTTTAATTTTGGGTTCGGATGTGGACCATACAAGAGCTCAAACACTACAAAGCTGGGCTAGTTAAGATATTGGGACTTGATCTTAATGTAACACTCCCATGGGTTCGACATGTGCGCAGTTGGCTTTATAAGCTTAGTTTAAACAGCTACTGGGACGACCCACAATCACTGTCACATAATTCAAAAACAATTTTGAAAAACTCCTATTGGATGTACATCCAGGACAGTATACATCACAGCTCAAATGTGGGAAGGTTAACCACAAAGTTCCTAATTATTAAACCGGTTCCTTTGTTTGAGGGTTACATGGACGAATTACAACCCCAAATAGCAAGGTCCTTGTATATGAAGTTTCGTTTCGATGTATTACGGACAATCTTTAACACATCCAAGTGGACGTGTAACAACTCCAATAACACGGAGGTTATTTGCACCTTACGCACACTAAATGCTG
Source organism: Lissotriton helveticus (assembly GCF_964261635.1). NCBI lineage: Eukaryota > Metazoa > Chordata > Amphibia > Caudata > Salamandridae > Lissotriton > Lissotriton helveticus. The sequence continues at coordinate 617,819,381 of NC_136065.1, read as the reverse complement.
TAGAAAATGATCTGCATATATTATTATTTTGCCCAGCATACACAATTCCTCGGAAAAAACGGATCAAGCCAATCTGCATCAACATGGGACTTAGGTTACACTTAGGACTATTACATATTTTAAAAACAGACACATCGCAGAAAATTGTTTTTAGTCTCAGCAGATATTTATTTGCTATAAATTGAATACGCAGGAGAAATAGATCGAATTTTTAAATTACCAATGACTATTTTAACCATTTTAACACTGCTTACGTTGTATAAAATCTCTTGTTTATGTAAATGTACATTCTGTGTTTGACATTGGCAATGTGACAGATTTTTTTTTTAAATCGAATAAAGAAACTTGATGGTGATCCTGTTTGTATTATTATAAACACTTCTAACAATGCCAGAAATAAGAAAATATGAACTGGAGGACGAAACACTCATGCCCACAACTTGGGAAACCTCAGTGAAGAGTTCCTCGCTGCTGTGTATTTTTAGAAATATTATCCCGGTGTTCCCCTACCTCTGAAAAACGAAAAATAACCGCACAACATTGTTTAGGTGCTCCTAGTCTATTATCATTTTAAAAATAATTCTTGCCAATCCCCACTCATACTCCCAAACCCCTTGCTTGGCTACAACATGAGCCATGGTAAATGGCTGAAGAAACGTGGCTATAATAAGTGCAGCAGTTGCTGTGGCCCCTGGGACCAGGAGGCTGTTTGGCCAATGAACTGTACCCCAATAATGTCTGTGGTTAAAGTTCAAACGAGGAGTAGGGTGGCACATATTCATTTGCCTGGTGGTTTTGTTGTGGCCTGGGACACAAGCGATGCCAAGGGGCGACTAACAAGGGGAGTTGAATGGGTGGGGGGAGGGGCTGGTAAAGAGGAGGGGAAAAAAGTCTGGGAGTGCACTGTTATATGCCCAGATGAAGCGAGAAAGGTAGAAGGGGCTCCAGTGTGACACTTGGGGGAGGAGCGGGGCGGGGTGGGGGCGGGGGGGGGGGGGGGAAATACGGCATCATAAAAACTCAGCATGTACCACACCTCTGCATTTGTCTTTGAAATGTGGGCTTTTATTTTAGCTCAAATGCAAAGGTATCAACCCAGGTCTATTCACAAAGGACAAAAATCACTGGCTATTCAGAGACACAATTTGTGCACATACTATAACACAAGAAAAACTAAACTGATATTACTTATCACTTTCTCTCGATTTATATACGAAAAAGAACCTATAGATATGAATATCTGTATCAAAATAAGATGAAAAACACTAAGATATAACTATCTGTTTCTACTAGTCACTTAGGCCCAGATGTAGGTAAAATAGATTTACCGATTTTAAATTACCGAATCATACCGATTCGGTAATTAAAAATCGGTAAATCTAAGGGGTTGAGATGTAGGAACATCCAGATGTTCCTGCTACCGAATCGGTAAAAATCGGTATTTACCGATTCGGTAAATACTGACCGGTAATGGCCCATTCATTCCTATGGGCTTTGAAGCCCATAGGAATGAATGGGGCATTACCGGTCGGTATTTACCGAATCGGTAAATACCGATTTTGACAAGGGTGCAGGGGGTGTCACTTTGACACCCTCTAGCACCCCCAAAAAAGATTCGGGGGCCATGTGGCAGGCATACCTGCCCTAAGGGCAGGTCTGCCTGTCATATGGCACAGGTGTGCATGCACACATGTGCATGCACACCGGAATCGGTTTTTTACCATGAAGTCGGATTTCATGGTAAAATACCGATTCTGTAAGGCTTGTGGGACTCAGAAGAGTCCCACCTACATATCAAAAATACCGAATCGGTATAAATACCGATTCGGTATTTTACAGATTCGGTAAATTTACCGATCGGTAAATTTACCGAATCTGTAAAATAATGTGTCCCTACATACCGATTACTGAATACCGGTCGGAAACGGCCGAAAATACCGATTTTCGGCCGTTACCGACCAACCTACATCGGGCCCCTACTGACTAAATATGCGACCAACTGTCTTTTTCAAATTTATTAAATGTATCAAATGTACCAACTGCCTTTATCAAAATTATCAAGTGTACTAATGGATGTTTTTACAAATATATAATCGCTTACTAATGTAAAGACTTACTATAAGAATTATGCCTTTGGATTCAGTTTTCTTGAACTCTTGTCAGGACTGCTCTTTTAGGGCTATCTTCAGTGGAAAAATATTGGTTTGGACTCTTAAACCTGGCTAAAATAAGAATTGGTGAAATGAAATAAGAAGTGTAAACTTATAAGAATAAACAAGACAAGAGAATAATGCACTATAACACAATGTACCATATGTTCAGAAAAGCTAAAAATGTTTTGTTCTTTTTAGAAAATTTGGCTGCAATAAATCAATGTCCTGAAGAAGACACCACGACGTGTCGAAACGCGTAGACAGACTACAGCCACGCCAATAGTACTTAGGACAACAACTTTGTCTCTTAAGTCCTTTAGACCAAATGTTTTTATCCTTATAATCAACAAAAATCTTTTTATGTATCAATCTATCATGTACACGTGACTCATGTATTTAAACTCTTTTTTATCAACATATTTAATTAAAAAACATTTTTATATCAGTTTAGTTTTTCTTGTGTTATAGTATGTGCACAAATTGTGTCTCTGAATAGCCAGTGTTTTTTGTCCTTTGTGAATAGACCTGGGTTGATACCTTTGCATTTGAACTTATTTCCCTGACCTAGGATTTTCTATCCTCGCCAGGGGGCCCTTGATACATTACAGGCTTTTATTTTAGCAGCAGTGCTCTGAGAAGATATAAACGTGCAGGGCTCTGCTGCCGATTTAAATCATGCATAGTAGACACAATGCTTTGCAGTGCAAGTCAACATGGAAACCGGGCAGCTGCCTCAGCTGCCCTTCCTGTTAAGTCCTTAACATGAGGGGCACCGTTTACTTACCCTACACCCAAGCTGAAGGCACCACAGTACTTACACTATTCGCCAGTCACCACTCCCAGGATCCGAAGCAGATTTTCTTCACTCTGACTTCAGAAACACGTGCTAGTCACAAAAGCAGAGAAAGTGAAACTAACTCTCCTTCTCTGAATCACATGCTCCTTTAGGTGGTGCACCGCCTGGAACTGCCTACTGGTACTGGCAGGTTACTACCCCTGTCCATTCCGCCCTTTGCTTCTTGAGATGACGCAGTGTTGCTTCCCCCTCATCCTCAGGCCACTCAGCATAAAGAGGAGGATTCTAAAGAGGCCTGGTATAGAGAGAATCATTTACTTTGGAATTAAATTAAGCTGGCTCTTAAAGAGCTGTGTTTGTTCTATCTCCCTGGTTGATCTCTAATACAGGGGTCGCAAGGGCAATGCCAGGGGTAGCAAAGGGGAACCTAGGGTTGGCAGCTGAGACCCTTGGTGACCCCTAAATTATGTCCATGGTAACATGTAGACACTGTTAGATCACCATAGAGTATTATATAAAGCCTAACCAACGCCTACAGACGACCAACCCACGGGGCCACTGTTAACTACCAAGAAATATTATATTTGGGATAATGTACCCCCTGCTTTACCATTTAAAGATATTGCAAGTCACTGAGGAGTTTCATGGCAATATGAAGGAACAAGGCTGAAGGCCGAGTTCCTTTATAGGGTTATCAAATTCTGAGGTGACTTGCAATAGCCTTACCATGTATGGCTGGGGTAGTTTATTCCTTATAATACTTGGTCACATCATCACCTTTACCCCAAACCACTTAAGTCCTTGATTTGGAGCTCCGTCACATAAAAGAGAGAGTATGCATGCAAACGTGAATAATAAAAATTGAATTTCTAATGCAAAATTAAACAAAACAAACAGTTAGATATTTGCTGCCAAAATATATTAGAATCAGTTTAATGCAAGTAATTAAAAAAAAAAGGCACAGTAGCTCAGCATGTGTAAACACATGCAGAAATATTCTAACTTTTCTATAATTACCTAAGGCGTGAGAAAAATAAACATGTTGCTATACATATCCTCTTTCTGCTTGTCATTGTACAGCCAGAAAACAGCGATGTTTCATTTTCCATTCTTTAAACAGCTGTTTTAATTATGCTCTGTGACCTGACCTGCCTTCTCCTCAGTTGCTGGCTCTGGCAGCAGGCATTGAGACGTCAGAACTCAACTGTAATAAGTTATTACAATTGAGTGGCTATGACATTTTTTATACTAGGCCACTGGGTGCTTCACAACTTGCTGATTAAAAAGAAAATTAGAGACAAGTATTTAATACAGTGATTGCAAAATCCTATCTTTTATAAGGAGTTCACTCAGAAGCGACAGAGGAATTTCAGAGCAGAAACAAAAGAGCAACAATTTGGTGGTAACATAGTACCACCAAGGAGTAATATAGGAGTCTATCCAGAACCAACAGAGGAGCAATAGCGAAGAGCTACAGAAGAGCAACAAAAGAGCCACACTTTTGAGACACTGCTAAACTACTATTACATATTATATAGCAAACAAAGTATTCCCTGCCGTATATTAAAATGATATTGCAAGTCAACGATGAGTACCATGACCATATAGAGTAACAAGGCCAAAGGTTACCGAACTCTGAGGTGACTTGCAATATCCTTTTAATGTACAGCAGAGGGTATTTTATTCCTTACAATATATGGTCACACCATCACCCTTCCCACACACCACTTAAATCCTTGGTGTCCTGCTCTTTGAAGATCTTTGCAGGCATGAAGAATAAAAGCAGAATCTCTGTACTGCTAAATTAGACACACCAAAAAGCAACAAATTAGTAATATTTGCTAAAAGATATTATAATCTGTTTAATGTAAATCAGATTTTTTTTAATGCTGTGGCTCACTCAGATGGTGTAGAAACATTCAGAAACTGTATCTTTCCAATAATGATTTATATTATGGCAAAACTAAACATGCTACTGGCAAACTGACAAACCCACTCCACAGGTTGAGTGTAAATTGGAAATGTGCTCGCTGCAGGGCCGGACTGGCCATAGCAGGCACCTGGTGTTTCCCCGGTGGGCCGCCAGGGTGGGGGCCAGGTTTGGGCGCCTAGGGGCTGTTTTTGTTACCGGGGGTTGGCAATATCGGCCCCCGGTAACAAAATCGTCCGAAACCGGCACTCGCAAAAAGCTTGGCTGCACCCTCCCTCCCCCCAGGGAGGTCTGGCCGAGCGGTTTGTCAGGGTCAGTTTCAGTTCCCAGTCCGGCCCTGGCTCCCTGTATCAAAGTTGAGGGGGTGCACCAGGATATCGCCCTCTGATCTTTGGTGTGAATAATAACAAATTGCAGAATGCGATCCCCTGGTAGGGAGAGACGTCTCCTCAGTGCACTCTCTTGGAAATTGATCTGGTTTGTCTTGGTAAATCAATAATCCAAAAGTATAGTTCATTGTAAAATCAAAGGTCTTCTCGGAAATTCAGCTTTGCGATTATCTTTATTCATCAATAAATGAAATTTTCTTTGAAGGCGTTTCATGTACTCTCATCACATGATTTCAATCCCATAACATGGATATTTCATAATCCCGATGCATTTCGGGTTAGAGATATGCTGTTGTCGGCACACGTTCTGGAATACCATTCCCCTGTGGAAGGGCTATGCCCGAAATCAATGTCTAAGAGTGTGCACTGAGGGGACGTCTCATCCTACCAGGGGAACACATCCTGCCATAAATATTGCATTAATACTGATCCCTTTTTCTATTCAGCAAAACAGATCAGAAGAATGAAGAGCCACTCATTTTCTTGTTTAAACGTAAACTGTATTAATGATCTGACTGTGACCTGCCTTTCACCTTGGCTGCTGGCTCTTACAGCAGGCATTATGACATCAAAACTCAATTGTAATAACTTATTACAGTTGAACAGCTATGTCATGTCATTGATACAGGTGATAAAAGACGTCAAGACTGGCCTGTAATATAATGAAATAAGAGGCAGCCTTGCACACGATTGCAGGCTTTCATGTATTATAATGAGTCTAACCATAAGCACCAGAGGAGCTACAGAGAAGAAACAAAGGAGCAACATTACACCGGAGACAGTTAAACCCCCCACTGAGGGTGCACAGACATAATATCGACTCCAAAATATCGTCTGGACAGAATATCGAGTTTTAAATATCGTTTGGAGAAAATATCGACTAGACAGAATATCGACAGCCAAAATATCGTTTTTAAGGTAAGTGAAGTAATATCGACTGTAAATAATATAGACAGTGAAAATATCCAAGTATATAATCTAGATAGTAAAAAATATAGTTTTTTAAATAATATTTAATTATTTATAGTGTGTTTATGTTATAATATGTGTGAAAAGTGTCAATTTATTTTATTATTTTTTTTAATTAATTATTTTTTTAATTATTGTGTAATTTAATTCTGTAGCGGGTTGTGGGTTTATAGGGGAATAGGGTGGGAAGTAATTTAATTATAATTAATTAAATATGTAAATTTATTAATTGGTAGTAATAATTAATTAATTGGTAATTAAATAATATATGTTAATTATTTAAAATTTAATTGGTAATTAATTTTATTTAATTGATTAATTGCTAATTATGTCAATTAAAATAATTTATTTTCTCTAGCGGGTTGTGGGTTTATAGGGGAATAGGGTGGGAAGTAATTTAATTATAATTATTTAAATATGTTAATTTAATAATTGGTAGTAATATTTAATTAATTGTTAATTAAAAAATGTTTGTTAATTAATTAAAATGTAATTGGTAATTAATTTTATTTAATTGATTAATTGCTAATTATGTTAAATGAAAGGGGTATTTTTAGGGTTCAGGGTCAGTTTTTAGTTTTTGGGTAAAGGGGTATTTTTAGGGTTCAGGGTCAGTTTTCAGTTTTTGGGTAAAGGGGTATTTTTAGGGTTCAGGGTCAGTTTTCAGTTTTTGGGTAAAGGGGTATTTTTAGGGTTCAGGGTCAGTTTTTAGTTTTTGGGTAAAGGGGTATTTTTAGGGTTCAGGGTCAGTTTTCAGTTTTTGGGTAAAGGGGTATTTTTAGGGTTCAGGGTCAGTTTTCAGTTTTTGGGTAAAGGGGTATTTTTAGGGTTCAGGGTCAGTTTTTAGTTTTTGGGTAAAGGGGTATTTTTAGGGTTCAGGGTCAGTTTTCAGTTTTTGGGTAAAGGGGTATTTTTAGGGTTCAGGGTCAGTTTTCAGTTTTTGGGTCAAGGGGTATTTTTAGGGTTCAGGGTCAGTTTTCAGTTTTTGGGTAAAGGGGTATTTTTAGGGTTCAGGGTCAGTTTTCAGTTTTTGGGTAAAGGGTTATTTTTAGGGTTCAGGGTCAGTTTTTAGTTTTTGGGTAAAGGGGTATTTTTAGGGTTCAGGGTCAGTTTTGGGTTTTTGGGGTACATATACAATATTGCCTAATATTTAATTAAATGTTGTTACTATATATATATGTTTTAAGAAATATGATTAAAAATATATATTTTTTTTTACTTTCATTAAATATTTAATTATTAAAAGTTATTTTAAGTATTGTTAATTATATTTTAGTAATTAATTTTTTATATTAATTTAATTAAACATTGTTTTTAGTAAAGTCGATATTTTTTACAACGATATTTTTGTAAACGATATTTTGTAGTCGATATTTTTGTACTTACCTGTTTGTACATACAAACTCGATATTTTTGTAGTAGATATTTTCACCTCGATATTTTGGGTACTCGATATTGTGGTAGTCGATTTTCTTTCAGTGATCCCCCACTGAGTATTATAAGGAGTGTATCCGGAAGTGACAGAGGAGCTGCAGAGGAGAAAAGAAAGGAGCAATGCTTTGGAGGTGCAGATAAATCACTACTGAGCAAAATATAGTGTTGACTGAGGAGCTACCCCGGAGCATCCTATTGGACAGGGCCGACTTTAGGGCAGTGCGACTGGTGCGGTTGCACTGGGCGCTGACCTGTGGAGGGGGGCACTGACCACAGGGGGCGCTGTCTTTAGCAATATCTTGTGATTGGAGGGACGAGGGGCATTTTTGCCTGGTGGTAGTAAGAGAATCCGAGGAAATAGTCAAAGGGTGGGCGCACAAATGATTGTTGCACTGGGTGCCACCAGCGCTAAAGCCGGCTCTGCTATTGGAGGCAATGTTAAGCCTTCAATGAGTTTTATATGTAGGGTGACCAGACGTCCCGATTTTCTCCGGATGGTCCCCGTTTTTCGTGAAGTGTCCCGGTGCCCAGACACTTTCCTCCAAACTGAATAAATGTCCCGGTTTTTGGATAGTGACTGGGTTAAGCACAGAAATTTCCTGGGATTTTTAGTAGTGGCTGAGTAGGCCCTTGTGTTAAAAAGATGTGCGCATGCTCACTTCTCACTACTGGAGGGGTAACGCCCTGTGATCACTCCAGATGAGGTTATTGTGTGAAGGGAAATCCTTTAAAGAGAGACATTTTCTCTCGGGATTTCCCTTCTCTTTCAACAACGCAGCAAGAATGTCATAATGCCAGCCATAGGGGCAACAGTGTGTCCCAACCGCCAACATGACCCTGCTCACTGGAGTCAGAGGTCACGGCCTGCACCAAGATCCAGCCAGTCACCATGGTAAATGGTAGTCCTACTTCTATGTTTATGACCTGTCCCGGTTTTTTGTTTCGGGAATCTGGTCACCCTAAATATATGGCATCTGCCCATGTATGATAGGGGAGGAACAGAGGAGAAACAAAGGAGCAACCTATGAAAGGAACTGTTAAACCTCCAAAGGAATAGTGTACAGTGTTCACCCAGGATCAAGCGAGAAGGGGCTGAGGGAGGGATAGAAGAGAGGAAGAGAGATGGTTCTGGTCCTAGACCCTCCCCTCCCTATTGGCCTCCGATAGATCTGGCGTCACAGGAAGATGCCATTGGTCGCCTTCCCTTTCCCCTCCTTTTACTGAGTTGGACACCCAAGGCAGAGTGTAAGATAAATCTTAAACTTTAGGTTTTTGATGAGTGTGAAAAGAATTTACTTGAAAAAGTGAGATACGTAGGTCACAGCGCATGCCAACAAGGGAGTCCCACTGACTGATGCCATGAAGACAAGCTTACCAAGCCAGGGCGGGAAGCACACATATACGCTATTACAGAAGTTTCTGTTGTCAATTACATGAGTATATTCTCACCAAGATAAAGCAGGTGCAGAGGTGAGCTCATGAGAGAAGACGCGAAACAACCTTTGACAGTAGCAATGCAGTCAAGGCCATTGGAATTTTGCGACTGTGCGGCTGCAGTGTATTTTGCATGGTTATAAATTTACCGCATTTGCCACATGATCCATCATCTGCTGCATATTAGATGTTAAATACAACTAATGAGGTGCACCAATGCCCAGACAATGTTCACAAGTGTAAAATGACGAAATAATGAAGTAACACTATAAAACATGTGGCGCATTATGCAGCGCAATATGCCTTTTCTTGCCACATAATTTACTCAACCCTGCTGTATAATTTGTTCCTCCCACGCTGCATAATTTCCAGTGGTCCTGAATATAATACAAGGCTTTAGGCCAGAATGCTGTTTTCCAAAAAGTCTTGTCTAGAGTGCTAAGATGCCTCATGTCTCACCTCACGGGCAGGCACATTCCGAGCAGAGCTAACACAAGCAGAAATCATGACAGGTAGTGGTAACTATAGCCAGGAGTTTTAATGGAATAATGAGCTTGCATTTTACAAGAGGTTTCAATAGAGGAAAGGGAGGAACAGACGGGATGAGCATGGATTCAAAGAGGGAACAGTCCTGGAATGCACTAGAGGAAAGACCCTGTATAGTCTGTGTTAGATTTGGGGGTCTCTAGTTGGCACAGATAGGCACTTGTGACAAATAGGGACCCTTGCCTCTAGTCGGGGTAAGGGGGTACACTCCTAAAATAACCCCTGCTCATCCCCTTGGAAGCTTGGCACGGGCAGACAGGCTTATCTTAGAGGCAGTGTGTAAAGCATTTGTGACCACATACTGTATTCCAGTGACAACACTACAGATGGACACCACACAGTTGTGTATTAAAAATAAGTATTCTTTATATAGATTTAACACTAGACCACAAACAACAAAAATCCACAATACTGTTTTAGCTTAGTTCTGTTCAGTTCTTAAAATGCGACACTTTGAGTCAATGTACCTTGTGATGCGTTGCGCTTCCATAACAAGCAATGTTGCAGTGATGGAAATGCAGTAAAGTTCTGGTGCAAAGAAATAAAGATGGGAAGATTTTCTAGATGCGGCACGCTTCTCCGATGATGCGAGAAGTCTCGGTTCGATGCGTCAGCTGCAGTGGCGACACCCTTGTTCAGCGATGCGACGGCAACAGCCTCGGCTGCAGCACTCTTCTCCGACGTTGCGAGAGGCTTCCGCACAATTCGACAACTTCAGCGGCGACTTCCAATATGTGCCGGCAGCAGCTCCGATGGCGGCGCGCTTTTCCGGGGATGCGAGGCACTTTTCCTGATGCGGTGCAATACGACAGCTACAGCGGCAACATCCACGATGCAACGGCAGCAGTGACAGCAACACGCTTGTTCCTCGTTGCGAGACACTTCTCTCGATGCGGTGCAATACGACAGCTACAGCGCCGACATTCAAGAGGTGACGGCAGCAGCAGCGACGGCGACAGGTTTCCTCTTCTTTGCGAGACGCTTCTCTTGATGCGTTGCAATACGACAGCTACAGCGGCGACATCCAAGATGCGAAGGCAGCAACAGTGACACGCTTCTTCCTCTTGAGTCGCGCTTCCAGCTCCTTGTGACACACAGTCCCTCAGAAGGCCCCAAAAGAGCAGCAGGCACTTCCAAAGAACTCTGGGGAGCTGGGGGTTGAAGTCTGTTGTCCCTGTAACTTCAGCAGGAGGCAAGCTCTGTTCCAAGCCCTTGGAGATCCTTCACAAGTTGAAAATAAAGTACACAAAGTTCTTTCTCCTCTCTTTAGCAGTCAGGCAACCACTGCAGGCCAATCCCCGATCCCCCAAGCAGCACTTCAGATTAGGGATAGTCTCTCCTCAGTTTCTTCAGGGTCCTCTCCTCAGCAGAGGTTTCTTCTTGTAGTCCAAAAGTGATCTAATTTCTTTGGATCACGGTCGAAATATTTATACCCCAATATCCTTTGACCTCTGAAGGTAGAGGGGCCTTTGCCCAGTCCGAACCAGTTCTGGAGCACTCTGTTGACAAGACTCCTTCTTTCCTTTCACAGTGCAGGGCAGAAACATCAGATGCCCCACAGGAGGTGTAGCCAGCATTGTGGAGGGGAAGCACAGCCCGGAGCTCTTTGTTGGCGTGATTCCTTCTCTCCTTTCACAGTGCAGGGCAGAGACATCAGGCGCACCATAGGGAGTGGAGCCAGGACTGTGGGGGGTAGGCACAGTCCTATTCAGGTCTCAGGAGCAACTCCTCCCACCCATCTAGATGCAGATCTCTCTATTCACCACTGGGCTGACTCATTCTGTCTCCTGGAATCCCCCAGCCCTGTCACTCAAACTCCAGACAAGGAATACACAACCTAGCAGAGGCAGGCTTTGGATAGTTAGACAAGACAATACCTACTTTCTCAAAGTGGTATTTTCAAACACAGAATGTTAAAACCAACTTCACTAAAAGATGTATTTTATCATTCTGAGTTCAGGCGTACTAAACTCGAATTTCTACCATGTTCCCTGAGTCAGTTAGGATTATAAAATGTAATAATCTAACTGCCCATTCTGGCCTATGGAGAACAGATAGCCTTGCAATAGTGAACAACGAAAATGGCTGTAATTCACTATGCCGGATCTTGTAGCCTCTTTGCCATCTGACTTTTCGGGACTCTTCCATAATCGAACGGAGGCTAGGAGAGGGGGAGGTGTGGCACTTCTGTATAGCTCACGCCTATCGGGTGAAAGATTCTTGACCGAAAATTTGGCTGGCGCGGAAGTGATGGGGGTTAAGCTGAAGTTGGAGACAGACTGCTTGATCATTCTATTAGTATATCGCCCCCCGTGGGCTTCGCCGGAATTCTCCGATCTGTTCGTGAGATTGGCCCAGGACATCCGCTCGAGATATGACAAAGTAGTCATAATGGGTGACTTCAATTACCATTGGGAAGAGGTCCCGAAAGTAGGTCAGGCTTTCCAGATCGAGGAGGCGCTAATGTCTCTGGATCTGGTTCAACAAGTGAAGGGCCTGACACATGTGAAGGGACACACTCGAGACCTGGTTTGGATGACAGTCCCTGCGCAGGGCGAGGTAACGGCCCAGCCATGTGTGTGGTCAGATCATTATTTAGTGAGAGGTGAGCTACTAGTGGACAAACCAACCACAACGACTAGAGGAGGGTGGAAGGAAGTCAGGAAGTGGAAAAATATTGATGGAGACAAAATGATAGATCTACTTCGAACCAACCCCCCCTTTAATTGCCGGACTGATAATCCAGAGCTCCTCTGTAGGGAACTGATGGATAAACTCTCGAAGGTTGTGGATCGAGTGGCACCAATCCGCAGGATGAACCTAGTGGATAGAGGACGAGTGGCCCCGTGGTATAATGAACCACTTAGAGAGAAGAAACGTGGGCTCCGAAAACTGGAGAGAGCCTGGCGTAAGGACTATAACCTTGCCTCTCGACATAGATATATACAGGCACTTACTGGCTATAAACAAGCGATTATAGCCAGGAAGTCTGAGTTTTTTGAAGAAAGGATCACAACGGCAACGAATCCCCAGAAAGAAGTCTTCCGAGTTCTTACGGAGCTTAGAAAAAATAAGGAACAGATGTCGGATTTCACTCTGGAAGACTGTCAAAAATTCCAGGATTTTTTTACTAATAAAATTACCGATATTGTTTCTGAAATTGCGGCGACCCCTAAGATAGACTGCCCGCCGCCGGATATGCCAGTTAGAACGTTAGTGATGACCCCATTATCTACCTTACCCTTGATTACAAAGGAGAGGTTATCCACTCTTATGGGGCGGGTTAAGTCGGGTTCCAGATTGGATCCGTGCCCACCTGAAGTGTTTAAAACGGCACTACCTGGCATAGAGGAGGATGTGTTCAGCCTCCTAAATCTATCTCTACAGGGAGGAAAGGTGCCTGCCTCCTTTAAGGAGGCTCGGCTGATCCCCCTGTTAAAGAAAACAGGGGCGGACGCGAAATGTCTGAAAAACTTCAGACCAATATCCCAGCTGCCATTCCTGGCGAAGGTACTGGAGCAACATGTTCTCACCACTCTGTCAGAACACCTGGAAACCAACATGTTGCTGGAGCCGAATCAGGCAGGTTTTCGTGCGAACCACAGCACGGAGCTTGTTATGCTGTCAATCGTAGATGAGCTAAGGAACAGAGCAGATAAGAAATCTCCGGGTGCCCTGGTGCTGTTGGACCTCTCCGCGGCATTTGATACCGTGTGTCATGAACAACTATTGTCGCGGATGAGGGATTTCGGCATTCAGGGCACAGCACATGCATGGTTCACATCCTTCCTTCAAGGAAGGACGCAGAGAGTGCAACTAGGTGACCTACTTTCCACCGTAACATCGATCACCTGCAGAGTACCGCAAGGGTCTGCTCTGTCACCCCTTATGTTCAATATATACCTACAGCCTCTGATTCTAATGCTCAATCAAATGGACTGCCAGGTGTATAACTACGCAGATGACACCCAACTCATCATCCAATTGGATGATGGTCAGGATATTTCTGTGAGACTGCAAAATATTCTGAAAAGCACAGCAAATTGGATGTCCGGGAACTCATTAAAGATCAATACGGATAAAACCGAGGTGTTGCCAATCACCATCACTGGCAACCCATGGAGCGATCAATTCTGGCCCAGGGAGCTGGGTAAGCCCCCGGTACCGGCGGCAGTGGTCAAGAGCCTGGGCATCCATGTGGACGGTAAATTGTCCATGAAAAAACAAATTACAGCTGTGGTGGGCACCTGTGTTGGTCTCCTTCGACAACTTAGGAAAGTTTCCTCGTTGCTGTCCTTTTCTACTCTGAGGAGTGCGGTTTCTGCTCTGATTTTAGCCAGGTTGGACTATGGCAATTCGTTGTACATAGGACTACCACAAAAACTCCTAAACAGAATGCAGATCGTGATGAACGATGCCGCGAGACTTATTTTAAAAAAACCGAGGAATACTCATGCATCCCCCCTCTTGCGCAAACTACATTGGCTGCCAGTCAAGCAGAGGCTGATGTTTAAGGGGCTGTGTATTGTCCATAAGGTGCTCTATGGCAGGGCTCCTAACTATATGAAATCACGTTTGCTCCCCTATAGACCGGGAAGGTTTCTTAGATCTGCAGAAGCCTTCCTTCTGGTCCAGCCACGATGTAGATTGACTACGGTGGGAGGTCGTGCTTTTACGAATACTCTTCCAGCTCTGTGGAATAAACTGCCACTGGAACTGCGAAAGACACTAAGTTAATGTCTTTTCGGAAGAAATTAAAAACGTTGCTTTTTCAGCAAGCGTGGGATCGTCCTTAATTTGAATCCAGCTATATCCTTCTAAATCACCTAGCGGACCCTTTCAAAGCGCTTAGAGACCTCTGGGTTATAGTGCGCTATACAAATCAAATAAATAAATAAATAAAAAAATATTAGGACCTACCACACACATCAATGCTTGTCCTACCTTATACTTACAATGCACCCTGCCATTGGGCGTACTATAGGGGTGTCTGATATGAAGAAAAGGGAAGGTTTAGAGACTGGCAAGTGGGTGCACTTGCCCAGTCAGCATGGCAGTACCAGACTACACACAGACTCTGCAATGGCAAACCTTAGAACATATTTTATAAGGCTGCTTCTGTGGGTGGCACAACCAGTGCTGCAAGCCCACTAGCAGCATTTGGATTCACATGCCCTGGGCACACTCAGTGCACTGTATTAGGGTCTGACATGTAAACCAAACCAGACAATTCATACATTAATTTATAATAGGGAGAGCATATGCACTCTAGCACTGATCAGCAGTTGTAAAGAGCCCAGAGTCATAAAACCAGCAAAAACAGGTCAGACAAATTACAGGAGGAAGACTAAAAGTTCAGGGATGACCCTGCAAAAAGGGCCAAGTTCAACAGTCAGCAGAGTTTGTGCAGGGACAGACAGGGACAAAAAAAGAGACAATGGAAGAGAAAAAGAGAGGGAATGAGCCGAAAAAAAGGAGGGAGAAAAGAGAGAAACAGAAAAAATGATCGATAAAATGAGAAACCATACAAATGAGAGACACTGTGATGAAAGGGGGGAAAAGAGAGACAAGGAGAGGGGAATGGAAGTCAAAGGAAATACAAATTAAAACGAAAGAAAAGGAGAAAGAGGAATAAAAAAGGAGAAAGGCAGGAGATGGAAATGAGTGTAAGAGGCTGAATGCAAAGAAAGTGCTTAGTGCCTGCCTTACTTGGGTCAAATCGCCAAGTGCCAGCCTGACTTTGGTCATCAAATAGGCAAGTTCAGGAATGATGTTGGAACCCTAAAATGCAGTATGCACAGACAGAAATGAGCAGACTCAGACAGCTACATAACATTTAACTTCTGTCCAGCGGCAGTTTCTTCATTGGGGCATGGGGGCATTGACCCACCAACCCTGTTGCCCCCACAGTCACATTGCCAATCACAAGTGCCAAATTGCCATAGATATTTATTTACTGCAGCCACATTGTGTTTTTCATGTCCGTCTATCGGTGTCTGGGTAGGGCAGGGCGTGGCCAATCCTACGTATTGGCAGTCAACAGCTAAACCCTAGTGCGCATGTCAGGTTGGACAGGTCTGTTCCTGCGGCCAACCAGACATGCATACTTTAGGCTTCTGAACCGCCCTGATAAGGAGCCAGGGGGAAACGCAGCACAGCTGCCCCAGTCTCCTTTGGAGTGCTGGGTTCCTCTGCTCACACCAATCCTTGTTTTGCTCTCATTCTGTTTACTAGTAAAAACAGCATGAGAGCAAGGCACGGATTGGTTGTTTTTAAAGCAGTGAGTTCAGGCTGTGGTGACATGATGATAAAGAGTGCTCAGAAGGAAGTGGAATTGCTGAAGGAGCAGGATGTGTCATCTCCACTGCCAAGACTGTGCTTCTGGGCCATGGTGACCAGTGGTGCGTAGTTGTTTTATTTTTGATAATATTTGATTATGTGAAGCAATCTTAAGCTTGAAACATTAAGGCATGACAATGCTTAGACAGTCTTAACGTATAAAAAATATACAATGATGCAGTAATACAGCCACAAAATGTGCCGCATTATAATGCAAAATTTGCCTTTTATTGCCACATAGTTTAGTCAACCCAGCCATATAATTTGGTTCTCCCCTGTTGCATACTACTAGTGGCCATGACCAAAGTCTTTTCTGAAAAGCCAATAAATGTGGGGATGGAGTGGGCTCCAGTGGGGCTCTAAAGTAAAAGTTCAAGAGAGTTGGGACACAGTGGTGGCTGCCTCAGAACAGGGGTGGTGGGCGGGAGGAATGAGAAAAAGAATGTATCTGTGAATGCTGACGCTACTTCTGCCTCTCCCACATCCTCAGCCTCGGCACTGGCAGCACCGGAAGCACCCAGGCTCCCAGACACTCCCAGCCAATCACAACGTTGATTGAGCAGTGTCGTGATTGGTCTGAGCAGCCTGTTTGGCTGCTCAGACAACACCTAGGTGCCTGGGCATGTTTTCTACCGGGCTGTGCCACACAGTCAGGTGGAGAACATGCTAAGCGCTCATTACGATTTGGCCGGCCCAAGAGGGCCGCCAAACCGTCAAGCGTACTTAGAAAGTGCAAAAATCTCCTTCTCCCTCTGACGGCAGCGAGCCCAACCCCACACTTACCTCGCTTTGAGTCAGTCATAAAAATAAAATGATAACGTCTTGTTATTATAATTTTCTTTTTCTTTTTTTGCATGGCTCAACGAGCAGTGGGGCGACACTCCTCCGCCTTAGCAGAGGAGCCGACACTGTTGGGACATATTCAGTTATCCATCAAGCATGTATCTGAGAAGGCGGGAGTGCTGAATCGGTCATCGAATGCCAGGAGCTGCTTGGCACGTCACTGACTTAGCCTCAACCTGATCAGCTTTGGAGAGGCACCATCAGTCAAAAACCCTCTTGTGTAATACTTGATTTTTTTAAGTGGAGCTTTGCCACTTAGCACCATAACAGGCGTGAGTGTATCCAAACGAATCTCCTCCTTTTACCTAACGTGTAAGGGTGAAAGGCAGTATTAACGGCACAGGTGCACGTGTTACCGAACATTCTTAGTACCTTTATTATTATTGTAACTAACAATGATGGCAAATCCCTTTGGAAACTACACGGATAGGCTGTGAATATTGTTCATGTCACTTGAACCAGGCCACACACCCACCAGTAGCTCTACTAAAAATAAGTTACATCTCCATCCAAAAAGTGGCATTTTCAGTTTCCCAATGTAAACTCCATTCCTATAGCACCATCGGCAATGCCAAGTGTATAGCTCTTTGGACAAGGCACTAGACACATAGGGGACAGCACCCAGTGTCTCTTTGTGAGCAGAAGCCGAGACTCGAACCTGGCCACATCCTCTCTCCATCTGCTTTGAACCCCCTACACCCCAACCCCGCTTGAACTTTGTATTTAACTTTCTGCTCCACCACTTTTTAATAGCACCGGCCTCTACTGCTTCTGTCCCAAATGTATTTCTAGCTACCCCATGCTGAAGCTTGTCATAAATAATAAAAGTGTTGCTACGAGCTCTGGTTGCTGTCTGGCAAGTACCAAACAATCAAGCACCGTTGTCCAAGTGCCATTAGAATGCTATAACTATCGTGGAGCGACCAATTATGGAAGCTCTGGGCTTTAGGGGGCTCATAACGATGGTCCCACTAATCCAAAAAGGTAGGTTAAACATAGAAGCCTTCTTCCTCTAATGACCTAGTACTAAAGTCCAAAAGATCAGAAGTGGCATAAGATGAATTGTGATCCAGATGCACTTTTACTGATCAGTTTACATACTGGTTATCGCTGATGTTTGTATCGCGATTGGCCTCATCGCTAGTGGTGGAAGAGGTGTGGTGCTGCAGCCAGGGCAACTGACGCTGGAATCTGGGGCTTACGGTTTGATCCCTGGCACCAGTGGCAGGTCAGCCAAGCACCATGTGACTCTGGGCAATAGCTTGCTTAATCTTCCTGACAACCCCCAGTGCTGGGATGCCTTTGTGTAGCTGTACTGGATTTATTTCTTTTACATCCAGTGTGTGGAGCGCGTCTTCCTTAGCCACAGAGGAAGTAGAGGCATAGATAGCAGAACAATGTCCTGATTACACTGAAAGTCTGAAAGTTCTTTGGGGTGAAATTGTGGCAATCAGAGGAAGGTGAGGGCGAGTCGGGCAGAAGATGAGGTGGCCAGGCAAGACTCACTGCATCAACCCACCATGCTTGAGTGTCTGAGATAATGAAAGAGAAAAGGAGCTGGGACATATTGCTCTCCTCAAATAGGATCAACCTCCATGTCAGTGTCAAATCTGGAGGAAGAGATTATTGTGAATGGAGAAATCCAAAAAGGAGAGAGAAACCAGGCTAAGAGTTTCAGCACACACATTCTCAATAATTGGAATGTAGTTGGCATTCAGGAGATTCAGGTTGTGGTCTGCCCAGAATCAGAGAGGCTAGCCAAGTCCACCAGAGCCCCATAATGTATCTTTTCTGACAAGGGCTATGTATCCCTTCTACTCTTCTACAAAGGTCACCACCTGAAGATGACTGTAACTTTTTACCAGTATGTGAATTTGAACATTTCCCCTGATGACCATAGACTCTCCACAGGCAAAATCAATAGATTACATTGCATTTATTTTCTCATGCTGGCATTAGTTGACATCATAATCTTATCCCACGGATCCAGAGGGTCTCCACCCTGAGCCATCTGCGCAAATCCCTTACGATGGTAGATGGAACTGGGATTTCGAAGTTTAGGTGGTCTGGGTGCCCATATCAAGTCTTTTCTTAGAGATCAGGCAGAAGTGAAAGATAAAGGGTAGTAAAAACCAGAAAAAAGTTGCACGGATTCAATTGACAGACAAACCCCAACTCAGTGACCCAAATCTACACAAACGTAGAGGATTAAAGAGAAAGAACCAGTCTGAGGACATAGGAGAAGCACAGAAAAATGAAAGAGACAACTAGCCAAATACAGAACCACAAATTAAAGGGTGAGTAATAACCAATCCAGGCTCCAATTAAAGAGTCCCAGGGATGAATCAAAGCCTGGGGGTCTACTCAGTTATTGTTGTATAATTGAACAGTTGTACCTAAAGGCAAGAGCTCATAAATTAGGCCCAAAGAATCTACCTCCGGTCAAGGTAAAAATATACATTGAACTCAGCATTGAAGAATCAATTACTCTTAGGCAGAGGAAGGGTATTTGAAAAAAACGGATAGCCGAGAGAGTTGGAACACATTTTTTGTGATGTGTTTAGGATTAAAATACCAAAATCAGTAATCCGGTTTTCCTTACCATATTATTTGAAGAGTACATACCGTCGTTTTCCAAAGGAAGAGGAGGAGGTCAGTTAGCCGATTACTCAATCAATCAGTAGATTCGTTGAGCACTTCCTTTAACTTGTGGGGGTATCCAGGCACTGGCAGGGTCCAGTTGATTAGCCAAATAGCAAGGACTTAAGGGACTTTCGGAACTCTGTAAGAGATGGGAAGGTCCCTTGATGAAAGGGCACCTTGTTCCCTGTCTTCACAGCTAGGTAGGAGAAGGAGTGCATCTGAATCAGCTATGTCAGACACGTAGATGGCTAGGGTTAGAGAAATGGATGTGGAGCAGAGGTGTCTGGTGGGCTGATGGAAGTTCAAGCGGTAGTTCAAGTAGGCAGGGTCCCCGTTGTGTAGAGCCTTGTATGCATGGGCCAAGCGCTTGAACTAGCATCTTTTCTGTACAGTTAGCCAGTGGAGTTCCCCGAGGTAGAGTGTGATGTGGGTTCTTCTAGGGAAATACAGGACGAGTCTTGCTGTGGTGCTCTGTATGGTCTGTAGACGTTGGTGGAGGTGAGCTGTGATCCCTGCATAGTAAGCATTGGCGTAGTCCATTCAGCTGGAAATGAGGGCAGGTATGATGGTGTGTCTTGAGCTTTGGAGTAGCCATTTGATTATCTTACAAAGCATGTGGGGGATGAAGAAGCAGGAGAAGGATACAGAGTTGGCTTTAGTTGTCATGGTTAGCTAGGTTCCTAACATGGTCAATGGGGGTAAGAGTAGGTCCAAGTTCTGAGGGAAACCAGGATGCATCCCATGGGGAGTTTTTGTTTCCAAAAATGAGTGCCTCTGTCTTGTCCATGTTAAGTTTCAAGACGTTGTCTTTCATGCAGTTGTGAATGTTGGTCTTGGTGTTGGTGACATCTTCGGAGAAAGAGAGAGAGTGAGTTGTGTGTCGTCGGAGTAGGATATTTTGTTGAGCCAGTGGGTTTTGGTGATTCTAACAAGAGGTGTCATATAAGTGTTAAAGAGGGTACGGGAGAAAGAATCCTTGGGGTACTCCACAGATGATTTCCTTGGGTTCAGAGGTGAGTGGGGGAAGGTGGGCTTTTAGATTTTTTCTTGTGAGGAAAGAGGTAATACTTCTGAGAGCAGTTCCTTGGATGACTTTGTTGTGCAGCCTTATGATGAGTGTGTGGTGGAAGACCATATCAAAGGCTGCTAAAAGGTGTAGGAGGATCAGAGCCACAGTCTCTCCTCTGTCGAGTAGGGCTCAGATGTCATCAGTAGCCGAGATGAGGGCTGTCTTGATGCTGTGGTTGCTGCGGAATACCAATTGGGAGAAGAGTAGGAGGTTCCAATCCAGATATGAGGAGAGTTGTTAGTTGATGGCTTTTTCAAATACTTTGGCGGGGGAACAGGAGCAGGGAGATTGGTAGGTAGTTGTTGAACTTGCTGGGTCATCCGATGGTTTCTTTAGTAGGGTGTTGAGATCTGCATGTTTCCAGTCTCCGGGAAAGGTGGCCGTGGCAATTGAAGTGTTGAACAAGGTGGTGAGTACATGATGGATTCTGGCTTACCCTAGGTTGAAGATGTGGTGAAGGCATATGTCAGTTCGGGCCCCTGAGTGGACGAGTTGATGATGGAGGCAGTGTGCTGTGAGGCGAGCTGACTCCATTTGGTTAATCAGATGTCTGTGGGGATAGCAGGGTCGTTGCTTGAAGAAGTCAGTGGTCTTTGTCTGGTGTTTGAAGTTTCTTTGTATGTTGGAGATCTTGTTGTGGAAGAAGTTTGCAAGGTTGACACAGAGTTCCTATGAGGGGTTAGTGTTTTTTTGTTGCATCTGAGGGTTTGAAAAATTCTTTGATGATGTTGAAGAGTCCTGTGCTGTTATTGGAGCTTACGTCGATGTGTGAGGCTAAGGCCTTTTTCTTTGATTATCTTAACTATCTGTGAGAGGGTTGAGGTCTGTCTTGAAGGTAGTCATGTCCATGCTGGTGCACTATCTCCTTTCCAGTTATTTACAGTGTCTTTTAGCGGTTCAGAGGTTTACAGTGTACCAGTCAGCCTGCTTGGTGGACCTTCTGTGGGTGTTGTTGCCAATGAGAGCAATGTTGTCAGCGCTGTTGGTGAGCCAATTGTTGACGGTTTTGATGTTCTGATCTAGGTTGTTGGAGGAGATGGGGCGGTTGATATTGAGGACGTTGATCCATGTGTCCTTTGAGACTTTGCTTCAGCTGCACTGGGGGCATTGGGCACACTGGGGCGGAGGTCTGTGAGATGGTGATATTGAAGTGGACAGTGGGTTGGTCGATCCAGGTGAGTTCTGTGGTGTGTCTGTACCTGATAGGGTCACCGAGGATGAGGATGGGGTCCAGGGTTGGCCCGCGGTATGTGTGGGGTCATAGATGAGATGGGTGAGTCCGATGTTACTCATGCTGTCGAGGAGGTAGGTAGGGTGAGGTCATTGTGGTCAATGAAATTGAAGTTGAGGTCGCTGACGAAAATGTAGTTGTTGGAGTCCATGGCGAGGGGGGCAATGAAGTTAGCGATTAAGTTGCAGAAGGCTGGACGTGGTTCTGGACGACGGTAGGAAAGGGTGCTCCTGATGGTGGTTTTGCTGTCTTTTGGAGTCAAAATTGAGGTGTTACATGACTGGGGTGATGTCATTTGTAGTGGTGCATTGGATGGAATACTTGTCTATGATAGTGATCCCTCCGCCAGGCTTGTTGATACGGGTAGCGTGGGTGATTATTAGGCTCAGGTGAAATTTTCGTTACACTGGTGTAGTCTCACATAATTTAAGGCTTGTTATGCAAATCGTCAAAATTGTCTCATTATGGTTTGTCACATAATTAAAGATCATTCAGGTAAAAATCCTATAGTTGGAACAATGAAAAAACACAAAAAAAACAGCACGCAAGGAGACCCATATCAACACTCCTGTTTTACACAAAAGAAAATGACATTAAGAGAACTGATATTGTGGGTGCTAGCATACAGAATATATAAAATACCTACCTATGCCACCTTGTGACATCCCTCCACCTGTCTACAGAACAACAATATGAAAATAGACATACAAATAATGTGTGTGAAAAGATCAAACTAGTTTCCTGTAGGAAAAACAATCAATTAGACCCTGTGTAGTACAGGAAACTAGTTTGATTTTTTCCCACACATCATTTTTATGTCTATTTTCATATGTCCTTGCCCAGATGTGTTGGGGTTATTGGGGCAAACCCCTGTGGTTTATTTGCATACACAGAATAACAACAAGCACTGGCAAAGCCAATACTTCTGGCATGGATTTTGAGTCCTGACAAAAATATTTGTAAAAGCCTTTAAAAGCCTGCTGTAGTGAAAACACAATACCAAACAAAAAAATATTGTTTTTTGCATACATTTTATCTATGGGCCAAAGGATTTAATGTGGGCTGACTCAGGTAAATATAAAATAGTGCCTTATGCATTTCAGTGCAAGCACTTCATATGGGGTGAGATGAAATACCAAACAGCCAATATGATGCACTGGGAACATAATACATCTTTGGGGCTTGTTCAAAGCCCACTCTGTCAGTGTTAAAGAATTTGTAATAATTGGTCAAGCAGACAGCTGTGCTGTCGAGCCAGATCCAAAAAGTGAGGTGTCTGTGCCTGGATGAACAGAAAACTACATCTGGGCAGAGCATAGATGAACCCATTTCTTCTAGAGCCAAAACGAAGGATGCGGAAACACGCCAGTGGAGTCATCGAACAGTGCTCTGACTGTCCCTGGGGAGCACAGCGTTTCAGGCTGGACTGTTCCCATTGGGCGCAGGGTCAAGACTGATTTGCATATGGCTGGGTCCAAACTGGAATGGCATGGTGAGCAAAAAAACGATGGATTTAAACCCAGATCTCTGTAATGGGGTGAATGATTGACATTGCTCTGCATTCAGTCCATCAATTGTTTTTTTGCATTTGCACATTTAGGAGGCACAGTGAGGTGGTGAGAGATTGCCAATTGTGGTATATTCCAAGTCATCTGAGCGATGCATTGAGAATAGACAAGAGAGGGCCCAGACATCCCCGTCCTTTGCAATGGAAAAATCCCAGCAAGGGATCCAAAGATTTGATGAAGACAATCAGGGTTGACTTAAACTCAAAGTCGACCCAGACAGTCTTCAGTACCTAATGCTGAAAGCAGGCATGCCAGACGTTCTATAGGGGCCCAGTCAATAAAATGTAAGCCGGGCCCTTCCTAGGAGAAGAACAGGCGTGGTTCCTCCATTGGGGCGTGGGGGCGTAGCCTCCCCTGCCACCTGCAGCTCCCTCGGCGTTTTTGAGGTAAAACTGACAATCATGTCAATGAATCTGAGTCTGAAGGGGTGGGCGGTCTGGCGTCATGTTGATTGATTGACATGATTGTACAGGCACCAGGCAGGCAGCAACACAAGTGCGCATGAGTGGGGACGGAGGGTGAATTTTTACCCGTGCCCACTCATGCGCACTTGTGTTTTTGGTTTGTTGTGCATGCCCATTAGGAGCCCTAATGGGCATGCTGTGGGCGAGAAGGTACCTGTGCCCCTGGCGCCAGGATTAGTCGAGAGGGGCTGTGAGTCACAGGCTCAGCCCCTCTAGACCAATCCTGGCTCCAGGGGCCCTGTGAGCCTGTGACGTGAGGGGAGCAGAGCCCAGAGGTGGCGCGGACCGGGACCGGCAGCAAGGTAAGAGTGTGTGTTTTTCTTTTATTTTAAAGTGTTTGGTGTGAGCGTGCGTGTATGCATG
This sequence comes from Lissotriton helveticus, assembly GCF_964261635.1. NCBI lineage: Eukaryota > Metazoa > Chordata > Amphibia > Caudata > Salamandridae > Lissotriton > Lissotriton helveticus. The sequence continues at coordinate 617,795,210 of NC_136065.1, read as the reverse complement.
AATGTTTGGTGGAGATTGTTGCGAATGGATGTGTTTGTGTGTATGCGTGTGTGAATACATTTCTTTGAGTGTTGTGTATGTGTGTATGAGTGTGCCCCTTCTGCCCCAGGGGAACAGAGGGCAGAAAGGCAAACAAGACGTTATTTGCAATGGCGGGTTTTAGATCCAATGAACGGGTTATGGGGTTTCCTGTCCTCTTATGTAGAGGGTCAGTAATGAGAGCTCGACACAAAAAGAAGTATTTTCCAATCACCGACACTACAGGCCAGATCAGCGCTGGATAATGTCACCATAATTCCAAGCTATTAGCTTAACAGAAAAGGCCCCTCAGTACTCATTACTCGATGAGAGGGCCATCTTCCCTGCATCTCAGCAGCGCAATTAGTCTGACACCTGCATCTATTTGTGTGAAGGGAAAATACTGCCATTCTAGCCTACAGCGCCCAGTAAGCCTACCAGGGTATATACGTCTCGCATTCCAATGTACAATTCATATAGCGCTTCATGCCCCTGAGCTTGCAAAGCTCTCCAGTTTGTATCGGGCCCCTTGTTTATTTTATCACAGCAGTCGGTGCTGCAGTCATGGCGCTTCTCGGCGCTGTGAGTATCAATGTTTCCAATTGCCTCAGGAGGGTGGCTGAATCTAGCCTATGGTCTTCAGGTTGCACACCGATCTCTGCAGCAGGGGCATTATCCCACTGAGATATAAGAGCACAGCCAGAGCCACTGGAGGACAGGCAAGGTCTGCCTGCAGTACCAGTCATACGGGGAAGCAACTTGTCTGTATATAGTGTTTGCTGTGAACGTCCCGTAGGTTCGCAGCACCATAAAAATGCTACAACACACTAACAAAAGCATGCACCATAATATGCCAATTCTCCTTGCATTTTGAATATACTAGTGTATTTGTTTTTTGAAAGAAGTAATTCTAATGGTTGAGAAAAGGTCAATGCAAGGAGAATTGGCATATTAGGGTGCATGCTTTTGTTTTTAAAATGTTATTACTACCCGGAAGGCCGGAAATATCATATTATGTAAATTATTTGTTTTTTCTTACAGTGTCTTTACTTAAGTTACCATGTATTTTTGGGTATGCATTTGCAATTCGTTATTATCTAGACCGTTAGATCAAACTAGTTTCCTAAATTTCTTTCAGTTTGTCTGCGCAGGCTTTAGCAACTCTGCTGATTGCAGCTCATACTTAATGACTTTTCATTCAAGCGCCACCAGGTATTGCTTGGTGTTATGCTCATCCCTTTCTTCTAACATTTTCTCATCGTTTATGAAGGAGCAAATCTTCTTTCTTTCCGTCATTTCCTGAATACATTTTTGTTGTGTGTCTTTTCTCGGCCTCTTTAGCTTAGCTGGGAGCAGGTTTTTGCGCAGGTCACAAAGTAGAAATAGAGCAGGATTTTTATACGAATCCTTGCTCAAACCAGATAAATTACTGGCATCTGTTTCTAGCACTTACATCCCTGTAAGAACCGAGAAGCACCCATTTTGCATTTTTTACATCCATGGTATGGATCAGAACTCCCTCATGAGGTCAGAGCACTGCCAAAGCCAGCAACCGCCCTGCCATCCTCAGGCACACCTTCATCAACTAGCCACGGTCCACCCAAAGATGCACAGAGTACCCTTACAGCCAGGAACTGGCCCCAGATAGCAAAGCACAACCACCTTGTCACCGGTCAACCTATCTGATGACCAGGCACACCCCATTCCTGTCAAGGAAGCCAATTTGACTTGGAGAGAGCACTTAAAAATGCTCTCTACTGGGAGTGATCAGGGTGTTTGAAATTCTAGAATTGTCAGTTTCCATTGGGAGCAGGACCACAAGAGTATAATACCATAACATCGAGTATTTGAACAGCTAAACCCTGATGACAGCATGGACCCAATGAATGTCTTTTCTGTTAGGGCTATGTATGTGGTCACTCTCCAGGCCCAAAAGCAGTGTCTGTTTCAGTGCCTCCAGCAACCACTATGGCACAGTATTGGACAAGGATGTAATGGTATTCTATGTGCCATCTGCACCTGAGAGTCCGTATCCCAGTCAGCAAGGTCTTAGAACTGAGATTTTCATGAAACTTTTATAGTCTGAATTCAGCACCTGAGCGTAATAGGACGGAATGTACGAAGCTCTGTGGTTATACTGAATAAGCAGCTACCTATGTTATGTCATCTATTAATGTAATAACTGCACTTTCACAATTGCTTTATTAACCTTCCTGTTTTCTCAAATTTGCTTGAAAATGCACGATTTTTCTTCTCTTTTTTCAAAATTTCCAAGTGGCCAGCTCTAAAAGGTAGGCTGCATCTTCTCCCGTCTTTTTCCTCTGGGAAAAGAATAATGGCCTCCACCCGGATCCAGCGGCGAGGGGTAGGTGCTTCTATGCAGCACAGGAATTCCCAACCTCGCGGTGGATGATCTAACCTGATGCTTTACCCGCTGGATACTGTTGTTATCAGAACATTACATTTATTAGGTAGTTGCAGCTTAACACAGGTATTTCCACGGAAAAAGGGTAATACAGAAAATTCCCCCTCCCCTTTTTTTCATTCATTTTTTAAGAATCACACTAGTGTATACACATGACTTATACATTAGGGACAACGACTCTTTGTAGACAGTGAACACCCTAGATACCTGCTAATTTAGTTCTTTTGGTCCTGAAGAATTGCTAGTTAATAGACACAAGCGAGAAACATGTTGACCGAACAATAGCACCCTCTGGAAGGTTCCTGGAAGCATAACATTCCAGAGAATACCCTCTAGACTCGTTTTTAATTAGAGCAGCGGACCGCCAAAATAAATTGTTCCTTGGTACCCCTAGCTCTATTTTAACCCACACCTGTACGTCTACAACTCTCCCTGGCCCCACACCCGCACTTCATCTACACGGCAGTTGGAAAAAGATCTCAGCTAAAGAGCCCCTCTTTGAGGTGTTGCCCGTTGGGTATTGCACCGCCGACCCAACGGGGAGCAGGCCCAAATGATGAAGCATGACACCTGCAAAGGTGTGCGAGGGCATTACATCCAACAAAATGGATGTCCAAGGGTAAATCTTCTATACCCTAACAACATCCTCCTCATCACGTGACTCAATTTTCAACCCCTAACCCAGGAACGGCACAGCACCTTTTGAATTCCATGAATTTGTGGGCACTTGCTGTGGCTGGACCTTCTACTCATTGTTCGAGTAGTTATTGCCCATCCCTCCTCTTTTTGTACCTAAAAGAATAATGGCTCCTGAAATTAACAGTTTCAACCAGTAAAAAGCATAGAACACCTACTGTCACTTGCCAATGTTTGAATGCATGATTAGCCTACGGCCTAGTCCAAACTGTGAATTTAGTGATGACACGAAAACTCGTCCATCAAAGCCTTTTCAGCTCCTAAATATAATTTAGAACCAACTATGTGGGGACACGAGGTCTTGCAGGCACTTAGAATGCTATTAGGTTGATCGAGTACTGTTCAGTTGTAAAGAACGTACATAGACAAATCAAGTCGCGCGCCTGGTGGCCCCTAAAACACCAGTTACGCTCTCTGGTGTACCTTTTAATGTAGAAAAAAATTACTTTTAAAGGTATCAAAATAATTACATGAAATACCAAACGTAATATAAATAAAGGAAGGGATGAACATGAGTATTTAAATACAATACCATGCCATACATTTGAAGCACAAAAGAGATAGTCAAGAATCCATGACACGGTTCCTCATCGAAACAATTATGAGGAAACGAATAGGCAGAGGTTCCCCATGACGCTTAAAAGATAAAAGATAAAACGCCTGTAATCAAATATATGACATGCTGGGATCTTTAAATATGTATGTCCAGACTTTCCTTCATCATTACTCATGTTGCGTCTAATTTTGACCCAAGTACACCTCCCAGTTCCAACAGGCCTACAATTTGGTGTGTTCTACGATATCTCTATGCCTTGAAAAAGAGGCCTTCTGACGCAAATGTAAACTTCGTTTAGTACATGGTGGTGCACAGGCTATTATATATGATTAAACCTGAAAAGGAAATAAATTCACTGTCTAAAGTACAAATGGACTATTGTAATATTGCACACATATATTTTGAGGCGTCCGTCATTTCTTGAATTTAGAATTCGGGACGAGATTGCTCGTTAAGTAAAAGGAGAAACTGAACACGGCTTTTGGTTTGTGTACCTTCAAGCTAAAGAGAATTTTTGTCAAGAAAAATCAAAACAATAAAAAACAAGCATTTGCAATGCAATAGGTCTCGCATTAATTAAGTTTGAGCTATTGGCATTGCTAAATATTGCAACACGAATTGCAACAAAAGTCTATAAATTGTAGGCCAAAAAAATGTGTATTTATTTTTGTAGCAATGGTGGCATGCTGCGCTTGAGATGAATATGTTTAAAAGTAAAGTGCGCCATACTGCGATTGATGTGTGCACTGATGGCTGGTGGTGTGTGTGCCTGTAGAAATTGTGCACTGATGGCTGGTGGTGTGTGTGCCTCATGGAAGTGTGCACTGTCAGCTGGTGGTGTGTGTGCCTGGTGAAAGCGTGCACTGGCGGCTGGTGGTGTGTGTGTGCCTGGTGAAAGCGTGCACTGGCGTTCTGGTGGTGTGTGCCTGGTGGAAGCATGCATTGACGGCTGGGGGTGTTTGCGCCTGGTGAAAGCGTGCACTGACGGCTGGTGGTGTTTGTGCCCGGTGAAAGTGTGCACTGATGACTGATGGTGTCTGTGCCTGGTGAACGTGTGCACTGACGGCCGGTGGTGTGTATGCCTGGTGAAAACGTGCACTGACGGCTGGAGGTGTGTGTGTGTGTGCCTGTTGAAAGTGTGCACTGACGGCTGGTGGTGGGTGTGTGCGGTGGCAAAGCATGCACTGACAGCTGGTGGTATGTGCGTCTGGAAGCGTGCACTGAAGGCTGGTGGTGTGTGTGCCTGATGGAAAAGCGTGCAGTAACATGTTTAAAAGTAAAGTGCGCCATACTGGGATTGCAACAATGGTTAATTGTGGATGTGTTAACAACTGATGCGTGCACTGATGGCTGGTGGTGTGTGTGCCTGTAGAAATTGTGCACTGATGGCTGGTGGTGTGTGTGCCTGGTGGAAGTGTGCACTGCTGGCTGGTGGTGTGGGCACCTGGTGAAAGCGTGCGCTGACTGCTGGTGGTGTGTGCCTGGTGGAAGCGTGCACTGGCGGCTGGTGGTGTTTGTGCCTGGTGAAAGTGTGCACTGACGGCTGGTGGTGTTTGTGCCCGGTGAAAGCGTGCACTGATGACTGATGGTGTCTGTGCCCGGTGAAAGTGTGCACTGACGGCCAGTGGTGTGTATGCCTGGTGAAAGCGTGCACTAACGGCTGGTGGTGTGTGTGTACCTGTTGAAAGCATGCACTGACGACTGGTGGTGAGTGTGCCTGGTGGCAAAGCGTGCACTGACGACTGGTGGTGTGTGTGGGTCTGGAAGCGTGCACTGAAGGTTGGTGGTGTGTGTGTCCCACAGATGCGAATTGCCTTGTTGGTGCTAGTGTGGTGTAGTGAGGGGCAAAGATGCTCGAAGTGTGGTTAAACAGCAATTGGGCTGGCCTCTCTTACAGCTTTCATCGGACTTATACACATTTTCCTCATGGCTACGTCAGAGCGCTGGAATAAATGATCCTGTTTACTTAAGAAAATGTATATACACACGGGTTGAATGAATTCATGAATGAAGACTGCAGCAATTCATTACAATGAATCCGACGGAAAATTCAGGAATAGTGATTCTGCAATTTCACCTGTTTTTCAAGTGATTTACAAGGTGGCTCCGTCCATCTTTTGTTGACTGCAAACAGCAATCGTAGTTGCTTTCATTATCTCTGGAGTCTTCCTGATCAGGTTACTGCGTTGTTGGGTGTGGGGCACCCTCTTGTGTGTCAGGTGGGCTGGGCTGGCCTCTCTTTAGGACCCGGATCCCCCAGCATGCTCCACGCCCGCAAACCCACCAATCAGTCAACTTGGAGAAAATGGTGGGTGTAAAAGGCCATGTTTAATCACAAATTCATAAACATGACATATAGATTATTAAAACATTATCAAATTATGAGCAACATTTATCATTTATTATTAACTCATCTTATCAACTTGTATTATGCATTATTCAACTTGTATTTTCGCATAACTTCTTGATTCCCCCAGCACCAAGGGGCCCTCTGGTTCGCATCCCCCAGGTAGAGATGCCCACGCAAGGTGCAACCCACCTGCGCCCCTGAGCGATGGGCCCCAGCCCTCGGGTCCTTGTCCGCCATTTCCAGGGCCCCACCTCTCGTCCACCAGGCTGCCTAGGAGGCTCGTACCTGTCGCCCTCGCCTCCCCAGCCGGTGGTCTCCATCCCCCTGCGGAGAGCTTACCTTCTCTCCCCTCAGTGCTGGCATAGGGAGTGCGCAAGGCGGACTCCCATCCATTTTGTAAGTCTATCAGTGGTCAAATGTCTCTTTTCCGCAACACACACCTCCAAATCACTGCCTTAAGGGGACGGGTGGGTGGGAGATTTAACCAAAATTCCTAACGGCGAGGGGAGTGGGCGAGCAGGTCCGGTGCTGGCGAGGAAAGAGGCCGAGTTGTCCGTGATCTTGACCTAAATAGGTCATGGCCTCTGCCCCCACGCCCCCACCGGACGTGCGTCACCCCTCCCCGACCCGGAAGTACTTCCCCGGCCGGTCGCCCATAGGGCAGCCGGCCAGATACTTTGGCCAATGGCGTGGCGAGGGCCGGGGGGCCGGGCCCTAAAGGCGGGCTCGTCTAGCCTCGCCCTTTGTATAGGACCCGGATCCCCCAGCATGCTCCACGCCCGCAAACCCACCAATCAGTCAACTTGGAGAAAATGGTGGGTGTAAAAGGCCATGTTTAATCACAAATTCATAAACATGACATATAGATTATTAAAACATTATCAAATTATGAGCAACATTTATCATTTATTATTAACTCATCTTATCAACTTGTATTATGCATTATTCAACTTGTATTTGCTCATAACTTCTTGATTCCCCCAGCACCAAGGGGCCCTCTGGTTCGCATCCCCCAGGTAGAGATGCCCACGCAAGGTGCAACCCACCTGCGCCCCTGAGCGATGGGCCCCAGCCCTCGGGTCCTTGTCCGCCATTTCCAGGGCCCCACCTCTCGTCCACCAGGCTGCCTAGGAGGCTCGTACCTGTCGCCCTCGCCTCCCCAGCCGGTGGTCTCCATCCCCCGGCGGAGAGCTTACCTTCTCTCCCCTCAGTGCTGGCATAGGGAGTGCGCAAGGCAGACTCCCATCCATTTTGTAAGTCTATCAGTGGTCAAATGTCTCTTTTCCGCCACAAGGGAGACTAGGGCCCAAAGGTCCGTCGCCCTTCCCCCCTTCAGCCAAGTTCAGCACAAATGACCAAATCCCTTTGATCCACGTGTCCGTGCCAGTGTCAGATAAATGTACTCCATCATGGTGAAACATATTTGGTCCTGAGATCATCTTGTGTGAGAGATGTAGCAAGCGGCCCTTTCCTGAGCACAACTTTGCCAGCTCCCCGTTGAGACGTCTTACTGACACATTTAACGGCCTCGCCCGGATTCCGTCGCCCCTCCATTGTCGTGGGATCATGCAAGACCATGTTATCCTGGCCTGAGGGAAGGTCTGCCCAAGCCAAGCAAATTCCGTGAGCAGTGCTTCTTTGACTGCCAAGCGTCCCCTGTCTACCATATCATTGCCGCCCAAGTGGATGATGATCAATTCAGGAGACTTCTGTCCCTCGCGTCCTCTGATTTCTTCCACGAGCCGCCGCAGGTGCCGGATACGCATTCCTCCCACACCGTGCCACAAGAATTCTGTCCCTTCCAGCCCAGGTGGCTTCCGCACTCGCCGCTGCCGCAATAGCACTGCTGCTCGCCGAACGAACGAGTGTCCCAATACCCACACCACCTTCCCTGGCATACTAGTAATCGGAGAGGAAATAGAAAAGTCAGGCATGGGCATGGCATTGCACGAAGTCAAAGTAATTCAGGCTTTACGTATCGCCTAAAGCAGTTGGAAGACCAGTGGCCCACCTTCTTCACTGCATTGGATGACAGCCCCGCTCCTGCTGCCAAAGTAGCAGCCCCTATCCTGAATGAATGGGATGAATAACCAGAATCCCCCAGGTCCAGATCTACTAAGACCATCCGCAGCACTGCCTTGAATTGGTACTGCGACACACAATCCCCTCCCTCATGAATGAACAGGGCCTGACTCTTCCCCCCAGGGCGAATGGCTAAGTATGACTGCATACAGGCGACCGGGCAAATAGGTGCCTCCGGCGCAGGGCACAGCTGAATCACTGCCCCTTTCCCCAACTGATCTGTCTTAGATTTTCTCAGGATCACTTCTAAAGACCCCGCTCTAACCCTGGTGTCTCCAAACTGCAGTCCCCCACTGTGGTCACTGCGAGATGTTCCTACAATCTCCCCCAAGCGGAATGCCCCATAAAAAGCTAGGGAGAAAACTGCCGAAAATAACGTGCCCTCAAAAGTAGAGGTGCACAGTCTCGGGAGGGCACCTAGCATGTCTTTTAAGGTCCTAACATCTAAAGGGCGTCTACTATCTCGCTTGGGGCCCTCCTTCCTGGCCCAACCCGCCAAGGCTCTTTTGACTACATAAGACTTCCCAGGGTCATACAAGCCCGCTAATCTGGCGAAAAACCCCACGGAAGTTACATGGGTCCTAGCATAAGACAGTGACCTGCCTTGATCACTAATTCGCTGAAGAAAATGAAACATTGCATGATCAGTGTGCCAACATGAGAAACCAGCCTCTTGCACCAATGTCCTGTAATACAAAAAACTCTGTTGATATGCTTTCCGAGTGCGGTCACTCAATGAGGCACCTACCAGCCCCGCTAAAGCGGGGCTCCAATCTTCCACAGTGATGGTGGGAACACTGTCATCCGGTCCTCTGCTCCGGGATGGAACCTCCGAAAATCCTGCAGCTTGGAACGAGACAAAGCATCAGCAGCATGATTGTCAACACCCGGGATGTGTGCTGCCTTGAACATCAAATTCAATTTCAAACATGCTAACACCAGATGCTTCAGTAATCTCAACACATTTCTACATGTAGCCCCCTGCCGATTAATGGCCTCAACTACAGACATGTTGTCTGACCAAAATATCACTGATCTGTTCCTGAAGTGCTCTGCCCAAACGGACACCGCTACTAGAATAGGGAACAACTCCAAAAAGGCTATGTTTTTTGTCAATCCACTCTTGTGCCACTCTTCTGGCCATTCCGCCCCACACCACTGAGGACCAAGGATAGCCCCAAAACCAATGCTGCCTGCTGTGTCCGTGTACAGTCCCAACTCCGAGTTAGACACCGGGGTGGATGGCCAGACAACAGCGCCATTAAAGTTTGCCAAGAAGTCGCGCCAAACCCTCAAGTCCTCTCTCACCTCTGCATGGAGGCGCACCTTGTGATGCTTCTGAGTTAGGCCGACCATTGCCCTAGCAATTGATCTAGAAAAGGGGCGGCCCATTGGAATGATTCTGAGTGCGAAGTTCAACTGCCCTACCAAGACCTGCAACTGATGTAGTGTAACCTTGGGTCCAGCCAAAGCTGCATCTATAGCCTGGGAAAAAGCCTGCACCTTGTCAGATGGCAACCTGCACTCCCCAACCACTGTGTCGATCTCAATTCCAAGGAAAGTCATACATGTCGCTGGGCCTACTGTCTTGCCCGGGGCCAACGGGATATTAAACTCCTTGAACAAGGCCACCAGCTGGTCTAACGCTTGATTACATGCTGTTGATGCAGCTGGTCCCATCACCATGAAGTCGTCCAAGTAATGAACTACCTCTTTGTACCCTGCCCTATGCGAGAACAACCATTGGAGCATACAACTAAAGGTCTCAAAATATCTGCAAGAGACAGCGCACCCCATAGGCATACACTTATCATAGTAAAATTGATGGTTCAACTGGAACCCCAGCAAATGATAATCTTCAGGGTGTACAGGCAACAGGCGAAAAGCTGACTCTATGTCTGTCTTGGCCATGATGGCATTAGGCCCCAGGGTCCTCACTTTACTCAAAGCCACGTCGAATGAAGAGTAGGTCACCGAACAAAGGGCTGGGTCGATAGCATCATTCACAGATTCCCCTTTTGGAGCTGACAAATTGTGAATCATTCTAAATTGACCCGGCTCCTTCTTCGGTACCACTCCCAGCGGAGAGCACACAAAACCAGGGAGTGGAGGGGCCGCAAAAGGACCCGCCACGCGCCCTAGCCCGCGCTCCTTTTCTACTTTCAACTCCACTACTGCAGGCTGTGTCCTTGCAGACAATAGGTTATTGCAATACTCGACCGGCGGGACACCCTGCGCTGGAATGCGGAACCCTTCAGAGAACCCAAAGTACAACAATTTGGCTGCTGACCGGTCTGGGTACTGATTCAGCCAGAAAATCAGTTTCCCAATGTCTACAGGAGTGGGCAGCTTATGGCTGAGAGGGCTTGGCCTCTCTGCCCCCTCCTCCCCGTTCCTTGGATTTTTTAATGCATTTGAATTCGGGATGGGAAGGGTGCCCGCAAAAGGAACACGCATGCTTGTATCTGCACTTCTCGGTGGACCATGTGCACACTTTCTTATTAAATGCCCAGCATGCCCCTCTCTTCTCCCCAGGCCCTCCCTGGTAAGTCCGAAAGGGCTGCCTATTGCTCTGAGATCCGCCTGACTTGCCATTCACATTTTCTAGCCACACGTTGACCTCCTACTGGTCCCAACCCATGTCTGGGTCCTGCACCTTTTCCCACCTGAAGTCCCTATCGTAATCCAGCCAAGCTATACCACCATGCGTCGTGTGCGCCTTCAAAATCCTATGCATGTAGTATACCAATGGCCCTGCTAACTCTGTTTTTTTCTCAATGACTACTGTCATAAACACCTGGAAGCCAAAGAGCCAATTCGTAATAGATTCTTCCACTCTCGGTCTCCTATCCCTAAATGAGCTGTCCTTTCCCTCCTTGTCTTTGCTCTCCACCTCCACTCTTTTTGGTCTGATCAAAGCGAATATATCTACGAATTCTCCTTTCCAAATCTTCTCTTTCATTTCTGGAGATACATGAGTAGCCAGACGGCCTGGTTTAGATAAAACATAGCCCTGGCCCCCTCCAGCCTTCGCACCCCCTCCGGGCTCAGTATTCACGCCCTCAGGCTTACCTCCTGAAGAACTGGGAGCATTAGAAGGGGCCGAGACCACCGGATGCGCCGCCGGTACATTCAAGGACTGTGCCTTAACCAATAAGGCTAGCTGTTCCCTAATCTCGCCGAGGGGGCCCTCATCCGCCCTTCCCGGGGCCCAAGGCGCGACTGCTGCCGTCACGGTCGCTACTGCTGACAAGGGGGGTGAGGCCGCTACACTCGGCAATGCCCCTGCTCCTCCTGGAGGTGCCTGCCCCTGTGTCAGAGCCCTTAATGTACTTAGTATTTCACTCAAGGCGCCCCCTGCCACAGCGCCCCCAGGTTGTAAGGGAGGGGGGGCGCTCTCTGGTAAAGGAGGAGTCACATTCGCCTTCCCAGGCGCCACCGGGGCAGATCCTAGCGCTGCTATGGCCCCCCGAATGTCGTCTAAAATCCCCCCGGACGCATCTGCCACAGGAGGCACTACCGGGGTACAAGGGGCGCAATGCGGTACTACGGGCAACTGAGGTGGAGGGGGGGGACAATGGTGACCACTGGTTCCAAGGGAACCCTAGGTGGACGGTTCGCTCCGGCGCCCTTACTGCCCACCTTCCCCTTCTGCTTGCTTTTCCCACTCGGTTTCTGTACTCTAGGCTTCTTTAGCAGTCGAGGGAAAGCTGCTTTGGGCGGGACCCCCTGCCTGCGTGGGCGCTCTACATTGATCGGGGCCTCTCCCTCGGGCTCAGAAGGAAGCTCCTCGGCCTCCCCCTCGCTGCTCTCATCGTCCCTACTGAATTTTGCCAGCAAAAGGGAAAGCAACTGCGCTATTTCAGGATCCTTGACCTTGCGCTTGTGGCTCTGCCCCCTGGCCGGCATGGTTCCCAAAGGCTTACGCCGCCTTCACAGGCCTCCTTGCACGCCGCACCACAGGCGCTGTCGCTTCCTCCCCTGCCGGCGCAAACCTACCCACCACGTCGCAAGGTGACGGTGCCGGAGCCCCCCTACCCATGCTCAAGGCAGCTGCGAGCGCAAGCGGGTCTCCAAGACGCCCTCCGCGCTGTGCACAGGTGGGGGGGGGGGAGAAAGGGCAAGAAAGCCAGGTTTCTGAACACCCGCGCCCGCCCGCAGCCTCAGCAAGCCCTGGCACCTCACCTGACGAGTTGGTCGACGCTCTCTCCGCCTCGGCTCGACTCGGCTTGACCGCAACCCGCTCCTCCTCAGGATTCTCCCACGCGATGGAATGAGGGACTCGACTACGGGGGAGGGGAAGCTACTGGGTCGTGGCAAGATTTAAACAATATTCCTAACGGCGAGGGGAGTGGGCGAGCAGGTCCGGTGCTGGCGAGGAAAGAGGCCGAGTTGTCCGTGATCTTGACCTAAATAGGTCATGGCCTCTGCCCCACGCCCCCACCGGACGTGCGTCACCCCTCCCCGACCCGGAAGTACTTCCCCGGCCGGTCGCCCATAGGGCAGCCGGCCAGATACTTTGGCCAATGGCGTGGCGAGGGCCGGGGGGCCGGGCCCTAAAGGCGGGCTCGTCTAGCCTCGCCCTTTGTAACAGCTTTCATCGGACTGGAGAGAGCGATGAGAGGCTCGTATTTTGCTCTACTGAACTGGCACTGCTGCATTTTCTGTTGCAAAGTGCGTCTAACGCCACACTTTACTGTTGACTGCGTTCTTCAACAATGAAGTCTTTGAACGAAAATCTCTTGGGATAGTTTTCTGGATGAAAGTCTGGTGAGTGTGGAGTAGGTGACAGGCGTGGAGTGCCGGGGTCGCATCTGTAAATAAACAATTCTGTGGGTGTTTATTTTGAAGAGCTGAAGTTAAAAAAAAGCATTGGCATAGCTAATAGATCTCGCCTTTGGGACCTTGTAAGTGTTTAGCCATGCAACAGTTTATGTTGTTGCACCGAGGATATTGTGCTGGATAACTAAATACTTATAAGGCCCCAAAAGCGAGACCTATTGGCTATGCCAATGCTTGTTTGCTAATGTTGTGGAGTTGTGTTCTATCGTAAGACGAACCCCCACACTTTTGGTACAATATCTTCATTTCTTGGCATCGATGTTTTTCGCCTCGCTTTCCCTTAAAAGCAAGTGACTGCTCGTTTTAGCAGGGATCATGGTCGACACTTTCCGAGTCTAACATGTGCATAGACTGTGCACATGTACTATACAAAATCATGGATTGAGCTGATTTGAGTGGTCCTTCTAACGTTTCCTTCCTCGCTGTGCTGTAATCTATGTCGAGGATTACTTTACAAGAAAGAATATGAAACTATTTCCCAGAGAGCGAATAAAGTCATTTGGAGCGAACGATCGTTTCATTTAAAGATCCCTGGGGCACATGCATCAATGGAAATTGCATTCGCAAATGGTGCGAATCGCAAAATTCGGCCGTTTGCGAATGCAATTCCATTTTTTGGGATGCATTAACATTTTTGTAATTTTCGCAATTTAAGAAATCGCAAAAATTGCGATTTCTTAAATTGTGATTGCATTTAAGGAATCTCAAATTGAGATTCCTTAAATGCAATGCATCAAACTTTAAAAATGTGTGAATTCGCAAATAAGGGGAGCAAATTACCATGAAGTTGACCTTCATGGTAATTTGCGAAAACTTTGAAAAATGCACTAAGGTGCATTTTTCAAAGTTCCATTTTTCAGTTTTCAAAGTGTACTTCTAAGCAGATTTCAGGGGTGCAACAGGGTGTCCTTTGGACGCCCCTGCACCCTTGAAATTGCATTCTTAATTAGCGAATTTCTAATGGTGAATTTCAAATTAAGAATGTCTTTCCATTCATTCCTATGGGCCTCTAGGCCCATAGGAATGGATGGGGAGGTATTCCTTAATTGCGATTCTCAATTAGAGAATCGCAATTAAGGAATTTTAAGAAATCGCTATTTTTAAAGCGATTGCTTGATGCATTGCAGTTTGCAATTCCTTAATTGCGATTCCTTATTTTTCGCAATTAAGGAATCGCAAAATGCAATATTGATGCATGTGCCCCCTAGTTCGTTGTATTTTCATTTATTGTCCCGCAAGTTACGGTTTGTTTTCATATGCAATTATTGACAATTGACAAAACGAATGAAATCGCTTACTAAAATTACAATTTTACATATTGGTCAAAAAACATTTTCATTCAAATACGAAATATCAAGCTACATCTTCCTTCAATGCTCCTATCCTATGCCCCTAAAAGAGTCCTAGCTGCTAAGGGGTCCTTTTTTCATTTAGCGTAGTTGTCCGGGTGTAAACTTCTTGAAAGATGAGGCCTCGCACTGGATACAGTATGTACAAATTTCTTTACACTACTCTTAATGGTGAGAGAAAGCTGCCGCAGCACACCGCACCATACAGGTCTACTTCCCTACGAACTCATCGGAATCCTTTGACCTCACAGCTCGTGGCAATCCACGATGATGGGATCATACTGTCATCCAGTGGTAAATATAGGTATTGCATCAATATGATTGCCACTGGTCAATTAATTGGATGTAATCTTGAACAAGGTAAAAAGGCAGCAGTTGTGGAATAACAAAAGTTCTTGACATAAAATTAGAAAATGAGAATCCACCGAAAACGAATGAAATCACTTAATAAAATTACAATTTTACATGATGATAAAAAATATTCTCATGCAAGTACGAAATATCAAGCTACATCTTCTATTAATGCCCCAATCCTAAAACAATCATAGCTGCTAAGGGGTCCTGTTTTATTTAGGGTACCTGTCAGGCTTTTTAACTGTTTCTTATTTTCTTAGAAAATAGCACTTTGCATTCTGGGACTTCGACATCTTATCATATGCGTTCAAGTTTTTAGTTGTCAGTGTGCAAAACGCTGTTGGCCACAAAGGAGGAGTGCAACATGCACCTTTCAGTGATCAGATCGAAAATAAAGACAGAATTATGAGGAAAAAAATAACCAAAAATTCACATACTTTTCAATGTTCTATGAGAAAAATTTAAGAGAATGTTATTACCATAATGGTGACACCAAGCGAATGGGATCACATGACCCCTGGCCTTGACATCTTCAGCATGGGTTCTAAATAGGGAAAAGGGGGTCAGAATCACTATTCCCGGGTGAGAATCCATGTTCCTTTCTGTATCTGGGTTTGTTCTACTCAGGGGTGTTCGAGTTTCATATGGAGTGACCCCCAAAGTGTGCCAAATCAAGTATGTAAGGGGTCATTTCCACCTCTTGGCACTGCGACACTTCCTTCCCAGGATGTGTTGCGGCAACTTTGCAGGGGGTCCCTCTCTTTCCTGCACAGACACCTGCTTGGAAAGGAAGCACACACCGCTTCTTCTCCTTTCGTTCCATGGATTATCGAGCCCCTTTCTCTCCTACACTGCTGCTCCCAGTGGATTTGAAGGCAAGAATACATTTATTTCGACTCACCCTCACATCGTCTGTCATCCTCCATGAACTCCTGCTCACCCTAAAAACAAGTACTGTTCCTCCCATAGACTTCAACCGGATCACCGGCCCAGAAAACCATCGACACCCTCTGAAAAATATACCATCATAATGGATCAACCTTCACAACCATTCTTCGCACCCTTCTTGGACTCTCAACCGTTATGGACAATGTACAGACTTTATGGCTTATTCCATGAATCCACAATATGCCCAGGGCACCCTGGCGAGGCATGGGAATAGAGCTCCTTCAGTCTCGACATGTAGATTTTAAAGCGGCACAGCTGGTCTGTGGTGGTTTCTGGCCTGTCCCGCCTCCACGGGCAGGGTCTGTTACCTAAGCACTCACCACTCATTCTATCAAGCTCAGATTGAGCCAGGCTGGGCTCCGTTGGTACAGATCACTCACATGGGCATGAAGTGCTGCACTTCAACAGCATGAAATCGGCAGGGCAGGGCCGTCTGAGGTAGTCTCCCTCCTAAATCGGTAGAGTGGCATGGTGGGAGGAACAATAATTTTAAACAAGCATTGGAAATGCAATAGGTCTCGCAATAGAATAGTTAGACATTTTTCTTTTTGCAAATGGAAGAGTGGCATTGCGTGGAAGAGTGGCGTTGCGTGGATGAGTGGCGTTGCGTGGATGAGTGGCGTTGCGTGGATGAGTGGCGTTGCGTGTGTGGCGTTGCGTGTGTGAGTGGCGTTGCGTGTGTGAGTGGCGTTGCGTATGTGAGTGGCGTAGCGTGTGTGAGTGGCGTAGCGTGTGTGAGTGGCGTTGCGTGTGTGAGTGGCGTTGCGTGTGTGAAGGATTGGTAGTGTGGGCACTGCTGCTTGGGGTATCTGCGAGATTTGTGTAAGTAAATGGAGAGGGGGGAGAGAGTTGTAAGAGAGAGTGAAAGAGGCAGAATCGTTGAGAGGAAAAGAAAGTGCGAATCTGTAAGCTGAGAGATGTGGCATAACAGAAGGATTGGTAGTGCGGGCACTGCTGCTTGGGGTATCTGCGAGATTTGTGTAAGTAAATGGAGAGGGGGGAGAGAGTTGGAAGAGAGAGTGAAAGAGGCAGAAACGTGGAGAGTAAAAGAAAGAGCGAAGGAATCTGTAAGCTGAGAGATGTGGCATAACAGAAGGATTGGTAGTGCGGGCACTGCTGCTTGGGGTATCTGCGAGATTTGTGTAAGTAAATGGAGAGGGGGGAGAGAGTTGGAAGAGAGAGTGAAAGAGGCAGAAACGTGGAGAGTAAAAGAAAGAGCGAAGGAATATGTAAGCTGAGAGATGTGGCATAACAGAAGGCTTGGTAGTGCGGGCACTGCTGCTTGTGGTATCTGCGAGATTTGTGTAAGTAAATGGAGAGGGGGGAGAGAGTTGTAAGAGAGAGTGAAAGAGGCAGAAACGTTGAGAGGAAAAGAAAGTGCGAATCTGTAAGCTGGGAGATGTGGCATAACAGAAGGATTGGTAGTGCGGGCACTGCTGCTTGGGGTATCTGCGAGATTTGTGTAAGTAAATGGAGAGGGGGGAGAGAGTTGGAAGAGAGAGTGAAAGAGGCAGAAACGTGGAGAGTAAAAGAAAGAGCGAAGGAATCTGTAAGCTGAGAGATGTGGCATAACAGAAGGATTGGTAGTGCGGGCACTGCTGCTTGGGGTATCTGCGAGATTTGTGTAAGTAAATGGAGAGGGGGGAGAGAGTTGGAAGAGAGAGTGAAAGAGGCAGAAACGTGGAGAGTAAAAAAAAGAGCGAAGGAATATGTAAGCTGAGAGATGTGGCATAACAGAAGGATTGGTAGTGCGGGCACTGCTGCTTGGGGTATCTGCGAGATTTGTGTAAGTAAATGGAGAGGGGGGAGAGAGTTGGAAGAGAGAGTGAAAGAGGCAGAAACGTGGAGAGTAAAAGAAAGAGCGAAGGAATCTGTAAGCTGAGAGATGTGGCATAACAGAAAGATTGGTAGTGCGGGCACTGCTGCTTGGGGTATCTGCGAGATTTGTGTAAGTAAATGGAGAGGGGGGAGAGAGTTGGAAGAGAGAGTGAAAGAGGCAGAAACGTTGAGAGGAAAAGAAAGTGCGAATCTGTAAGCTGAGAGATGTGGCATAACAGAAGGATTGGTAGTGCGGGCACTGCTGCTTGGGGTATCTGCGAGATTTGTGTAAGTAAATGGAGAGGGGGGAGAGAGTTGGAAGAGAGAGTGAAAGAGGCAGAAACGTGGAGAGTAAAAGAAAGAGCGAAGGAATATGTAAGCTGAGAGATGTGGCATAACAGAAGGATTGGTAGTGCGGGCACTGCTGCTTGGGGTATCTGCGAGATTTGTGTAAGTAAATGGAGAGGGGGGAGAGAGTTGGAAGAGAGAGTGAAAGAGGCAGAAACGTGGAGAGTAAAAGAAAGAGCGAAGGAATCTGTAAGCTGAGAGATGTGGCATAACAGAAGGATTGGTAGTGCGGGCACTGCTGCTTGGGGTATCTGCGAGATTTGTGTAAGTAAATGGAGAGGGGGGAGAGAGTTGGAAGAGAGAGTGAAAGAGGCAGAAACGTGGAGAGTAAAAGAAAGAGCGAAGGAATATGTAAGCTGAGAGATGTGGCATAACAGAAGGCTTGGTAGTGCGGGCACTGCTGCTTGTGGTATCTGCGAGATTTGTGTAAGTAAATGGAGAGGGGGGAGAGAGTTGTAAGAGAGAGTGAAAGAGGCAGAAACGTTGAGAGGAAAAGAAAGTGCGAATCTGTAAGCTGGGAGATGTGGCATAACAGAAGGATTGGTAGTGCGGGCACTGCTGCTTGGGGTATCTGCGAAATTTGTGTAAGTAAATGGAGAGGGGGGAGAGAGTTGGAAGAGAGAGTGAAAGAGGCAGAAACGTGGAGAGTAAAAGAAAGAGCGAAGGAATATGTAAGCTGAGAGATGTGGCATAACAGAAGGCTTGGTAGTGCGGGCACTGCTGCTTGTGGTATCTGCGAGATTTGTGTAAGTAAATGGAGAGGGGGGAGAGAGTTGTAAGAGAGAGTGAAAGAGGCAGAAACGTTGAGAGGAAAAGAAAGTGCGAATCTGTAAGCTGGGAGATGTGGCATAACAGAAGGATTGGTAGTGCGGGCACTGCTGCTTGGGGTATCTGCGAGATTTGTGTAAGTAAATGGAGAGGGGGGAGAGAGTTGGAAGAGAGAGTGAAAGAGGCAGAAACGTGGAGAGTAAAAGAAAGAGCGAAGGAATCTGTAAGCTGAGAGATGTGGCATAACAGAAGGATTGGTAGTGCGGGCACTGCTGCTTGGGGTATCTGCGAGATTTGTGTAAGTAAATGGAGAGGGGGGAGAGAGTTGGAAGAGAGAGTGAAAGAGGCAGAAACGTGGAGAGTAAAAGAAAGAGCGAAGGAATCTGTAAGCTGAGAGATGTGGCATAACAGAAGGATTGGTAGTGCGGGCACTGCTGCTTGGGGTATCTGCGAGATTTGTGTAAGTAAATGGAGAGGGGGGAGAGAGTTGGAAGAGAGAGTGAAAGAGGCAGAAACGTGGAGAGTAAAAGAAAGAGCGAAGGAATATGTAAGCTGAGAGATGTGGCATAACAGAAGGCTTGGTAGTGCGGGCACTGCTGCTTGTGGTATCTGCGAGATTTGTGTAAGTAAATGGAGAGGGGGGAGAGAGTTGTAAGAGAGAGTGAAAGAGGCAGAAACGTTGAGAGGAAAAGAAAGTGCGAATCTGTAAGCTGGGAGATGTGGCATAACAGAAGGATTGGTAGTGCGGGCACTGCTGCTTGGGGTATCTGCGAGATTTGTGTAAGTAAATGGAGAGGGGGGAGAGAGTTGGAAGAGAGAGTGAAAGAGGCAGAAACGTGGAGAGTAAAAGAAAGAGCGAAGGAATATGTAAGCTGAGAGATGTGGCATAACAGAAGGATTGGTAGTGCGGGCACTGCTGCTTGGGGTATCTGCGAGATTTGTGTAAGTAAATGGAGAGGGGGGAGAGAGTCGGAAGAGAGAGTGAAAGAGGCAGAAACGTGGAGAGTAAATGAAAGTGCAAAGGAATCTGTAAACTGAGAGATGTGGCATAACAGAAGGATTGGTAGTGCGGGCACTGCTGCTTGGGGTATCTGCGAGATTTGTGTAAGTAAATGGAGAGGGGGGAGAGAGTTGTAAGAGAGAGTGAAAGAGGCAAAATCGTTGAGAGGAAAAGAAAGTGCGAATCTGTAAGCTGAGAGATGTGGCATAACAGAAGGATTGGTAGTGCGGGCACTGCTGCTTGGGGTATCTGCGAGATTTGTGTAAGTAAATGGAGAGGGGGAGAGAGTTGGAAGAGAGAGTGAAAGAGGCAGAAACGTGGAGAGTAAAAGAAAGAGCGAAGGAATATGTAAGCTGAGAGATGTGGCATAACAGAAGGATTGGTAGTGCGGGCACTGCTGCTTGGGGTATCTGCGAGATTTGTGTAAGTAAATGGAGAGGGGGGAGAGAGTTGGAAGAGAGAGTGAAAGAGGCAGAAATGTGGTGAGTAAAAGAAAGAGCAAAGGAATCTGTAAGCTGAGAGATGTGGCATAACAGAAGGATTGGTAGTGCGGGCACTGCTGCTTGGGGTATCTGCGAGATTTGTGTAAGTAAATGGAGAGGGGGAGAGAGTTGGAAGAGAGAGGGAAAGAGGCAGAAACGTGGAGAGTAAAAGAAAGAGCGAAGGAATATGTAAGCTGAGAGATGTGGCATAACAGAAGGATTGGTAGTGCGGGCACTGCTGCTTAGGGTTTCTGCGAGATTTGTGTAAGTAAATGGAGAGGGGGGAGAGAGTTGGAAGAGAGAGTGAAAGAGGCAGAAACGTGGAGAGTAAAAGAAAGAGCGAAGGAATATGTAAGCTGAGAGATGTGGCATAACAGAAGGATTGGTAGTGCGGGCACTGCTGCTTGGGGTATCTGCGAGATTTGTGTAAGTAAATGGAGAGGGGGGGAGAGAGTTGGAAGAGAGAGTGAAAGAGGCAGAAACGTGGAGAGTAAAAGAAAGAGCGAAGGAATCTGTAAGCTGAGAGATGTGGCATAACAGAAGGATTGGTAGTGCGGGCACTGCTGCTTGGGGTATCTGCGAGATTTGTGTAAGTAAATGGAGAGGGGGAGAGAGTTGGAAGAGAGAGTGAAAGAGGCAGAAACGTGGAGAGTAAATGAAAGTGCGAAGGAATCTGTAAACTGAGAGATGTGGCATAACAGAAGGATTGGTAGTGCGGGCACTGCTGCTTGGGGTATCTGCGAGATTTGTGTAAGTAAATGGAGAGGGGGGAGAGAGTTGTAAGAGAGAGTGAAAGAGGCAGAATCGTTGAGAGGAAAAGAAAGTGCGAATCTGTAAGCTGAGAGATGTGGCATAACAGAAGGATTGGTAGTGCGGGCACTGCTGCTTGGGGTATCTGCGAGATTTGTGTAAGTAAATGGAGAGGGGGAGAGAGTTGGAAGAGAGAGTGAAAGAGGCAGAAACGTGGAGAGTAAAAGAAAGAGCGAAGGAATATGTAAGCTGAGAGATGTGGCATAACAGAAGGATTGGTAGTGCGGGCACTGCTGCTTGGGGTATCTGCGAGATTTGTGTAAGTAAATGGAGAGGGGGGAGAGAGTTGGAAGAGAGAGTGAAAGAGGCAGAAACGTGGAGAGTAAAAGAAAGAGCGAAGGAATCTGTAAGCTGAGAGATGTGGCATAACAGAAGGATTGGTAGTGCGGGCACTGCTGCTTGGGGTATCTGCGAGATTTGTGTAAGTAAATGGAGAGGGGGGAGAGAGTTGGAAGAGAGAGTGAAAGAGGCAGAAACGTGGAGAGTAAAAGAAAGAGCGAAGGAATATGTAAGCTGAGAGATGTGGCATAACAGAAGGATTGGTAGTGCGGGCACTGCTGCTTGGGGTATCTGCGAGATTTGTGTAAGTAAATGGAGAGGGGGGAGAGAGTTGGAAGAGAGAGTGAAAGAGGCAGAAACGTGGAGAGTAAAAGAAAGAGCGAAGGAATCTGTAAGCTGAGAGATGTGGCATAACAGAAGGATTGGTAGTGCGGGCACTGCTGCTTGGGGTATCTGCGAGATTTGTGTAAGTAAATGGAGAGGGGGGAGAGAGTTGGAAGAGAGAGTGAAAGAGGCAGAAACGTGGAGAGTAAAAGAAAGAGCGAAGGAATCTGTAAGCTGAGAGATGTGGCATAACAGAAGGATTGGTAGTGCGGGCACTGCTGCTTGGGGTATCTGCGAGATTTGTGTAAGTAAATGGAGAGGGGGGAGAGAGTTGGAAGAGAGAGTGAAAGAGGCAGAAACTTGGAGAGTAAAAGAAAGAGCGAAGGAATATGTAAGCTGAGAGATGTGGCATAACAGAAGGATTGGTAGTGCGGGCACTGCTGCTTGGGGTATCTGCGAGATTTGTGTAAGTAAATGGAGAGGGGGGAGAGAGTTGGAAGAGAGAGTGAAAGAGGCAGAAACGTGGAGAGTAAAAGAAAGAGCAAAGGAATATGTAAGCTGAGAGATGTGGCATAACAGAAGGCTTGGTAGTGCGGTATTGCGGGCACTGCTGCTTGGGGTATCTGCGAGATTTGTGTAAGTAAATGGAGAGGGGGGAGAGAGTTGGAAGAGAGAGTGAAAGAGGCAGAAACGTTGAGAGGAAAAGAAAGTGCGAATCTGTAAGCTGAGAGATGTGGCATAACAGAAGGATTGGTAGTGCGGGCACTGCTGCTTGGGGTATCTGCGAGATTTGTGTAAGTAAATGGAGAGGGGGGAGAGAGTTGGAAGAGAGAGTGAAAGAGGCAGAAACGTGGAGAGTAAAAGAAAGAGCGAAGGAATATGTAAGCTGAGAGATGTGGCATAACAGAAGGATTGGTAGTGCGGGCACTGCTGCTTGGGGTATCTGCGAGATTTGTGTAAGTAAATGGAGAGGGGGGAGAGAGTTGGAAGAGAGAGTGAAAGAGGCAGAAACGTGGAGAGTAAAAGAAAGAGCGAAGGAATCTGTAAGCTGAGAGATGTGGCATAACAGAAGGATTGGTAGTGCGGGCACCGCTGCTTGGGGTACGACAAACAGGAGATGATGACTAAAGTTTCAACCATGAGGTTGGAAGGCAGTGAAGTGAAATGTGAGGAGGCACTCCGATTACCTCTTCAAATTGTAAAACAGACGGAGGGCATTGCTGTGGGGAGGGGGTGTAGGAGAAATGCACACGGCGGGCAGGGGAGGGGGCGGAGCGGGGAGAGCGGCATGTGGGTGTGAAGAAGCCGGGGCCTTTGAAGTGAAGCTAAGCTTCACTTCAAAAGGTGTCGGAGGAATGCGGCTGAGGGAACAGACGGCGATTGCGGCTGAGGGAACTGATGTGCACGCGCTTTTAAGCTCAATGCACATGCGCATTGAGCTTAAAAGTCACGGGCACTGCAAGGAATCGCCACGATTCCTTGCTTCTTAGTTAAAGGTTGTTTAAGCCGCAATAGGCTCGCAAGCTCGATGCGCATGCGCATCGACAGGCGAGACCTAAAAAGCTGAAGTTAGAATGTCATGAATGTAGGAATGCACTAATGTTGTCTACCTTCTTTCTACGTCTATTAAAAGTGGTGCAGGGACAGTGGAGTGAATGTCTGTGTATTTGGGGTGGATTTGGTTAATAGAATAAATAGCCTCATCTACCCAAATGATTTTTTTAAAACATTACTCTCTCGTGCCCTTCCTCGTCCCATTCCTTACTCTATGTTGAGGGCGACTTACCCCGTCAGTCAGTCAAATTAGCTTTATTGGGTTTCAAAAGAAGACCATAAAAGATCATAAAATCTGCATTACAAATGATTATTCTAGTTATCTATATACAAAACAGCATAAAAGGCAATTCATACACATCAGTTCAGCAAAAAAGAAAAGGAAAAGAAAAAAAGAAGGAAAAAAATGTACCCAGTCAGATTAGCCACCCCTTAAAAAGCTCCCAAACTGCTTCAGGCTAGAATGTGTTGATACAAACCGTTCAGAGACACATCTCCCAATGTGTTACTGTAAAGGGAAGGGTGCCCATAGCTCACCTTGCTTTATGCGTCTGTCCTCGATTGGTCACTCTGAGCTTTGAATTGTTCGGAGCTCCATCTTCAAGTTTTTGGGAATGACGGAGGCTGGGAGAGCCTGTGTGGCTGCTGACAGCTGAGGCTCTCTGCCCTCTTCCCATGATACCAGATGCAAACGGCCTGGTTCCACGCATGTCAGTCTGTGGGAGTCTTGTGGTCCCGCGTCCACTGCCTCTGACTTTGTTGCTGGACACAAAGGTATGTGCTGTGCAGAAGCTGTGGAGGCCGGAAGTGACGTGACTAGGCCACCTTTATTATTTTGTTGCTGGCTTGCTGTCGTATCGTGGATGTATCACTGTAGACCAAGCACACTATTTATCACATGGCAAACATTTCAGGCCTTATTAACGTGGTTCGCCAATGTTGCCTCGTTGAATCCTTTTCTTGCCTCATGCCCTCACTGCCTCCTGGGTTCTGCTTGAGTTGCTTGGGCAGTAGTTACGCCTATTCTCATTCATGGCACCATCCCTGGTTTCCCATATGTAGGACCAGGGAAGCATTTCTTGTGGAACATTTAAGACTTTCTTTGGAGTTTTTATGTTCTAGGCCCACGTTCCTCATGGCTGTGTCTACTTCATGTCTGTCCATCACACACAATTTCAAGATGGTCTCAACTAATCATAGAGTAAATAATTGTTATACTGTAATGGTGTACCAAACATTTTAAAGAAAAATTAGCTCGACTTTCTGCTCTGCCAACCCTCCAAGGGAAATCTAGCTTGGTCCACATTATGAGGTAACTGGATTCAATTACAGGACCAGAGGCTTTGGATTATGCTTTCTCTCTCTTTACTGCACAAAACAGCAGCCAATAAAAACATTTTTTACAATAACAGTAACATTCCCAGAATGCTTAGTATGCCTTCCATAACAACCATAGAGGCTAGCCCTATATAAGTTTCTTGCCCAGCGAGCACTTCCTCTTTCTTTGCTACTCGCAGCCAAAGATAAGTGCTTCTTGTGTTCTATCTGCTTACAGCGCGCTGCTTATGCTTGGTATATGTTAATATTGGTTTTGAATTCTGGTGAATGTCCGCGCTACGGCGCTGCTGTTTCGCGCTGCCGTGCAGCTTTGTGAACTGACCTAGTGTTTGTGTGGAACGTCTCAGGGCGGTTAACTTCCCGCGTTATTCTGCCCTCGAGCGGTGGTGCGTGGTGAGGTCAGCGGGAGAATCTCTGTCCCCGCGCGCCTCCGCCCGACGGTAGTTTCCCCTGTTTCCTTCGGTCCCGGTCCTGTCTGTCTCTGCGGAGCCTTCCCTCATTCAGGCCCGCGGCGTTGCTGATTGCCAATCACCAGCCGGGTGCACGCAGGGGCTCCTTTTGGGCTCCATTTGGGCTGTGTGCAGCCCATACCCCGATTTCCTTTCCTCGTGCTTGTTTTCAAACGGACTTCATGGTGACAAGTAGCTTAAGTGACAGGTTGTCCTGCGGTCCCGTTGCTGACGCCTTCCAAGGGCTGGTTATAATATTGGAGTCAGGCCAAAGCTCTGTGTGTAATGTTTGAGACCGCGCACAAGTGGTCTAGTCCTCCGCGCACCGGAAGGTGCGTCTACGTGATCGCGTGACGTAACGCGCGGTAGTATAAAATAAAGGAGGCGTGGCCGGCAAGTTAGTCCGGGACCACGCGGAAACTATACCAGGTGTCCCGTGTGTTCTTAATGCCGCAGCGCCTGCGTTGCCGCGCGCCTGCGGCCCAAGAGCACCACACTGGCGACGAGGGGTCCTGAACCCATGCTGTGCCCCCAGCTCTCGCAGCGCTCCCTCGAGCACGGGTGGCAGTGCCATTTTCAGCACCCGGAGAGCTGCGCAGTGAGTGCGTTTCCCGAGCCACGTGTCCCCTCACCGGCTGTATGGCGCAGACACGCCGCCCCGAGCCTCAGGCCTGAGGCGTGATCACTGGCATGGTGGAGGCGCCGCGGAGGTGTCCGGGGGTACTAGGAAGGCCTGCCTGGCCCCACCACACCCGAGAAGACGGCGCTCCGACCGGGGGGGAGGTCGTGAACGTGGTATACGCTGCCACGCCTACACCACGACCGTTCCAGACTGCGGGGACTACACGCAACGGGGAGAACGGTCAGTGCAAGCGCGGAGGGGAGCCCCAACTGGCCGGTGCAGCGCAGGCTCGGCCCGACCGCGCCCCTAAACACAAGCCCGCTCCGCATCAAGTCACAGTGGTCAAGGCCGTCTGCTGAGTAGACCACAGGCCGTGAGCTGACCCCCACATCGTACCTCCATGGCGTCCATACCTGCAATCGAACCATTTGTCGTGGACGGTGCCCCAGCATCCCTTGCGCCTCGGTGGAAGGACTGGACAGACCGATTGCAGATATATTTTGAAGGGGCGGGCACGGCCAGGGAACGCCGCAGAGCATTACTGTTGCACTTGGGTGGGAAAGACATCCACAGGATCTACAAAACTATCGTAGAGGCCACCCCAAAGACTTACCACACGCTCCTCAATGCTCTCAATGCACACTTCGAGCCCATGGCCAGCAATGACTACGAGAGGTTCCTCTTCCGTCAAGCAAGGCAAGAGGCAGAAGAATCACTAGACGCATTCCAGGGCAGGCTGAAAGACCTAGCCAGCACGTGTGGCTTCCGCGATGAACAAGAGGAGATACGGGGACAGATAATTCAGGGGTGTTACTCCTCTAAGCTGAGAGTCACGATCCTACAGGAAGATGGCAAGCCATTGACAGAAATCCTCAAGCTAGGGCGCTCCAAAGAGCTATCACAAGCCAGAGCCTCACACATGGAGGCCGCCCTTCACCGACCCATCAAAGCGGAACAAGTTAACACGGCAGAACAGGTCAACGTCGTTAAACCAAAACCACGCCAATATGGCGGAAAGAAGCAGCAAGATAAGCGCAGAGAGTGTGGATACTGCGGTGGCCAACCCCACCGCGCCCAAGACTGCCCAGCACGAGGAAAACGGTGCAGCTCATGCGGATGGATGAACCACTTCGTGGCAGTATGCAGATCATCCAAGTCAAAGAAGGAAGCGGCCCATGCCATAAGGGAGGATCGAGACAGTGAAGACATGGACGAAGACACCAACAACTACCCTGTCCATTATGTATTTGCCATCGACCAACCACAGCGGAAGAAGCGGCGTCTCCCGAAGTGTCGCATCAAGATACACAAACAAGAGGTGAGGGCCACAATTGACACCGGGGCATCCATCGAGCTAATGGCGGCAAACGTGTATAACCAACTTAGCGCCAAACCACCACTGCGGACCGCGAAGATCAGAGTATTCGCATATGGACAGAAATCGCCGATTCCGCTAATAGGATGTTTCCAGACAGAACTCCAACACCAGGACCTGAAAGTCCCGACAACCATCTATGTTACTAAAGAGGGCAGTGGCATGCTGATCAGCGGGCAGGCCGCAGAAGAGCTCAGGCTGATATCATTTGCCATGGCCGTGCTGACGGAAGAGTTGGAGACCATCCTGGAAGAGTTTGAAGACACGTTCCAGGGCATTGGGTGCCTGAAAGGGAAGGAGGTATCCCTCCACATCGATCAGTCGATCCAACCAGTAGCCCTCAGACACAGAAGAATAGCGTTTCATCTGAGGAAGAAAGTGGAGGAAGAACTAGAAGCACTTGAGCGGCAAGGTATTATTGAGAAGGTCAGCGGATCCACTGATTACAATGCTTTTCCTTCGAATTCTAAGCTATGTGTGGTGAAGTGCCTTAAGGCATACGAAGAATGTACCCGGCCTCTCAGACCGGTGGGTTGTTCAACGCTGTTGATATCTTTACAAAAGCCCTTCAAGCCTGTTACCTCTGCTACGATTGCCAGGTGTCTCAGATTTATTATGTCAGAGGTGGGCATTGACATAGTTTTGTTTGGCGCGCATTCTGTCAGGGGCGCTATGGCCTCCAAATCTTTTATGTTTGGAACTAGTATCCATGATATCATGAAAGCGGCTGATTGGTCGTCTAGTTCCACATTTAAACAGTTTTACTACAAACCTGTGGGCGATGTTCCTTCTGTAGTGTTGGATAAGCGGTAAACTAGCATAATCCGAAGCCTCCGGTCCTGTAATAGAATAAAAAATTTGCCAGCATTCGCGGCAAGAATTTTCAATTCTATTAAGGACACGGAGGCGAGGATTATCCCGCCCACATTGCATGTAATATTGTTAATGCCATTTTACCCTCCCTGTGGGTGTGACAATTATTACGAGTCTCGCTTCTATTTCAGGTGCTGATCAAAAAGGCAAGTAATGATAAGCAGAGTGCTTCTTGGACGTCTTGGTCTCCAGTGTCCGAACTCAAGATGGACATTTTGGTTTTCATGATTCCTGTTCAACTTTATTCTGCTTCGCTTCTGTGGCTACTGATCATTTAAGTTTGGACTCTGCTCGCTGGGCAAAGAAAGAGGAAGTGCTCGCTGGGCAAGAGACTTATATAGGGCTAGTCTCTATGGTTGTTATGGAAGGCATACTACGCATTCTGGGAATGTTACTGTTATTGTAAAAATGTTTTTATTGGCTGCTGTTTTGTGCAGTAAAGAGAGAGAAAGCATAATCCTCGCCTCCGTGTCCTTAATAGAATTGAAAATTCTTGACGCGAATGCTGGCAAATTTTTGATTCTCTTTATCTCTCAGACCTTCATTTCGTCCAGATAAAGGCTTAGTCGCATTAAAGGAAGTATTTCAGTTTCCAACACCTAGGTCTGATTCAAATGCAATTTTGAGTGTGGTGTCTAGTTCCTTCATTTAAGCCGCTTTGTTTGCTTAAAGCACTCTTGTGTTAATATTGGTCTGGCTGTTCATTGCCTGCCGACAGCCTGATGGTGTCATGGTGTCCATGAGCTGTTGTCAATGTGGCTTTTGTTATACAGAGTTTGTGGCTCCCTTCTTCTCAAGATCAGACTCTTCCCCTCAGCTGTGGCCATGTAGACTAATGTAGGTCTTAAGGTTTATTCCTTCACTGGGATAGGATCTCCATGCAGGTTTCTCCAGTGTCCCTGTCATCTTGTAATCTGAGGGTGGTTGGCACCCACTCCCTGCTTCGTCCCCGTTGAGGACAGGATCATACTGTTTGTAATGTGGATGATTTAATACACTCCACTGTACACTGTTTACTGTCCTGGACTGGTCATAGGTAGACTGCCTTGGGCTGAGAGAATGGAATGTACTTTCTAGAAATCACATCTGCATGATTCGCCTTGCCCCCTCTCCTGCAGGTTTAGTTGGCAGATTTTTCAACGTTTGAGGATCAGGTAAAAACTTCTGGACAGCTCTCTCCTTTTGTGATTTCTAACTTGTCTGCTGTGGTTTGGGTGTTTCCCCTGCAGACTTTGGGTCTGAAAGGAGCTGAAACCTGGGGGAATCACAGGTGGAAACAGACTCAGAATTACCAATTCCCCCAGTAAATCCTCATTGTTCAGTTGCTGCTCAGGATTCAACTCTTATCCTGATTAATAATGCGGCCCTGGAGTTAAAGGACCTCCAGGATCAATAACTGTGGAGGTGCCGGATTAACACCTCTTCGACCCTGGGGTTCTCGTAATGAGAGCCTACAACCTAAGAAGCCCGCTTTTTGGGGGGTATGCCCGCATCCCTTTTTATCCGGATTCTGGTTATATTTATGGAAGCCTGCAGCTGGTAGGGTAGCTCAGCAGCCTAAACACTGTGGTCAGGGGTTCAATTCTAATACAGGGTTCGTTTCTGAAGTCTGTAAAGGGGCTCAAACTAAGGTGGTGCAAAACATATGTTTGCAGTATTCTGCAGTCACAAAGACAGGAGTTTGGAAAGTAGAGAGGAGAAACATCCTTTACGACGCAACTTTTACCATGCAGTGCCTTTACAACGCAGGTTTTTCAACGCAAGTCATTACAACAAATTGCACTGGGGGGCGTTCTAGGATAGGTAATAGTTTAATTTACTATCCAACAACTTCCCTACTATCCACGGGGACTGGAGTTGGAATAGTAAATTAAACTATTCACTATCCAGCACCCCCCAACGCAAGTCGTTGTAACGACTTGCGTTGTAAATCCTGCGTTGTAAAGGCATGCGTAGTAAAAGCATGGGTTGTAACAACGTACAACCGTAGAGAGACAGCCTTTGATACAAAAATCTACATGTAACATCACTGATGGGGGGGTGAATTAGCCTTTTATCCTTCTGACTCCAATATAATGTGTATGGTTAGGTAACACCTACTAGTACAAATATCAAAAAACAATTCAGCAACAGGATTGTGATATATACAGGATGAAGGGCTTTAACTGAGCCCAGACCTAAGGGCCAAGCCCCGGCAGAGGAAAGAAAAACAGTATTTGCAACATGGCTTTATCAGGACCTCTATTTATGTCCTCAACTTATTCCTTGCAGGAACAAAACTTACTGTGAGCAACATGCTTTAGTTTATAGCGTGTGTATGTACTGCATTTTTTTATTTAGTGCTTCCTGTTCTGCTACCTGGCCGGGGGAGGGGCTCGACAGAGGAGTCTCTGATTGGCATGGTTTATTTTGTGCTTCCTGTTCAGCTACCGGGCTGGGGGATGTTTCGGCAGAGGAGGCTCTGATTGGCCTGGCTGCCAGGGCAGCAAATGTAGTCATTTAAGAGCATAAAACACAAGCAAATGATTGATCGTCTCTGTCATCTGACGAACCTTCTGCAGAAAACAAAAATTAAAACCCATACAATATCAACTGATTTAATGGGCGTGCAAATCACCATTAACTCTGCAAAATTGTCATAGGTGTGCACATCACTGTTTCAAGTACAAGGAGTTAGTCCCCAAAAATTACAAATCAGTGGACGAGATAAAATGTTCACCGCTGTACCAGGTATGAAGAATCAACGTAGCGAATACATTGTTTTTAAGCGTTACTCTAAGGTAGAATAATCCTTTGCAGATTGGAGAAACTAAAATTCTGAAATATCAATCCAGATGAGTGGCAATGCCAAGAGAGCTTTTCCAAGTGTTGCCCTTGTGAAAGCTGAGAGCTGAGCACCTCGGCCACAGTCATAGGCTCAGATATCAGTTAAGGACCAAATTTCAAAACACAGCAACCTCGTCTAGAACCTAGGAGTATATTTACTAGGAAATGGCGTAGCATGGCGCTATGAGCAATTTTGTAACGCCGCGCGGCAGCATTCCAAAACCACAGGGATGCACCGAATTTACAAGAATACGGAACACCCCTGTGTTTTACCTTGCGCTGGTGCTAACAAAACTATCTAGCGACAATACAGACACCCTTGCACCATAGTGCAAGAGTGCCTGCATTGCAGGGATGATTGTTTATGTGCAGGAAGGTGCTCGTTCCTGCACATAAACAATAAATAGTTGAAATTTCTTACTTCTATATGTGCTGCAGAATGTAGCACACATAGAAGTAGCAAATCACCATTATTTCATGATTGTTTTTGTGCAGGAAGGTGTTCCTTCCTGCACATAAACAATCATTCATGTTGTTTCGCTCCTTCTATGAGTGCTGCAGAATGCAGCACACATAGAAAGAGCAAACAACGGGGAAAAAGAAACGTTTTTCTCCTCATTGCACCAATCTACTGCCTGCTCTTCAGTAGCATTAGTTGTTGGCACTGAATCAGATTTACAGATCCTTGTAAATCTGGTACAGCATCAAAAAGCTATGAGTGTTGTGGAGGAACAGCCACAGCAACACCCAGTGCATGCCCCTTTCATACATAAAACTGCATGAAAGGATACCATATTTAGAAAGCTGCGTTAAGCCACGCAAAGTGGCTTAACGTCGCCAACTGTCCCTGACTGTCCCCAGGAAGCACAGCGGACTTTAGATGTGCAAAGGCACAGTGAGGTGGTAAGAGACTGCTAATCATTGTATATTCCAAGACATCTGAGCGTTGGATTGTGAGTAGACAAGTCAAGGGCCCAGACATCCCCCGTTCTCTGCAATGGAGAAATAACATCAAGGGATCCAAAGATTTGATGAAGACATTCAGGGTTGACTTGAACTCAAAGTCGAGCCAGATAGTCTTCGGTACCCGATTCTGGAAACAGGCATGGCAGGCGTTCTATAGGGGCCCAGTCAATAAAATGTAAGCTGGGCCCTTCCTAGGAGAAGAACCTGCTCAAATTTAAGAATATGTCCAGTGAGGAAAGAGAAAACATGGCAGATTAGCATCTGTTGCGCTCTACTTGAATTTGCTGTATTAGCGGCCTCCTCATTAACCCTTTCCATGCTGATGACGGAACCGCTCCGTCATCAGCCACGGTGGCGGTGTGCTGATGACGGAGCGGTTCTGTCATGGCCCGGCCACCGCGCCTGCGCGGCGCGGATTCCGCGCCTGCGCTGGGCATTCCATTGAGCGGGCGGGGCCATGACGGAACCGCTCCGTCATGAGCACAGCTCAACCGCGGCTGGTGACGGAGCGGTTCCGTCACCAGCATGCGCCCGCTGCGCGCCCCCCCCCCCGCCCCCTTAGAGCTGCGGCAGAATAGCCTCCGCAGCGATGTGGTTAATAAAGTTGTCAGCTTTGTTTTTAGAAAATATATAATTACATATGCTGCAGGAGACATGCGGGCCCTGAAGAAGCGTTGGGCCTGGGGAATAATGACCCATAATCTTCCTTCCTTGTCCCATCTCATTCTGATTATCTATGCCCATCTGGCAGAGAAACGTGAAGGAATGTTTCTCAGCTGGGAAGATAATACTGGCAAATGAACCTGAGGTGAAAAGAAATTCAGGGCTTCCTCAGAACTAGACACAGTGGAGAGTAGACTCGTACTTTTAACTTTTAGCTTGCAGTTTTATACAGAATGAACTTGGTACAAAGGTGTTAGAGCGCTTTGCAAAAGACCACATATTTTTTGTCATTTCAGGCAAAGGGGGAGTAAGTGATTTGTCCAGAATCTAAGGATGATGGCTCAGACCGGAATTTTAGCCTGTTTCCCCAATTCCAAGTGACCAGCTCTAGAAGGTAGGCCACATCTTCTCCTGTCTTTTTCCCCTGGGAAAGAATAATGGCACCTGTAATTAACAGTTTTAATGAGTAGAAAGTCTAGAACACCCAGGGGCAGCTCATCCACTAGGGCGAAGAAAGATCGCCCACTGCTTTCTTGCAGTGCGAGAAAGCCAAAACATAAAATGGTCATAACTAAAAGTTATTACCATTTTATGTTTGCTTTCAGCATTGCATGCGGGTGGTGGGTGGGCTGCTCTGCACTTTGAGCACCACAGGGAAGGAGTGGTTTGCCCATTCCTGAGTGCGCAAAGACTGTTTGGTAACCAGTCATGCACACTCTGCCCTTCTCCATGCAAGCTGCATTGCAGGCTGCATTGAGAACATGGCCACCCCATTAGCCCCTGGCTGGGTGGTGTCCCGCCCAATCGCAAAGCTGCTTGCAGCGTTGTGATTGGTTATGGGGAGGGAACCTGGCTGCCTGCTTCCTGTTCCTGTCAGAGGCAGGAGAGCGGGAGCCGAGAAGACGAAGGACCAGTCGGAAAGGTAAGTCAAATTTTATTATTATAATTTTTTTTATTTCCACGTGATCCCCCCTCCGCAACATCCCCTACGAACCCACCCCCTGTGACCCCTCGTGCCTGCCACCCCACCGGTGAGCAATGCCGGCCATTACAGAGAACACCTACTATCAGTTGCCAGTGTTCGATTGCATGGTTTTTCCACAGCCTAGTCTAAACTATGAATTTAGCGATGACATGAAAACTCGACCCTCAAGCCTCTTCAGCTCCTAAATAAAATTTAGATCCAACTATGTGGTGTCACAAGGTCTTGCATGCACTTAGAATGCTATTAGGTGCATTGAGTACTATTCATTTGCAAAGAACGTAAAATTCTGGGTACAAAGAGAAATCAAG
Organism: Lissotriton helveticus; assembly: GCF_964261635.1. Classification (NCBI taxonomy): domain Eukaryota; kingdom Metazoa; phylum Chordata; class Amphibia; order Caudata; family Salamandridae; genus Lissotriton; species Lissotriton helveticus. The sequence continues at coordinate 617,761,802 of NC_136065.1, read as the reverse complement.
TCGAGTACCTGGTGGCCCCTAAAACACAAGTTTTGCTCTCTGGTGTACCCTTTGAATATAGAAAAGAAGGACTTTTGAAAGTATCTAAACATAACCATGAAATACCTAATGTAATATAAATAACAATGACAAAAATGATGAACCTACATATTTAAAGATGATAGCTTGCCATTTATTTGATTACAAGCACAAAAGAGACAGTCAAGAATCTATGACACAGTTCCGCATTAAGAGGAAACGAATAGGTAGAGGTTCCCAATGCCACTTAAAAATAAAAGATAAAATGCCAGCGCCCATCATGCCTGTAATCATATATATAACATGCTGGCATCTTTAAATATGTAAGTCAGCCTTTCCTTCATCATTACTCATGTCACGTCTCATATTGATCCATGTACAACTCCCAGTTCCAACAGGCCTACAATTTCGTGTCATCTAAGGTATCTCTATGCTGTAAAGTAGTGGACACTAGGACCACATGCTTGTAAAATTAAATAATGCACACGGACACGGTAGTAGAGTCCCAGATAATTGGCCCGGGGCACGTGCGCCCTGCCGCTTTTATTAGCGGGGTCACCTGACTGGTGACGCCTATGATGGGTGGGTATAAAGCATATTATATCACACTGCTCAACACTAGAATGTGTCCAGCAAAACACTACATCCCTCCCAAACGTTATTGGAAAACAACCAAACAAATAGTCCAACCTACGGAAAAAACAACGAACAATGCATAGTATCATTGAGTCTCTTCAGGCCATCTACCAGGCAGCGCATGATCTTTGGACCGCGTGGCCATGAGGTTTTAGTTCACCTCCGCGATGTAGTTTGGACCGGTCTGGTCTCACGATGTTGGAGACTATTTACACAGTGCAATGGGGTGCATCCGGAGCCGAGGTGGAGTCCGCAAACGGAGATCTTCCTGAAGGCATTCAGGCTCCGGTGGACAGTAAAACCTGCAAAGACTGGGGATGACCATGGTGGATGAGGGCCTCCCGTGAAGGTTATGATGCTTCCCAGTGCCCACTGGTAGAGCAACTTCAGACTTGCTTCTCCTGCCTGGGCTCCCCTCTCAGCAGTCACATTGAGGCCCTTTCTGCTGGGCTGCCACAGTGACCATGTGGACTGGCGGGGCCTCTTGCAGGCTGTGCCAAGGCGTCACTGAGGAACTGCCAATAGGACCAAAATCAAGTCACTCCTGCTGCCCCAAATGGTGGTGTCTCAGGGCCTGTGTGCTCTGGCCATCAGGACTCAGGTGCACATGCTTTCATCAGATGGTCATTTAGTGAGCAGTCTATGTCCGCGACCTCCATGCTTCCTGGTGCCTGTCGTGGAGCTGCTGCAAACACATCCCTCTTGTTGAACTTCCCCTCTCGCCTCAATTCCCTTGAGGCCCTTGCCGCTGGATTGCCACGTAACTGCATGGGCTGTGCGGGGACTCTTGTAGGGTGGATAGTCCAGTGGTCGAGTATGCTGTGTTCGGCAGGCCTCAGGTTCACAGGGGCGCACAGAAGGTTTCTGGGTGGCTAGCCTCCCACGGTGCCAGGAATGTCTTATTGGTCTCCAGATGTTACAGGTGTTAGTATCCACTCCGTTTGGTGCAATGCTCCTGGGGTGCTTCTGGTGATGCACCTGGATAATGGGGATGATTACCTTCTTAAATTTGGGGGCCAGGTGGCGATATCTTACTTGAGGCAATATCTTGGAGTGAGGAGGACTGAAGGGACTTCGTGGCCACTTGCGGTCATCTTTTGGTAGGTGCACTTGCTAGCCATGATGCCATCGATGCCAAGCTGCTGGTGACAGGTGACTGGGTGGTTGCACTGTGAAGCATGAGGCCTGGACACAGAACATGCTTGCTGGTGGCTTATAGTTGGTCCTCCCACAAAACAGTCTTGAGTGATGTCTCTGCACACCAGTGACTGGCTTGTGTTGATGGATGCCCTCTCGGTAGTGGCACGAGTTCTCTGTCTTATCGCCCTTCTTGCACACCTGTGGTGGTTGTTCGCCCTGTGGCATTGTGCCACTCTCTTCTCCTCCTACCCTCCTTCGCAATTTGGCATCCTGCCATGCTCTTCTCTGCATTCAGACCAGGTTCCTCACTCCGATGTGGCGTCCTGCCACATGTTTCATGTTCGGGCCACATGGATATCTCGCTGGTCACATCTGGTTCTTAAGACTATGTCTTTTCTGTGCTGCAGACCTGTCGCAGGTCTATCCTGTCAGTAGGACTTGATTCTACTCCTTGTGGAACTCTTGCAGACCCCAATGCCTCCTCAGGGATTTTCGTGATGCTCCTCTACCAGACTGGCAGGTCACCTTCTATGCTCGAGGGTGTCGTGCTTGCACCTTGAGCCTATGCCATCATGGCGCTTGCTCTTGCCTCCATTCAGGCATGCTTGGCAAGGTTGGTCACTTTGTGTGACGTGCACAATGCTCTATGCTGGGCCAACGGTGGCCATTTGATGATGGGGCAGGTGGCTGGTGCGGTCTCTTCTGATCAGCATTACTTCTTCCTTTCAGAGACATCCCTCTCTCCTGGGCTCCTGCCCGTGCTGTCAGGTTGGCTGGTGCGGCCCTCTGCACACCTCTGACTTTGCGCTCACGGTTCTCCTTCATGGGCGCCCTCTGCTGATACTTTGTGTGCCCTTTCTCCTGGCTTGCGGTGCCGGATGTTCACTGATGGGGCACATGGCACTGTCCCCTCATTTGCGGTGGCGTCAGTCAGCCACTGGGGGTTGCACGCTCTGTGCTCGTCCTTCTTGTGCTTAACATGGGGCTTGCTGCCTTCTTAGGTTTTGCTGCTCTTCGCAACACTAGACTCTTGGCAGCCTCTTAATTTCCTTAGTGCTTCCTTTCAGTAGTGCTACACTTTGTGTACTGCCCGCCCGTCTCCTCTCTCCTACTGAGGAACAGGGGCTTTTAGCTTCACTGAACGTGGCTGTCGTTTTCATGGCTGGGACAGTTTTAGGCTACTTGAGACTCCCTGCGGGGTCAACAGTCTCTGCTTTCCCTTCAGGGTGACGTGTTCATTCACTTAGCTGCAGTGGCCTAAAGTTACTAGGATGCACACAATGATCTTCTCTCTTCTTTGCTGTCTTTGCCCTGGGGGAAACTGCCCCCAGCACTGCCGGTACATGGGTCTGAGGGTGCAGCACTTACTGTTTCAGACTTGTGACTAGCAGGGGCTGGGGATCCACTCCCGCCACCTCTAATACTTGCGCTGGTTGAGGTTTAATTTTAAGCAAGTGCCTGCCAATGTGCTCCCTTTTCTTTTGCAGGAATTCAAACCTTCGTGCTCTCTCTTTGGCTAGGGCGCGATGCAACGGACATCCATAAGGTGGCACTGCAGCACTTCTATTTACAGGCCGCTGCTCACTCCTGAAACTGTGGCCGGGAAACTCTCAGATGCAGAGAGGGGCGACTGCCCTCGCTACTGCGGGCTTTTTTTAGGAGTTAAGCGGGGGCACTGTGGGCTATTTTTGATTGACAGGCAGCAGGGGGGCTTTACTTTTGCACAACTGATGGCTCGAGTCACTTACTTGGCCTGTTACCTTGTCACGAGCACCGCTATGTGGCGCTGCTGCATGAAGCCGTAGCAATCCTCCCTAGAGCTCCAGGCCAGGCCGAGCTAGAGTCGCTAGTGTGTGGGGAGGAGCAGGGCAATGCCGTTGTGGGCTCCTTCAATGCAGGTGTGGCAGGGCGACGTGTCTTTCATCTGCCGCTCGCCCAGTTGATGCCACTCAGTGCTGCTGCTTCAAACAGGGGCTAAGGCCCCCTTCCCATTCCTGCTGGCCATGCCTTTCCTTGCGGGCGCCTCTCCTTGTAGCTGCAGGGGTAGGTGCGCAATGTCAGCTGACGTTGAATGGCAGTTGTTCTGTACAGGGGGTTTGCACAGACACTTTGCTAGAATGTATGTACTTGATTTTTAATTCCAGGGAATGGCGCTGCTCTCCGCAGCTCTCTGCGCTGCCTGTTCATGCACCCCTCTCTCAGTGGGCGACTGGTGCAGCATGTCTTCTGATAGGTGCCATCTCTTCTCCCGTGCAGGCACTTCTTATGCAGGAGTGGGGGCATCATTCAATGTTGGTGTGGTGCGCCTCAAACAGGAAGGGAGCCAGGGCCGGACTGGCTACCGGGCAGTTTGGAATGCTGCCGAGCTGCTGGAAGATTTTACAGCAGTGGGGGCTGATTTCGTACATGGAGACCTGTGTGTGCTTCGAAATAATGAAAACAAAACGAATTTCGTTAAGTACACGCAGGTCCCCATTAACGAAATTAGCACCCAGCTAAGGCAGCATTCCAAACTGCCCGGTAGCCAGTCCGGCCCTGAAGGGAGCCCTGTTTCAGCTGCTGCACTCCTTTGTGGATTCTCTAGCTGCAGGACCGGTAAGCACTACGGCTGCAGGAGCCTGTAGTATCCTGCGAGACACGTTCTAGTGTCCCGCAGGAAGTTGTAAAGCCAGCCACTCCCCCGAGGGCTGGGCACACTACACCCCCACAACCATCCATCACGGGTGTCACGAGTGACGTGACCCCGCTAATAAAAGGGCCCGGGTGCACGTGCTCGTGGCCAGTTACTGCCATACCAACCCTGGTGTCCGTGTCCATCATTGCCGTGATGTGGGCCTGAGGCCCAATACCACAGGGCCTTACCGGCGGACGCTGTTGGGCTCGCTGGGTGGCAGTGGACATGCCCTGCCCAGCCTAGGTTGCTGTCGTATTGGCAGCAGATGCAGGAGTGCCTTATGCTCTGGCCATTACTCCCCCTACGACAAAACACACAGCGGCTGACACTCACACATGGGGATCGACCCGCTCATCGCTATTGTACAATAGTGGGCTCTAGGCCCACATACTTGTAAAATAAAGCACACAGACACGGTAGTAGAGTCACTGATAACTGGCCCAAGGCACGTGCACCCAGACCCTTTTATTAGCAGGGTCACCTGACCGGTGAAGCCTGTGATGGCAGGGTGTAAAGTGTATTACATCACACCCCTCAACACTAGAATGTGTCCAGCAAGACACTACATATGCCTTAAAATAGAGGCCTTGTGACCCAAACTTATACTTCTTTTAGTACATGGTGGTGCAATGGTTATTATATGTGATGAACCCTGAAAAGGAAATAAATTCACTGTCTCAAGTACAAATGGACTATTGTAATATTTTACACATATATTTTGGTGCCTCCGTAATTTCTTGCATTGTGAATTTGGGACGATGTTGCAGGTTAAGGAAAAGGAGAAACTCACTATAACTTTTGGTCTGTGGACCCTCGAGCTGAAGAGAATTTTAATCAGGAAAAATGCAAAACAATCAAACAAAAAATCAGGACTACACTCAAGCAGAGAGTGGCAACTCAGCAACGACTGAGACTAAACACAGATCCTTAGCTTCCTTTCTTAGCATGGGATCATACTGTCATCTTGTGGTAAATGTAGGAATTGCACCAATATCATCGACATTGGTTATATGGTTAATCCAAAGGAGCAGTTGTGAAATAAGAAAAGCTCTTGACATAACAAAATCAGAAAACGTAAAACGACCGAAAACGGATGAAATCGCGTAATAAGATTACAATTTTACATGATGGTCAAAAACATTTGCATGCAAATACGAAATATCAAGCTACATTCCAGTAATGCCAGTAATTATTTCATTCAGAAAATTATCACCATTAAGGCCAACATCCCCCCACCTCCCCCTTCTTTTGTGGATCCCCAATGTCCCCCTCCCAAAGGCAAACTAACTTTCTTTCCCCCTATCACCCGGGAAAACCTGACTTCATTGGTGCCTTTGATCAAATCTGGCTCCCCTCTTGACCCTTGTCCTGCCCATATCCTCCGTCACATCTTTGTCTCCTGTCCAGATCCCCCCCTTCACCTCCTCAACAGCTCCCTCGCGCAAGGCTTAGTTCCTAGCTCCTTGAAATCTGCGGTAATTGTGCCCATCTTGAAAAAACCTGGGGCAGATCCTTCTGTCCCTGCCAATTTCCGCCCCATCTCCCTCCTGCCATTTCTAGCTAAGGTGCTCGAGCGCCACGTCACCTGCGCTCTGAGCTCCTTTGTGGAGAAACATGGAGCCCTTGCCCCCCGCCAAGCCGGTTTCCGCCCCGCACACTCCACGGAGTCCGTGGTCATGTCGGTCCTTGACACCCTCAGGGAGGGTATGGACACCAATCATCACCAGGCCCTTGTGCTCCTCGACCTCTCAGCCGCCTTTGATACGGTGGACCACAACATCTTACTTTCCCGTATCAGGGCGGCGGGGATCGAGGGGACTGCCCTGGTCTGGTTGTCCTCCTTTCTGAGCGACCGCACCCAGGCTGTCCGCCTGGGTGACTTCACTGCGGACTTCCGGAAAGTCCAGTGCGGGGTCCCTCAAGGTTCATCTCTCTCCCCCCTTTTGTTTAACCTATACATCGCCCCTCTTATCTTTTCTCTCCAACAGATGGAGGTCGCCGTATTTAACTATGCGGATGACCTCCAGCTGGTCTTTGATCTTTCCTCTCCTTCTGCTGTCCTTAACTTTCAAACTGTCATGTTTCACATCAGGGACTGGATGAGCCACAATCACCTCAAACTTAACCCGGACAAAACCGAGTTGGTATTGACGGGCGGCTCATCCAGCCCCTGGTCTCCCCTCTTCTGGCCTCCCTCTCTTGGTTCTCCTCCTGTCCCCTCCCCCTCAGTTAAAACACTAGGCATTAAGCTCAATTCCCAACTCACCCTCCACTCCCAGGTTAGCTCTGTGGTATCTTCCTCTTTCCTCTCACTGCGTACTATACGCAAGGTGTCCCGCTTCTTTACCTTTTCTGCTCTCAAACTTATCATTCTGGCCATGGTGGTGTCCCGCCTGGACTACGGGAACGCTCTGTATGCCGGTATTCCTGCATACAGCTTGCGCCGCCTACAACAGATCCAAAACCAGGCGGCCCGCCTAGCCTTCAACCTTCCCAAATTCCACCACTCTACCCCACTTCTGAAATCTCTCCACTGGCTCCCAGTGCGGGCTAGAATTCAATTCAAGCTCGCATCCATCACTTTCCTGGCCCGATTGGACCTGGCACCCGCCTTCATCTCCTCTGAGATTGTTCCCTATGTCCCCTCTAGGGAACTACGTTCTTCTTCCCAGTCCCTCCTCTCCATCCCCCGCTTCCGGAGAAAGAAGTGGGGCGGCTCCAGATTTGCCATTCTGGCACCAACCCTTTGGAATTCCCTTCCCCTTCATCTTCGTGCCATCACCCTCTATCCCCAATTCCGCAAAAGTCTTAAAACCTACCTATTCACAAAATCCTTTGAATAAATTCCCATTCCTCTCTCCCTGCTCTTAACCCTCAGCCCCCACTAGCTACAGCGCCAAGAAACCGCCGGTATACGTGCGCTTTAAAAGTGCTTTTAAACTCAAACTCAAACTCAAACTAATGCCACTATTTTATGCCTCTAACAGAGTCATAGCTGCAGGGGTCTTTTTTCAGTTAGGGTAGTTGTCAGGTTTTTAAGTTCTTGAAAAATGAGGCCTCGCACTGGATACAGTATGTACAGCTTTATTTACAATACTCTTGATGTTGAGAGGAAGCTGCCGCAGCACACCGCACCATACAGCCTGCTTCCATACGAACTCCTTTGGCCTCACAGCTCGTGACATTCCACGATGATGAGATCATACTGCCATCCAGTGGTGAATATAGATATTGCACCAATATTATCGACATTGGTCAATTCAAGTTCAAGTTCATGCATTTATAAAGCGCACTACTCACCCAGAGGGTCTCAAGGCGCTGTTGCAATTGGATGTAATGTTGATCAAGACAAAAAGGCAGCAGTTGTGGAATAAGGAGAGCTCTTGACTTAACGAAATCAGAAAACGAGAATCCACCGAAAATGAATGAAATCGCTTAATACAATTACAATTTCACATGATGAGGAAAAACATTTTCATGCAAATACAAAATATCAAGCTACATTTTCTAGTAATGCCACTATGCTAGGCCTCTAAAACAATCATAGCTGCTAAGGGTTCTTGTTTTATTTATGGTAACTGTCAGGCATTCTAACTTGTTTCTTATTTTCTTAGCAAACAGAACTTTGCATTCTGGGCCTTCAACATTTTATCATGTTTGTTCAAGTCTTTAGTTCTGTGTGTGCAAAATGCAGTTGGTTACAAAGGAGCCGTGAAACATGCCAGAGGCTACGTGGCAACTATCAGACCGAAAATTAAGACAGAATTATGAGAGAAGATAACCAAAAATGAATATACTTGTCAATGTCTTAGAGAAAAATGTAAGAGAATGTTATTACCATAATGATGACATCGCAGGGAATGAGATCACATGACCCATTGTGAGAAGTTGGCCTGATGTATGATGTCCACAGTTCTGTGGGCACCTTGTATCAGTCCAAACAATACCTTATGGTGGTGGTTGTAAGTCAACCTTATAGACTAGCTATCCTAGGGGTAGCATGGACCTAAGCAGTCTTAGGCTTAACTCAAGAGGGCATGTGAAGCCAGCTGTTTTACCATATGCAATCCTGTAATATCAAATGAAAGGACACCACACAAGTTATATATTATAAAAAATATGTATTTATTACTAGAATAATCCTCTGTACTCTTTATGAGTGCAGAGGCACAAGCGTTTAAACAAAAGCACAGTTAAACATACAAAAGTTGCATGATTATGGATAGGCCCGGTGGCCACTCAAACCATATATTAAATAAGTGGTATAAGAACCGCTTTACGAACAATGGTAAGGCCTAGGGCCTTGGGAATTGCTGGGACTACACTGGACTAACAGCAGTTAGGACGGGAGTAGCCCGCGGGACTCGGGTGCAGCGCTAAAAGCACACGCATGCACCAATGCAAAGTCAATGGTGCGTAAAAGTTACAAAGTTACTGTTTTAGAAGTCTTCCGACTGGACTAGAACTTAGCCACTTAAGACTAGGACACTAGAGGTGTAAACCACTACAGGAGCACCGGCGTTCAATCGTTAGCTCACCCACAGGAAGCGGGTGCATAGGTGCCAAAGTGTGTCGGGTTTCGTCATGGAGTTCTATGGAGCCTGGAGATGAAGATGCTGCAGGCGGCCAGTAGAGAAGAGTCCGGTTGGATCCAAGGGTGGATCGAAGATGTAGAGTACCTGAAAGCAGAGGGGACAGAGTCTGGGTCACTTGGCAGTGACCAGGATGGAACCAGGAAGGAACCAGGCAATGTCGGACGCAATCAGGTGGTTGTTGTGAAGCTTGTCTCTGCTGCCACCTGGACTCGGGGGCATCGAGGATGACCAAGAGTGGATCACGAGCTGTCCCATAAAGGCTCTCACTGTCTGCGGTGTCGGCTTCCGGATCGGAGTTAACAGGCTTTGGCAAATGCAACCCACAGAGGATTTGAAGATTGCTTCTTCCTCGGAGCAGCAAGATCAGAGCGGTGGCTCCTTTTCAGGGGAGCAAGGGCCAGTCTGGAGCAACCAGACCAGTGGTGTAAATTCAAAGGTTCGTCGGTACTGGGGCCACTAGCCAACGGGCAAGTGACCGGACCAATGCATCAAGCAGAAAAATGCAAAAAGGCCCCACGCAGCACTCGGTGAGTGTAGAGGGGTGATCTTCGGTGCACGAGTTGCTCAGGGCTGGGGCTTCTCAAACCCCAATGCACAACTTCAATGGTACCTCGGGAGCTGCACGGTCAGCACTTTGCAGTCTTTTCAAGATGGCCGGCCCCACGCTTCACGTCGCCTCCACGGGTCTCAGATTCGCTGGGACTGTGGATCGGGCTGTTAGAAGTCAGGGAAGCTGGGTCTTGTTGATCTCTGTCACTCAAGTTCCGGCAGGAACTGCAACAAAGCAAACTGTTGGGCGCTGGATGGTGCCTGTTTGCACAGGGTGGTCACTCCTTGACCACAAGGGAGATTCTTCAGTCTTCCTTGTCGAGTGGGATGTCGAAGGGACCAGAGTTCTGTATCAAAGTTTCAGTCAGGATAATCTAATGCTCATGGGCATAGCTCCTACCTTTATTCCAAATCAAAGGGCTGGATTACCTGCTAGGTCCCTCCTATGGGTGGGACCAGGGAAGGGGGTGGTTACACCCCTTTCCTTTTGTCCAGTTTCGCGCCAGAGCTGGGGCTGGAGTGCCCCAGAACCAGTTTGACTGGATATTGCATGGGACACCTTGTGTGCCCCAGGCAGTGTCTAGTTTCATTCAGCCCTCCCTGCCCCAATCCACTATCTCCTGTGTGGGAGGTGTAACACCTCCCTGTGACAGGAAACCTTTTGTCCAAGCCTCCCCTGCCAAGTTTCGGTCAGCAGCAGGAGGCCAGACTTGTGTCTGTGGCAGCAGCATCCATTTTGTGATGCTGAGGCTCTGGTTAGATTTAACCGCGTTTAAGTAAAGTAACATGTCTTTTCCCTCTAGAAGGGTGGAATGCTACCCCCGTCGCCAGAACTGGCGAGGGGGTAGTATTCCAAAGTGTATGACACCTTACATGACCTGTTTTGATAAAGCCAAACCAAAGTTAGCAATGACCGCGAGGATTATAATGCACTTAAGAGTATATGGTATGGCAATACCCTGGAACAGCTATAAGGAAATGGTTCCGAAAGCTGCAGACAGGCTTAGCTCATGCTAGAGCCCCATCTCACATAAAACCAAGCACTCTGCCTCCAGGATTGTTAAGGCCTGCCATAGGAGTGACTTATAGGCATATATGTGTCCAGATATAGGTTTAGATATAGGTATACTATATCTAAGCAAGGGGTGATTACACGACCTTGCCGCAGCTGAGTGATTAGCCAGTTGTGTCAGTTTGAATGGCCAGCCAGGGGTGGCAAAAGCTATGCTGCAGCCCCTGGTAGGCCTTGGATGCACCTATGCCCTGCGTACCTATAGTACACTGTACAGGGGCTCATAAGGTGACCCAATCCAATTAGTTATGCACCTAGGGTACGTGGAGTCCATCTTAAAGAGAGAGCAGATAGCCTGGGACCCTGATTAGCAGGATCCCAGGCCAACTAAGTCGAAAACCAGCTAAACACAAGGCAAAAAATCTGGGGTAACCGTAGTCAGGTATCCACTTTCCTACACCCATGCCTTGACATCTTCAGCATGGGCTCTAGAAGGGGGGGAAATGGGTCAGAATCACTCAGACAGCCCCGTGCCGCACTACTGTTGCTTCCCAGGTGAGAATCCATGTTCCTTTCTATTTCCGGGTCTGGTCTACGGAAGGGTGCTCGAGGGTCACATGCAGTGGCCCTTAAAGTGTGCCAAATCAATAGTATGTAAGCATAGCTGGCAAGGTTTCAGATTGCTACGTGACATTTTTAGAATTTCAATGTAATTATGAGTGACTTTTCAACAACTATGAGTGACACTTTCTTGCACACAAAATCAAGCAATAAAGATGAGGGAAACATATAAATATTATAAATTACACCCATTTGAGCAAGGAAAGCACCAGAAATGGATGGGCAAACACATAGATAGGGGTCACAACCCAGCTGCAGTCTGCTATTTATTTCAAAAAGAAATATTGAGCAGTTTAATAAAAATGAATTTGTGAATTACAGCACTGCGCGCAGCACCACCAGCTATTATTAACCTGAGACTGAAAGTAAGTTGCATAGCTAGTCTAAGAAATTATCATTACAATACAATGATGCATGATGGGGGGGGCAAGGCTCAGGAGAAGAGACTGACTGAGGTATACATAGCCTAGATATCTATGCTGTATTATTTGAAAAAGACACTTCAAGACACTGAGCAGTAATAATCCTAAAGCTGAACGTTGGACCGCCTTGGCCGGGGCCTGGTGTGTCGCCTGCGCTAATACCTAAGAGAGTTTGTACCAGTGTGTGTCATGCAGCAGCTGTAGGAGTAGTCACAAAACACGTATGGCACATAATTGTTTACTTTAAGACATACCAACTAATTAGCAGAAACATGCCCAACAGTCACTATCCCAGGCCAGTAACCCACGCTACCGGCCGTATTGGCATTGTGGAATTGCTGTAGTACCGTTAGAGCACTCCCAGGGAGCTCGTATGCCTATACTGCTGGGGTATCTGTTGCTTTGCTAGAGGATATGCTCTGTGTCCACAGGATACCACGTCCTCCTAGCTGTCCTGGCTGTAGCTGCCTAGGACCCACAAAGTTTGCGACGCTCTTTGGGAACTTGCCTTGCCACCTGTATGTACCAAAATTAAATATGCCAGCCATGATTCATCCCAAACCAGACTCCCTCTTTGCATCCGGCTGTATCCTTGGCTGGGAATAACTCTCATAATCACGCTGCCCCCAACTCCTGACTACACCAGTGAATGCAGCCGGTGCCTGTGCGGGGGAGCCCAATTGCTGTCCTCAATGTTCGGCCTCATGGGAGTCATAATGAATGTACAGCTTGCTGCAGCGCAGTACTAGAATAGAAATGTCGTGCGCGCTCCGAAAATTAAATTAATTTGATTGTGATATTGTGACTGTCTGACACTAGTGGCACAGGCTGGTTAACTTACAGTGTTCATTCTTCTTCCCCCAGGCTGAGGCAGCAAGACTCTACCGGTGACGATCAGCCCTCTTACCACAGTCTCTTGAGTGCATGACGCAGCACTCTCCTTCACTCAGTGGCATTGTGTCGGCCGGGCCGGCCTGGGCTCTGTTGATGTTTGAAAATAATTCTGGCAGTATGACAATTGAAATATTGGGCCGGCCCCTCAGCGCGGGAGGCCGGCTGTTCAGGACAGTACTGAGTGAGGTCCGAGGCCGAGTACCATGATTCCGGAGCTGCTGGCAAACCAGATAGTGAGATTGAGTAGCCAGGTCAGTGAGCAGCAGAGTCCTCACGAAATGTAATAACTCTTCGCGCTCTCTTGAAGCAGGATGTAATGTTACGTCCTCCTGTGGCGCTACGGCCAGTCTGAGACTGTGTGTCTCACTGAACCTGGGCCGGGCTATGACATCACTCAGGCTCTCTGCGCGCCCTGTGGGAATACAAAAAGATATATATTGTATCTGTGAGGCTGAGCCCGAACAGCTAGGAGGGCGCCCAAGCCTACGGGAACAGCCTGCGCAGACACTGGTGCGCACTTCTAGCTGCCACACACTGTTTGCAGCGTGCTTTATGTAACAGCTCTGAGGCTACGCTTATGCGTGACAATGCATTTCAGTGCGGTGATGCGGAGCGCCACACTGAAATGCATGCGTCTAACGCCTGATGCGTTATACTTGACAGGATTGTATGTAAGGGGTCATTTCGACCTCCACGCACTGCGACACCAGGCACTTCCTTCCCAGTATGTGTTGCGGTAACATGGCAAGGGGTCCCTCTCTTTCCTGCACAGACACCTGCTTGGAAAGGAAGCACACAATGCTACTTCTCCTTTCATTTCATGGAGGATTGCCCTCCTTTCTCTCCCACAGTGCTGCCCCCGGTGGGTCTGAAGGCAAGAATAAATTCCTTTCGACTCACCCTCACATCGACTGCCATACTTCATGAACTACGGTTCGTCCTACAAACAAGCACGGTTTCTCCCATAGACTTCAATGGCCTCTGAAAAATATATCATGATTGTACAACCTTCACAAACATTCATCGCACCCTTCTTGGACACTCAAACGTTATGGCTAATGTGCAGGTTTTATGTCTAATTCCATGAATCACAAGATGCCCGGGGCACCCTAGCGAGGCGTAGTAATAGAGCCCCTTCGGTCCCGAAACATAGCTTCTGAATCTTGAACTTCAAACAGCCAGTCCATCTTTCACTAATGTGCTGCTCCTGTGACAGGCATGAGTTTGAAATGAAATGAAATGATTACGCACTTGTATAGCGCACGACTACCCGTAGGCATCTCGGTGCTTGTACGAATACCGCAGAGGAACCCTTCCTGGCCTTTCCCTGTGAGGAGCCCACTCCTGGGCACCCCCAAGGTCAAGTCAGGCATCCTCAGCATTGTTGGGGCTGTTGTAGAGATTAAGCAAGCTATTTCCCAGAGGTGCAGAGTGCGACTCATGATCAGAATAGGCACCGAGGCGAGAATTATCAGGTCCAAGGAAATTGAGCCCGAGACCCGCCGAGGCGGGAATTGAACCCTGGTCCCGGCAAGACTACTGCATCAGGGTCTGCCGCTCTAACCATTGAGCCACACTTCTCTACAGTTTGAGACTGTGTATTCACTGTGATAGGACCCCTGACTCAGTCTGCCCTTGGGCACTCAATGAAAGGGGTGCTGCAATACAGACCGAGGCAGCGCACCCGCTCTGTAATACAGACCAGGGTTTCTATTTTGCACTGCTGAAGCTTGCTAAGCCCCTGCCTCCAAATTAACCGTTTCAGGGGCTTCCCAGGATCTACAAATGATAAAGCCCTGGAGCAGTTTTCATTCAGAGAAACAGGGAGGTAAGGTGGCGGAAGCATTCCCTCTTGATGAGTGGTGCAGCCACCCCTTAAAAAGCTCCCAAACTGCTCCAGGCTAGAATGTGTTGATACAAACCATTCAGAGACACAACCTCCCAACGTGTTACTGTAAAGAGAAGGCCTGCTCGCACCTCACCCTGCTTTATGGGTCAGTCCTCGATTGGTCACTCCGAGCTCTGAATTGTTCAGTGCTCCATCTTCATGTGTTTGGGAATGACGGAGGCTAGGAGAGCCCGTGTGGCCGCTGACAGCTGAGGCTCTCTGCCCTCTTCCCTTGCCAGATTCAAATCGCCTGGTTCCACACATCAGTCTGAGGGAGTCTTGTGGTCCCGCGTCAACTGCCGCTGACTTTGTTGCTGGACACAAAGGTATGTGCTGTGAAGAAGCTGTGGAGGCCGGAAGTGACGTGGGTTGACTAGGCGGACTTTATTATTTCGTTACTGGCTTGCTGTCGCATCCGGGACGTATCACTGCAGGTCATGCATGCTATTCATTGCATGGCAGACATTTCAGGCTTTATTAAGTTGGTTTGCCAATGTTGCCCAGTTGAATATTGCCGTTCAGATGCTCTGTCCATCACCACCCCCTTTTGTACCACAGTTGAATATTGCCTTCATGCCCTCAGTGCCTCCTGGGTTCTGCTTGAGTTGGTTGGCAGTAGATGGGGCATTTCCCCATTCATGGCACTTTCGCTGGCTTCCCATATGTAGGAACGGGGGCTGAAGGAAGCATTTCTTGTGGCCTTGTGGTACGTTTATGACTTTTTTTGAAGTTTGTATGTTTCAGTCCCACGTTCGTCATGGCTATGTGTCTTCTTCATGTCTGTATTTCACACACAATTTCAAGATGGAAGTAAACAATGTTTATGCCCAATGGTGTGCCCAACAGTTTAAAGAAAAATTAGCTCGACTTTCTGTTCTGCTTTTTCTGGCCAACCCTCACAGGGAAATCCACATTATAAACGCAAAGGTGACCTTCCTAAAGTCCAGGTAAAGGCTTTGTCACATTAAGGAAAGTATTTCAGTTTTCACAAGGTTGGTATGAATCAAAGGATATTTTGAGTGTGGTGTTTCGTTCCTCTGCTAAAGCCGCTTTGTTTGCTTGTAGCAATATAATAAGCAGAGCACTCTTATGTTACTATTGGTCTAGTCGTTAATTACCTGCCGACAGCCTGATGGTGTCATGGTGTCCATGCGCTGTCATCAATGTGACATTTGTTATACAGGGTTTGTGGCTCTCTGCTGTACTTGTGTATTCTCAAGATTAGACTTTCTTCCCCTCAGCTGTAGCCATGGAGGCTTGTGTAGTTCTTAAGGTTTATTCCTGCACTGGGGTAGGAAGTACATGCAAGTTTCTTCAGGGTCTCTGTCATCTTCTAAGCTGACGGTGGCTGCCACCCACTTCCTGCTTCGTCCCCATTAACACAGTTTAACGCGCCTTGTAAATAAGGCAAAGCCCCTATCACCACAGTAACGTCGTTAAAAGTGACGTTTCTGTAGCGATAGAGACTTATAAATGTGCCACAAAGTCGTTTGCCATATCTACAGCACAGTGCCATTGATGCCGAGCTGTAAAATGACAAAAGCCTTTTACCACTCCAGGCACAATATTACAGCTTTGCATTGATAAGCTACCATCCAAGCTAACCTGAAATTAATAAAAGCGACCCTGACGTGTTCAGCTATCATTATAGCACTTCAGAGAGGTTTAGCTTTGTCCATACACAAGGGACAACCCAGTATAAGTCAAAACAATTCCCTTGCAGGCAGAGAATACCTCATAAAGTTTGCAAAAAAAGATGCAGAGAAGTCTGGATAGTTCCCAAGTTTAGGTGGAGAACAGTTGGATTTGCATGCAGCAGATGGGGAATACAGAAGTTTGATCTGGTGGTCAGAAAAATATAAAGAATGTATCTCCTGGGACAAGAGCAATAAGAAGGTGGTGTATTTGGAGACTGGATGCACAGTTCAGTGGGATTTAAGGTCATTGCAGGTGCTTGCTGTGATTTTTTGTTATGTGAGTGGATTACTTACAGTTAGTCATACGCTTAGCATGAGGGTACCATGTAAGCTGTTAAAATGTTATGCATTATTACTAGTTGCTTTAAATCACAAATGTGGGGTGGGGATTTCAATTTAAAGAGTCTTATTCAGTTCATGTCAGTTAGAGATGAGTTGCTAGAAGGCTGGGGCTGTTTTCCATGAATTGACGCTGCTCAGTAGCATAGACACAAGTGGCAACCTAAAAAGATAGAAAATGTAGGTATTAATATTCATCTAGAACTCGTTTTAAGTGAACAGAGTAACAGACATGCGTAGAATGGACCTAACTCACAATGGGGAACTCACTTGGAACGAGGTGTCGCCCTGACTGAGCAGGAAGAACTGTCTCTGCCTGCCGTTGGTATCGGAGAACTTAAGTACTGACACAAAATCACTCCAGCTTGTACCATCTTGGAGTAGGCTACCACATGCAGTGTTGCAAGAACTGAGGATTAAATGTGTTTTTAGGTCTCGCCTACGCAGCGCGCATGCGTTGCATAGGAGGAGACCTTTAGCCACCGGTCCCCTTTTTCACCCACAACCGTGCACGCTTTCCATTGCCTTCAATGGCAACGCGTGCACGTGTGGAGATTCACTTGCGGGAGTGAGGGCCACCATATGGTAGCAATTATCGCTCCCGCAAGTGAATCACGCAGGCCCCCCTCCTCCCCGTGCTGCCGCACAAGCTTGTTTTTTTTGCACATGAATATTTTGAACTTTGTGTTTGAAAAGTTGCGGTATTTGGCGAAGTGCGATGGCGTGTTGCGTGAGTGATCACAAAGAGTCGCAGTTCAGTGCGTGAAGCAGTTTTTCAGATGCTAGGGTACTCCTGTCCGAGAAAGCACCCGGAAAGCCCTAGCACTGGAGTGCGGCTTCTTCGGAGTTGAATTAGCATTAAACTAAAGGGCAGCCCTGTCCTATAAAGCCACCGGGCTTTCGCTGGTATTAGAAATTCACACGGCTATTTCAACTTACAGATTCTACTGATTTACCAGGTGACAAGTCACCTTTGCACTCGTGAAATGATTTACTTGTTTCCAGGAGTGGACAGGGCAGGGGTCTCAGGGTACGGCTGCTATAGACATTTTGTGAACACCTCATAACTTTTCCCAGCTCATTCCCATCCTGGAAACTTCCTGCTGACACGGGCAGGAGTAAATCAAGGATAAAAAAATTGTGTAGTCGTAGTCACAAGGTGAAATTTCCCCATTCACAACACTACACTACACACAGTCACGCATGTGGAAATGCTGCTACATTGGCTGGCGTCGTTCAGAGCTTGCAAAGGTCTTCCAGTGGTGCGGGTATCTCAGATTGCCAGGCGTTTGCTCCAAGTAGCAGTTCTCAAACTTGCAGGGGACTGAGTCAAACCCTTGTGAATGGACTAGTGCTCAGTGGGGATCACAGGGGTCTGTCTTCTCAGCGCTTTGGGACAGTGCAGCGGTTGGGCTGCATGCTCACGTGTATGGTGCATCATAAAACAAAGGCAAGAAATAAAGAAATTAAACCTGCCTTTGTGAGCGTTGTGGTGTTTTCACACAGATCCCAGCAGCAGGCGCACACGCCCACAGTGCTACATCACAAGTTCGCCCTCGGGGACAAAGTGCAGCAATCTGAAAGTCTGGGTCCTCCCACAAAAGCGTCTCTCCAAGGGCTGTGGGGTCAGGTGGGGGAGGGGAGGAGGTTCAGGGGCCTTCTTCAGACCTTGAAAGATGCTTCCGGGCTGGGGCAGGGCAGAGGGGCTGGCAAGGAGTCCGGCTGCCACCCGCTCAGTCCAGACACTGCCAACCAGAGCTTCTCACCTACTCTGCTGGCCTACAAGGAACGTAGTGTCCTTCGTGTAATAATATTGTGTTGTGTTGCGTAGTACTGACCTCAAGGGCATTGTGTGGTGCCGTGCAGCCCTGCATTCCACTGTACTGTCGAAGTGCTGTGCTCGAGGTGTTATTGTATGGAGCTGTGCTGCGCTGCATTGCACTGTTCTGTCAAGGTGCTGCACTCCTGGTATGTTATTGTAAGGTGCTGTGATGCCCTGCATTGCACTGTACTGTTGAGGTGCTGTGCTCGAGGTATGTTATTGTATGGTGCTGTGCTGCCCAGCATTGTACTGACAAGGTACTGTGCTCAAGGTATGTTATTGTGTGGTGTGCTGACCTGCACTGCATTGTACTGTGCTCAAGGTATGTTATTGTAGGGTGTTGTGCTGTCCCACACAGATGTGTTTCGTTCTATTCTGGGTATTTTGTTTGTGTGTTGTGTTGCACAGCACTCAATTGTATTTATTGTATTGTATGCTAAAGTACCAGACTGCACGGTATTGTATGGTCCAGCCCTGTGTGGTATGGTATTCTGCAGTAGACATTTGCATTAATATCTTGAGGGATGTTGACACCCACAGTGCATTAAGAGGTGTTTAGAATTAGCAGATGGCCTTAAAAGCAACGACTGATACCCTTGACTACAGACCTCAGAAGAATTAAAGTTGAGTTTGCCCTGTCAGGAAGTGAACCTGAGACCAGGCTGCAATACAAGCACACGCTGACGTCACACGTTAGGCGTGCCGCAGGTGTGTTTGGGGTTTGTCCTTTCCTTGTTATTGTATATGAAGCCATTCAGGGGTGAAGATGTTATCTACCTCCCGGAACCGGAAGTGAACCATACTGTCCTCCTGCTTCAGCGTGGCAGCAGTATCACCGCAGCGACCCCGAGATAGCTCACTGGGGTAATGCGCCTTCTCCAGAGGTCTGCGGGACCCCAGTTTGAGTTTTAGCTAGGCCACTGGAAGGAATAACAGGGGATAATGCCACACTGCAACTCGAGGATTGATTTTAACATTTTTACCTGGATTTTGGCAAAATGAATTCCGTGAAAAAAGAGGAGAAAGCTGCTGAATGTCTTGAACTTATTATTTATTGATACTACTTCTTCATTTACACTTTCAACGTTGCCCCGCAGCTGTTTCGGGGCCACTGGCAAGGGAAACAAGCATTGGCATAGCCAATAGGTCTCGCTTTTGGGAACTTATAAGTGTTTAGACACGCAACAGTTGATGTTGTTGCACCAAGGATATATGTGCTGCAAAACTAAATACTTAGAAGGTCCCAAAAGCGAGACCTATTGGCTATATTTCACATGGAGGAAGTCCAGGCAATCGGGAAAGAATAGAAGAAGAAAACGAAGTACGCACATTTTTACAAGAGTTAAACACACCATTTTGTAAGTTTAAAGAAAGGGTAAAAAGTTAAGAAGGTGTTGAAAGGCCCAATACCTGTTACTCTTTTTACAGAGAGTAGAAAAGACTCAGTAATAATATTGTTATCTTAACTTGTTATTGTAGCTTGTTAAGTTACATGTTTTCAATGTGTTGTTTAAAATTGCAGCTTTCAACATGTTGCATCCCCAGTTTTTCTGTCAGAAGCAGGCGAATCACTGTTACCTTGTAAATTATGGAAGATAACGTTTTACTCACATTTGAAAGTCGTAGGAGGAGAAACGCTCTCAACTTCGAGAAAGCCAACTGTACTGCTATGCAATTTGGAGTTTAAGTTAACTTCAAAGAAAGTATACACGACTTACCTGTCTGGAAGTGGAGCTGGAGAATTACATGAAGTTTAAGAAATTACAGTTTGGATGCTTGAAATTCATTTTGGGCCTAGAATAAATTTGGTGCTGGAGATACACTAGTTCTGAGACAGAGCACAAGATAAACAAGAACGAATGACTACATTTATGGCTCAATTGAGGAACCGATCTTGTTCTTGCGAGTTTGGAGAAATGTCTACATTTCTTATTTAGGACCAATTAGTTTGCTGCATCTTAAGTCCCAAGGTGCAAGTAAAGGTAATGGTGAAGAGCCCTAGTTTTAGAAGTATTGTCAAGAGTATAAAACATACAGCTGGTGAAAGTGAAGGAAATGAGATTGAAAACACCTTACCTCATTCATTATGTCTTTAGGAGCACTTAGGTTTGCATGCAGTTCAGTTTCGCCCGTCTCCTAAGGGGGAGTGATTCAATTAGGGGCTGTGGAGGCTGGATTGAGAAAAGCACCTCTCTATAGTAGGTTGCCTCCCAGAACCTCGATTAGTATGATTTATTACACAAGGATCTGAAATATTATCCTTAGTAGGTTTCTCTCATTAACCTTGTTATACTTTCAAGGATTTTTTTTTATCAGTGAAGATATCTTTAAAAAAAAACACTTTCAGATTGTTGATTTACAGACCCGCACAATTAATGAGCATTGCTTATACTAGGAATTCTTTCATTTCTTTGTATCCCCTTTTTTCTTTCAATTTGTGGATTGGCAAAGCCAAACATTTATATATACAAACAAGTCGTTGTGTTGACATTTAGTTTAAACATGTGAACACGTGACAAGCTCACAAAAGAAGTGAGACAAATAAACCACAATTTGTTATGACAAACTACATAAACTTAAATTACATATACGCTAGTGACTAACATCTTGTGGTGCAGGAACATAATTTATATAACACATCTGTGACTTATATCATTATTACTTCATGATAGCACAAGGTACATACATTGCTTTAGCTAACATTGCTTTTAAAAAAAGTATTGTGTGTCCTTTTTATTGTGTATTGGGACCTAACAACGTTATGTCCTCTAATGCTTTCAAGTATTGGTGTTATTTAGCGGACCTGGTAAGGTCAGAGATATTGATCAATAATTTTAAGTAGCGCCCTTCTTTGCGCTTACTGCTCAGTGCCTTATGTGCACTTGTTAGTGGTTCAACTAGTCTCTTGACCTAGGATGGTGTACGCCGAAGTGTTTCGACCTTCATAGATGGACCACAGCAGTGTTTTAGTGGAAGGTCTTCTTCAGGGTCAAGTGTTTTTAGTGTGGACATGTGTATTCTAATTAGAGTTGACCTAGCTATTGATTTTGGAAGCTAGCTCCTTTGTAGAGGGCAATCTTCGGTGGTGTGCTCAGGAAGAATGAGCACCTCTTCTTTTCTTACGTTTGTCTTGCATTTTTTCAGGAGAGCTCCCGGAGTGGTCATTTTCTTTGTTGCTCTCAGTGTCACTCTTTGGGGTCCTGAGTCGCGTTACTTCCTGGTTTTACGCTTCAGAAAAGTTCCGTTTAGCTCAGCAGTGGCTGAAGCAGTGTCAAAAGTGTCAGTTCCTAAAACAAAAGAGGAGGGACAATCATTTTCACCCTTCCTCAGTTTTACTAGGGTTTTTATTAGTTTTGTGTTTTTCATTAGCACTCTGCGAAGACTGACAGAGGAAAGTCAGAAAGCCCCGGATCAATGGAGAATGAAAATATTGGCGTGCATGGCCAGGCTGTAGCCCAAGATGGCCATGCAGTTCCTGGGCACCTGCTGAATCCCACCCTGTTTTTGCCAAATTTGGGCACTTTTGTAATGTCCATTAGCTTCAAGAGCAAAGGCCCCTTGGGTTTCAGCTGTTCTGACATTACAGCAGTAGGCTCCACTGACCAACCCCAAGGACTTGGAGCAGTGAACACACATGGTGTACAGGCTGGACAGACCTAGTGGTAGCAATCCTGGCAGCAACAGTCTGCCTTAGTGCGAAGGGGTGTATCGGCAGCACGGGAAGCCATACAGCTGCCAACATAGGGTTGGGGAGGTAAAGGCAACTGAGGCACTCACGGAAGGCCAGATCTGCAGGTTGGACCATGTTGATGTCCTAGATAGGGCACTGCAGACTGGCGTGCTGGAGAAAAGGATGACCTGGGATCACAGATTACTGTCCTGCCTTCATTAGTAATCGCTGAATCTCAACCTGTGACTCAGCCTCTTCCCTCATCACATGGTCCCCCTGGATGCTAATTTCAGTGTAAGACAGAAAAGGAACTGAAATTGCGCTCTGGGGTCTTTTCCATTCCTCCACCTACATGCCACGCACTGTGAATCCTTGGAGGCTTTTAATACCACTTCACAACAAAAGTGAGCCAATCGCATGCCTCTGAGAATAAAAAAGTCCTGAAGGTTACATTATAGTACTCTCATGTTAGATAAGAGCTGCTACAATTGAAAAGAGTGTTGCCAAATTCCATCAACCAACGCTATGCTGAACTTTACCAGAAGATGGAGAAAAGTGAGATTACTGTGGGGGCTACTGAGGAGAAATTTGAGTTCGTTTTTTCTCTACTCCTAGTACCTGAGAAGACCATCTGCCTTTGCTGTGAAGATATGGGTATCAGACGACCAAAGTGGTGAATACAACTGGATTCAAAAATTGAAATACTGGACTCCTGAAGCAGGAGCGTTCAATTTCAGTTCCGCCTGCTGCTGCTGCAGAATCATTGTCAGAAGTAATGATGAGTGTGCTGGACAACCTACAAGGCCCTCAGGAAAACGTGTAACACTTATTGGTGCAAACGGCATACAGGATATTGGGTGCCAAAGGGAAGTGTCTGGGCATATCAGATATGATATTGGTGACTTTATACTCTGCCCAAATACCGACAGAGGGTGTGCTTCAAGCGATGATCTTCACAAAAATAGTGATATTCGGAGATCATTGCGTCCTCCAGTTTTCTGCCACAGGGGTATGAGTCCAGGAAAAGAGAGCTGTTTGGGGTCACACAACAGGTATGTGTCGAGGGACTGACACATTCTGAAGGACCTTAAGTGCAGATTACCAAGGAAAGAAATGTGCGCTTTCCCAGTCTAACACGGCCAAAACATTTTTGCCTAGTTAGGACAGTGAAGAAGGACGATTTGCTGCCTTCTGTGATATTATAAATTAACTTAATTTTTCCTCTCTGAGCTGATCCCAGGGACTTGGCACGAGATCCATGGGGGAAGGAATGCGGGGAGTGTGGTAGCCAGCTTTCTGTTCAATCTCATTAGCTAATTAGGAGTCGTCATGGATCGACCCTGCAAAGGAAACTGAACACTGGAAAAAAGTGAAGGGAGTGATCGAAGACTGAATTCCAGAGACAGTCGTGCTAGCAATGGGCAGTATAGACTAAATAGCAGCTACTACAAATGAGGATGATGAAGTCAATAGACTCAAACTTCGCTTAGAAAATATAAAAAGAAAGGTAGAGTTCCATCATCGCCACCTTTCTGTTGTGGTTGATATCTCACCTCCACCAGCAGTACCAGAGAAACTTGAGAAGTCCATTTTCCATTATGAACCCGGCTATAAATGAGTAATACATATAATATGGCAAAGCAGCCTCATAATTATTGGTTGATGTTAGTCCCCACCCTGAGGGTGGGGGGAGGAAGATGTTCTGGTCGTAAATAGGTAAAGAGAATTGGCATATATGGACTGTGAGGAAGAGGGGAACTTGAGTAACATTGATTAGGAAATCGGGTTGTCGCACAGCCTTTCCATCTTGACCTGGAATGTTAATGGGTACAAAAGAATACGGTTCCATGAAGGCTTTAAAAATATTCTTGGGAAGACCGATATTGTTTGCTTACAGGAGACTTGGCTGTGCGACAAAACCCCCGTCACTGAAGGCTTTACTCACCATGGAAAACCTGCAATAAAGAACCAAGTATATAGGGCTTCAGGTGGCCAGATGACAGTGGTTTCCGCAAGGATAGCGAGAGATATACATCTCCTTGAACTAAAGTGTAAGTGGGCATTAGGTAGCAGAGTGTTGATTCTTAATAACAACGTAGGTGGGGAGGCCTATGCATTATAAATGTGTACATACAGAAAGGGGAAAAAGTGAGTATAAAGCGGAGCTGGAACGTTTAAAAAAGGATTTAGAGGATGTATACGAAATTTACCCAAGAGATGTGCTCCTAATACTGGGTGATTTTAACCATAGACTAAATCCCAAAAAAACGACGCCTGGCATAGTGACTTGCTAAGAGCGTATAATATAGAGTTTGCAATGTTCACCAGCAGTGACATCTCAAACCAAGACGTGGAGTTTGGCCAGCTGCTGGGGGCTATGGGTTTGGTCTGTGTTAATGGTAGAAAAGAAACGGATCGGCCCACAAAGCGCACCTTTCAAATAGGGCAGCAAATGTGCCCCATAGACTATGTTTTTACCCAGGCATGGTGCTTCCACTTAATACAACACTTCGAAATACTCAGGGTATAGGATAGCGATCACTTCCCACTATTGATGGAACTGCAGGTAAACAGGGATCCGCCGAGACAGAAAATGTTATAGGTATATGTTGAATATCCAAATCGACTTACAACCCGGATTAGTGGAGAATATATAAAGAAACTGAGTGCATTCCAGATAATAGTCGATTTAGAAAATCTACCACCAGGGGAGGATATATCCTGGTATGAGGATATAATAAGGCAACTGGTAGAATGCCTCAGGATAAAAATCAAACGGGGAAACCATAGTTTAGTAAGTAAAGCCAAATTACATCCAAATAATAAACCTTGGTTTGACGAAGACTGCCGGAATGTAAATGCCGCTATTAGGCAATGTGAAAGATGCCTTAGGCGTAGCTATAATGATGTAGTAGTAGTACTAATGAAGTTGAGGATAAAATACAAGGCAACTATTAGAGAAAAAAAAGATCCTTTAAAGAAAAATGCTGGATGAACTTACTTGAGGCAATTGAAGAAAAAAATGTCAAAGGCTTTTGGAAAATGATACAGGAATGTATGGGGAAGGCGGTAGGGACTCTGCAATGTTCTGTCCCAGAGGATAAGTGGGTAACCTACCTTGAGGAAATCTATGGCAATTGGCCAAGGAGGGCGGAAATACCATCTACCAGCTGGCCAGGAGTTAGGGAAGAAGTAATAGTGCAGTTCTCCCCAGGCCATATTAAGACCATAATAGCTGGGTTCAATTTAACACGTGCTGCCGGCCCAGATAATCCACCTGCAGTCATTATAAAAACAAATCCAGACTAGTGGGCAGATTTCTTCTCAAATATGTTTTTGAGAATACTAAATACAGGAATTATGCCAGATAGTTGGAAAGGGGCTATCATTAGACCGATACATAAAAAAGGCAATGTAAATTCCCCTAATAATTATCGCCTAATAAATCTCCTGGATATTGGGGAAAAAGTATTCTCCAAAGTAATCCTAGGTCTGCTGAAAGATTGGGCAGAAGTTAAGTTGACAGTACCCCCAGAACAGGGTGGATTTAAAGAAGGGCATTCAACTGTGGACCACTGTTTTGTTCTCTATGCAATTGCGCGGAAGTCGATAGAGCAGAGGGGTAATTTATTTTGCTGCTTTGTGGACTTCCGTGCGGCATTTGACCTTGCGGGTAGGGAGCAGCTATGGTCAACCTTGGTAGGTTATGAAGTACACGATGATCTACTAGCCCTTATACAGGCCTTACATATAGATAACTGGGCCTGGGTAATCTTGGATGAGGAGGGAGGATTGTCTGGGAGGATTCAGATTTTAAATGGCCTGAGGTAGGGGTGCGTATTAGCCCCTTTGCTTTTTTCCCTGTTCATAGCCGACTTACCCCTGAAATTAAGAGAGGTCAGAGGGGCTAGCCCAAAATTAGGAGGTAATCATATATCTTGTCCGCTATATGCAGATGACCTGGTGATTGTGGACCAGACAGAGATAGGTCTTCAGAGAAAACTAAACATGTTTAAGGAATATTGCATAAAGAAAAAAAAATTTGTGAACATGGAGAAGACCAAAATATTATGTTTCGTTAGAAGCAAGACTAGGTTCCCTTGGTGTCTTGGTTTAGAATTACTTGAGAGGGTAACAGAATATAGATACCTGGGAATATGGTTTACGAGCAACCTAAAATGGTCTACCCATCTGGAAGCCTTAAAAATGAGGGCAACGGCTTCTGTGAAGGGTCTAAAAAGATTCAATAGCTTTTATGGTGAAATGTCAGATGGGCCGGTTATAAAGGCCTACCTAACAATGGTCCCCGCACAATTTCTTTACAGGGCAGAGGTACTTTTTCTAAGTGGGAAAAAATGTTGGGATAAAGAGGAGGGAAATATCCTGAAAAGCTTGTTCTCGTTGCCAAAATCATCAATGGTACAAGCAGCAAGGATAGAGCTAGGTTTTACCTCTTGGGCAGTAACCGCCAGTATGGCTCTAATACGTTTTTGGCAGCGCCTAGGGTCAGGGGAGCCCCAAAAAAAAAATTCCCAGTGGTGTAGAGGCGAAATTGCCATTAGTGAGCTGTCCTGGGCGAAAGAAACAAGAGCCTCGTTAAGAGAAGCGTATGGAGTGCTGGGTTTAAAGTTATGCCCGCAGCTAGGACACGCAATGATAGGCACAAAAGAACTAAGGACACTGGGAGCCGACATGTCCCGTATATGGGATCGAGAGTATCTCTTGCGGAAAACATCGGTGTCCCATATGACCCAGGTTTGGGAATCAGAAGAACAACAGTATCCCTATTTAGACAGGTTACCGAATTACCATCTAAGACGTGAGGTACTAAAAGTGAGAATGGGAATAAACCCGTTACACGAATAATGGGGTCAAAAATTTCATGATAAATAGTGATGGTAACTGTACTTGTACGTTAGGTACCCCCTATGATGTACATATTTTATTAGACTGTATGATGGTTTTAGATATACGAAAGGAGATTTTATGCCCGATTTAAAAAAAATATAGGATTATGAATAGGATGCAAGATGCTAACCTTCTAGTGGAAATGGCAAACTTAGATATAGCCTGTGCTTTGGGGAAATTTATGAGCAGAGTTAGGGTGTTTCTCCAGTGTACAGAGTAACAGGTGCAAGCAGTTCCCTTAGTACAAAATGAGATTGCATTTTTAAAGGTTAATAGTAATGTAAGTATTTTATTGGAATGATTGGACATATATGTATGAATTATTGTGATTTATTAATTTTAGGAAGATATTTGATTAGTACCTAAAGGAGCTGCGTTGTCTTTCGTGCAATGACTACGTGCTGCATTTTATATGATTGTATTATGTTATGTGCTTTTAAAAAGGTGTACAAAATGTAAAGTGTATACTTTGATGGTTGTAACAAACCACATAAAGTTTTTATTGACTGACTGACTGATTGGTTGATGTCAAAAAGCACACAATGAATGAATGACATGCAGAGAAACACAGCAATTAATATGGAATGCATATCCAGAAAATGTTCACATAGGATTACAATAAAAAAGAAACATACAGGATTAGAGGAGGACTAGATCAGCAGTCACACTGCAACAATTCAATAAAAGTCCACCTATGTGCTTGAGCAACATATCAGAACAGAGAAAGTGAGCACATTGACCCGGAATGCACCTAAAAACTCTCCCAGCAGCTCTCACAAGATTGTGGTGTATGGAAGGAAACAAAAGATGATTTTAGCACACGATAACTCGGGTGGCAAGTGTGAGGATCTATAAACACTGGCAGTGACAGGGCCTGCACACTGTTCCTTCATCTTGAGGTTACCATGGAGCACCCAGGCTTGAGTCACGGGATTCTGAGATTGGGGATGGAAACTAAAGTGAGGCGGGGGGGGGGGGCACAAAGCTGTTGAAAAAAGACACCTGCGACTTCAACAGGAGCTTGCAATATAAGTTAATATTTTTCATCCAAATTCCATTCTTGCATATTTTGCGAGTAGAAGTTGTAGGAGAGTAGGGTCTGCTTCCTATGGTCACCCCCACTTTTTGCTGTGATTCTCTGGTTTTTCGACTTTAGTGTGGCTGTGGGCCTGCTAATCAGACCCACAGCCCAGCTGTTCTCTCTCTAAATTGATACCATGTACTTTAGGTACATACCAGATTGGTTACTGGGTCACCCTTGTGAGCCCCTGTATAGTGTACCATAGGTACCCAGGGCATAGGTGCACCTTAGGCCTACCAGGGGCTGCAACATGTATTGTGCCACCCCTGGTTTGCTTTCCAAACTGACACCACCAGTCTGTTCACACAGCCTGGGTAAGGTGGTGTAATCACCCCTTACTTAGATATAGTATACCTATATCTACCTTTACATATAGACACATATACACCTATAAGCCACTCCTATGGTAGGCCGCGACAAGCCTGGAGGCAGAGTGCTTGGTTTTATGTGAGAGGGTGCCCAAGCATGAGCTGAGCCCCTCTGCAGCTTTCGGAACCATCTCCTTATAGCTGTTCTATGATATAGTGTAGGAAAGTGGATACCTGACTATGGTTACCCCAGATTTTTTGCCTTGTGTTTAGCTGGATTTTGACTTAGTTGGCCTGGGACCCTGCTATTCAGGGCCCCTGGCTATCTGCTCTCTCTTTTTAAAATGGACTCCATGTACCCTAGGTGCATAACTAAATTGGATTGGGTCACCTTATCAGCCCTTTACAGTGCACTATAGGTGCCCAGGGCATAGGTGCATCCAAGACCTACCAGGGGCTGCAGCATATCTTTTGCCACCCCTGGCTGGCCATCCAAATTGACACAACTGGCTGATCACTCAGCTGGGGCAAGGTCGTGTAATCACCCCTTGCTTAGATATAGTATACCTATGTCTAAACCTATATCTGGACACATATGCACCTATAAGTCACTCCTATGGAAGGCCTTTACAATCCTGGAGGCAGAGTGCTTGGTTTTATGTGAGATGGTGCTCTAGCATGAGCTGAGCCTGTCTGCAGTGTTCGGAACCATGTCCTTACTGTTGTTCCAGTGATACTGCCATACCATATACTCGTAAGTGCATTATAATCCTCGCGGTTAATGCTAACTTTGGTTTGGCTTTATCAAAACATGTCGTGTTTGGTGTCATACACTTTGGAATACTACCCCCTCGCCAGTTCTGGCGACGGGGGTAGCATTCCACCCTTCTAGAGGGAGAAGACATGTTACTTTACTTAAAACGCGGTTAATCCTAACCAGAGCCTCAGCATCACAAAATGGATGCTGCTGCCCCGACACAAGTCTGACCTCCTGCTGCTGACTGAAACTTGGCAGGGGAGGCCTGGACAAAGGGTTTCCTGTCACAGGGAGGTGTTACACCACCCCAGACAGGAGATAGTGGATTGGAGCAGGGAGGGTTGAAAGAAACTAGACACTGCCTGGGGCACACAAGGTGTCCCATGCAAAATCCAGTCAAACCGGTTCTGGGGCACTCCAGCCCCAGTCCTGGCACGAAACTGGACAAAGGGAAAGGGGTGTAACCACCCCCTTCCTGGGTCCCACCCATAGGAGGGACCTAGCAGGTAATCCCGCTCCTTGATTTGAGATAAAAGTAGGAGCTGTGCAGATGCACATCAGATTATCCTGACTGAAACTTATGAAACGAAACTCTGGACCCTTCAACATCCCACTCGACGTGGAAGACTGAAGAATCTCCCTTGTGGTCAAGGAGTGGCCACCCTGTGTAAACAGGCACCATCCAGCACCTCGACATTTGCTTTGTTGCAGTTCCTGCCGGAACTCGAGCGACAGAGATTGCCAAGACCCAGTGTGCCTGTCTTCTAACAGCCCGATCCACAGTCCCTGCAGAGCTGAGACCCGTGGAGGCGACCTGAAGCGTGGGGCCGGCCATCTTGGAAAAACTACAAAGCGCTGACCGTGCAGCACCCGAGGCTCCCTCGAAGCTGTGCATTGGAGTTTGAGAAGCTCCAGCCCGAGCAGCTTTTGCACCGAAGCTCACTCCTCCACACTCCTCGAGTGCTGCGTGGGGCCCTTTTGCATTTTTCTGCTCGACGCGTTGGTCCGGTCGCTTGCCCGTTGGCTAGTGGCCCCAGTACCGACGAACCTTTGAATTTGCTCTGCTAGTCTGGTTGCTCCAGACTGGCCCTCGCTCCCCTGAAAAGGAGCACCCGCTCAGACCTTGCTGGTCCGAGTAAGAAGCGATCTTCGAATCCTGCGTGGGTTGCATTTGCCAAGGCCTGTTGACTCCGATCTTGAAGCCGACACCGCCGACAGCGAGAGCCTTCGTGGGACAGCTCGTGATTCACTCCAGGACATCCTCGGTGCTCCAGAGACCACGTGGCAGCGGAGACAAGCTTCACGACAAGCACCTGATTGCGCCCGACATTGCCTGGTTCCTTCCTGGTTCCTTCCTGGTCACTGGCTAGTGACCCAGACTCTGTCCCCTCTGCTTTCAGGTACTCTACATCTTCGATCCACCCTTGGATCACACCGGACACTTCTCTTCTGGACGCCTGCAGCATCTTCATCTCCAGGCACCCTAGATCTTCGTGACGAAACCCGACACATCTTTGCACCTGGGCACCTGCTTCCTGTGGGTGAGGTAACTCTTGAACGCCGGTGCTCCTGTAATGGTTTACACCTCTAGTGTCTAAGTCTAAAGTTTTGTCCTTCTAGTCCAGTCGGAAGACTCTTAAAACTGTAACTCGATAACTTTTACGCACCATTGACTTTGCATTGGTGCATGCGTGTGCTTTAGGCACTGCACCCGAATCCCGCGGGCTACTCCCGTCCTAACTGCTGTTAGTCCAGTGTAGTCCCAGCAATTCCCAAGACCCTAGGCCTTACCCCTGATCGATTAGTGATACTTATACCACTTTTTTGATATATGGTTTGAGTGGCCACCGGCCCTATCCATAATTGTGCAACTTGTATATGTTATACTGTGCTTTTGTTTAAACGCTTGTGCTTCAGTACTCATAAAGAGTATTGGGGATTATTCTGAGAATAAATACATATATTTTTATAATATATAACTTGTGTGGTGTCCTTTCATTTGATATTACAGGATTGCATATGGTAAAACAGCTGGCTTCACATGTCCTCTTGAGTTAAGCCTTTAGGCTGCTTAGTCCATGCTACCTCTAGGATAGCTTGTCTTTAAGGTTGACTTACAACCACCACCGTAAGGGATTGTTTGGACTGATATAAGGTGCCCCCAGAATTGGAGACATCATACATCAGGCCAACTTCTCACATATAGCCATACCATATACTCTTAAGTGCATTATAATCCTCGCGGTTAATGCTAACATATTGTGTGATGTGCCAAACACTTTGGAATACTACCCCCCTGCCAATTCTGGCGGCGGGGGTAGCATTCTACCCTTCTAGAGGGAAAAGACATGTAGCGTACTGTTTTACCCGGTTAAAGTTAAACAGAGCCTCAGCATCACAAAATGGATGCTGCTGCCACAGACACGAGTCTGACCTCCTGTTGCTGGACCAAACTCCGGCAGGGGAGGCCTGGACAATAGGTTTCCTGTCCAGGGAGGTGCTGGCACCTCCCCAGACAGGGGTTTTGTGTACTGGGGCAGGGAGGGCTGCATTCAGTGAATGCATCTAGACACTGCCTGGGGCACACAAGGGACTCCATGCATAGCCCGGTTCAAACCAGTTGCTGGGGCACTCTAGCTCTGCTCTGGCACAAAACTGGACAAAGGGAAAGGGGTGTAACCACCCCTTCTCAGGTCCACCCATAGGAGGGACCTAGTCAGGTAATCCAGCCCCCATCCTTAGTATAAGTATAGGAGCTGTGTCCCTGGGACTTTAGATTATCCTGGACGAATCTTTGAAAGACATATCTTGGACCTTCGACATTCCATTCTGACTGGAAGACCTAAGACATGGTCAAGGAGTGACCACCCTGTGCAAACAGGCACCGACAGCAACTTCGCCGGTCTGCAGTTTCAAGGCTCCCGTCGGAACCCGAAGACTCTGCGACTCAAGAACTGGACTTCCAGACTTCTCTGACCCCGACCCACATCCACAGCAAAGCTGAGGCCTGTGGCGGACACGAGGGACGTGGGACCGGACATCTTGGACATCCTGCATTTTGCTACCTGCACTCCTTTCCTAAAGCCTCAGTAAATTGTGCATTGGGGTACGAGAAGCCCCAGCCCCGAGCACCATTTGCACCGAAGCCCAGGCCCCCACACTTGCGAGTGTCCCGTGGGCCCCGCCTTTGCATTTGAGCTCAATGCGTCTTCCCGGTTCTTGCCCGTTGGCTAGTGAGCCCCTTGAAGACACCATCTTGAATTTACTTTGCTGTCCTGGTTGCTCCAGGCTTGCTCCAGCTTCCCTGGAAAGGAGAAGCGCCACAGACCTTGCTGGTGTGCAACAGAGCCAATCTTGACATCCTGCGTGGGTTGCGGTTGCCAAGGCTTGTTGGGTCCAATCCGGATACCGACACCGCAGTCATCTAGATCCATCCATCGTGGAACAGCTCGAATCCAGCGCCCGGTCATCGTCGATGCCTCCTGGACCTCGTGGCTGAAGAGAAAAACTAACTTCTTCACCTTCAAGCACCCGACATCGCCTGGTTCCTTCCTGGTACCTTCCTGGTCAATGGCTAGTGACCCAGACTCTGTCCCCTCTGCTTTCAGGTCCTTCACATCACTGATCCACCTTTGGCTCCACCCAGACACTTTTCCTCTGGTCGCCTGCAGCACTTCTTTGCAGCTCTCCATAGAAAACGACGACGAAACCCGATACGAAAAGCTTCCCTGGGTGAGGTAACACGAGTACTCCGGTGCTCCCGTGGCTCTTGACTCTCGAAGTGTCCTAGTTTAAAAGGGTTCCATCCTAGTCCATCCGGAAGTGTCCTTAAATTGCATATTTGTAACTTCTTCGATTCCAATAGAAAGTCAATGGTAATCCATGTCTGTGTTTAGACACTGCACGCGTCTCCCGTGGGCCTCCTACTTCCTAACCTTTGGTTGTTTAGTGTAGCCCAGCGATTCCACAGGCCCTGGCCTGCTTTCTAACTCTCACGTGGTACTTATACCACTTTCTTAGTATATGGTTTGTGAGGCCCCTAGGGCATAACGTATACTGTGCAACTTATCGTTTATTAACTGTGTGACTTGTATTGTATTTTTACCTCTCACCTCATAAAGAGTGCAGAAGGGTTGTGTTTAGATTAAATGCATATATATTTGATATATACCTTGTGTGGTGTCATTTCATTTGGTATTCAAGGGATTAGGGCCCCGATGTAGGTAAACCTAATTTACCGACTCATAAATACCGAATTTTACCGATTCGGTATTTATGAATCGGTAAATTGGAAGGAGGCAGATGTAGGTAATTTTTAATTTACAATTACCGAATCTGTAAGATTCGGTATTTACGCCCATAGGAATCGATGGGAAATACCGATTCGGTATTTACCGAATCGGTAAATACCGAATCCTGGCAGGGGGAACGGGGTGTCACTTTGACACCCTGTAGCACCCCAATTGCAGGCTTGTGTGCCATGTGGCACACATACATGCCCTAAGGGCATGTCTGTGTGTCACATGGCATAGGTGTACATGCACAGATGTGCATGTACACTGGAAATCGGTATTTTACCACCCAATAGGATTGGGTGGTAAATACCGACTCCTAAAGGGCCTGTGGCACTCTTTGAGGTGCCACCTACATCTTGATTTACAGAATCGGTAAAATTACCGATTCGGTATTTTACCGATTCTGTATATTTACCGAATCGGTAAATATACCGATTCTGTAAATAAGATGGCCCCTACATGCCAAATCCCAAATACCGGTCGGTAACTGCCGAAATCGGCCGTTACCGACTGGTAAATGCCGACTTACATCTGGCCCTATATATGGTAAAACAACTTGCTTATCTAGCCTACTGAAGTCTTAGCCTGCAGACTGCTGGTTCATGCTACCACTAGGATAGCTTTCTATAAGGTTGACTTTACAACCACCATCAATAAGGGTCGATTAGACTGGTGCAAGGTGCCCACTAGAACTAGTGGACATCATATGCCAGGCTAACTTCTCACATAAGTGATAAAGACCAGTCTGGTAAATTGATTTGAAAGGTCATGACGACTTTGGAGAGCCAAGAGGCGTGGCAATAGTCTTGAGTATTCCTGCACCTTCACTTCATCCACCTAAGTTCTACTGAACTGCTGAGAACTGAAGAACTTCAGGACAGGAGATTGAGGTCTCCTCATCCCTTGCTGCTGTTTGCAGGTGGATTGCAACTAATTTCCAGAAGCTAAATCCAACAAAAACCACAAACATAATACTGACTGCACTTTCTCAACCTGGAACAACAGTGAATGGGTTCTCTTGTTTGATGTGCCTCAGGTAGCTTCTCAAAGAGTTTAAAAAAATAGGTATCCTTAAAGAACATCTTACGTTATACGCTCAACTTAATAGAGGTATGAGTGCCCACTTTTTCTACCTGAAGACTCTTCGAAACTTCATACCACTTCTCAGTCTGAAATATCATATGCCAATGGTTAATGCAATTATCCAATCAAAGACAATATAGTAACAGGTACAACAGAAAAAGTCCTAGATCTTCTTCAGCTCATTTAAAATGCAGCAACCAGACTCATAATTGAACAGAGAGGTGAGAACATGTTTCTCCAAACCTCTATCAATTCCTTCACTACCTGCAAGTTTAAATCTCTTACGATCTTACATTGTTATGTTATGTTGATTTTCATAGCACCCTTTCACCCATAAGGTTATACTGGCGCTATGCAGGTCTGTGTGGCTTGCCTTGAGGGGCTTCATTGGAAGAACCAGGTCTTCCGTTTCTTGGGGAATTCCAGAAGCAATAAAAAGACTCCGATGTGGTGTGGGAGGTTGTTCCATGCTTTGGGAGCAATGTACAAGAAGGCACAAATTCCTGATCTGCTTTTACATATGCGTGCCACATGTGCTAGTGAGAGTACGTCTGTGAAAAGGTACCTGTGGTTTTGGTGGAACTGCATGCAATGGTTCAGATAGGCTGGACCTGTGCTGAGTACTGATTTACATGTGTGGGTAAGAAGCTTAAACTGTGCACACTGATGTATCAGAAGCCAGTGTTGTTCTCTTAGGTGTGATGAGATGCGAGTCTGTTAGAGAAAGTAATACAGCGCCAGTTGAGCAAATTTATAGAAGTAAACAAGATACTTCACGAGACACAATCAGGCTTTCGTCCCGGCTTTAGTACGGAGACAGCGCTTATTGAGGTTGCCGAGTCAGTAAGGTGGTCGATGGATGCAGGTAACTCAGCTATGCTGGTACTCCTGGATCTGTCGGCCGCCTTCGACACGGTGGACCACGCCAGACTACTGAGACGTCTGGCCGAGATAGGTATCCGTGACAAAGCACTGGGATGGATACATTCCTATCTGTCCCAGAGAACACAGAAGGTGGCACTTGGGACGGCCTCTTCAGTGCCTAAAGTCATCAGTTGCGGAGTCCCGCAAGGGTCGGCACTCAGCCCCCTTTTGTTCAACGTCTACCTTGCCCCTCTCTTTACGTTGATTGCCAACTGGGGTGTCAAGGCAATTTCATATGCCGATGACACCCAGTTGGTATTCCCGTATTCGGAGGTGTCGCAGGAGTCCTTCTCTAACTTCAAAGGCTGTCTCCAAGATATAGCCTGTTGGATGAACACGAACAAATTAAAATTAAATGCCAATAAGACTGAAGTAATCTTTTTTGGCAAAGGCCCCACTCCTCCCTCAGAACTTTGGTGGCCTAATGAGATGGGCCAAGCCCCCCTACCCAGCAGTACGGCAAAAAATTTGGGAGTGAGGTGGGACGATAGCTTGTCCTTTACCTCGCACATCCAACAGGTTGCCGGCTGTTGCTTGAGTAAACTGAGGAACCTCCGCAAGATCCTGAGACTCCTCCCGGAGAGTTGCCGAAAAACAGTAATCCATGCCACTGTTACATCTAGGCTGGATTACGCCAACGGACTCTATCTAGGGCAACCAAAATACTTGACACAAAAACTTCAGGGAGTCCAAAACGCGGCTGCGAGACTGCTGCTGCTAATCCCTTTTAAGCAGTCAGTCTCTCCGCATTTACGATCATTGCACTGGCTTCCAGTTGCCAGCAGAATTAAATTTAAGGCACTTACGCTGGCCTTCAGATCGCTGCATGGCTCTTGCCCAGAGTACCTGAAAAGCCGGCTCCCGAGATACTCCCAAGCCCAAGCGTTGCGCTCCAATTGCCGTGTTCAACTGACTGTCCCACGAACTAGAAGGGCTCGACTAGGAGGTCGATCCTTTTCGGCAAATGTTACCTCACT
This sequence comes from Lissotriton helveticus, assembly GCF_964261635.1. Lineage (NCBI taxonomy): Eukaryota > Metazoa > Chordata > Amphibia > Caudata > Salamandridae > Lissotriton > Lissotriton helveticus. The sequence continues at coordinate 617,725,492 of NC_136065.1, read as the reverse complement.
ATGGAACGCACTACCACCAGCAATCCAACAAGCCCCCTCCGAACCTTGCTTCAAGAAGCTGCTAAAGACCTGGCTTTTCAACCAACCACGCTAACTCTCACTACCCCGTTCTCTAGGTCATTTGGTGTTCTTTTAGCGCCGGGACACCTCCTAGTGAGGTAGCTGTTCGCGCTCTATAAAATGCAGTATTATTATTATTATTATTATTATTATTGTGGGAGATTGAGGACAAATCTAACTGCTGCATTTTGGGCAGTCTGAAGTCATTTTGTGAGGTGGTTGGTGATCCTGAGTAGAGGGTGTTCATGTAGTCCAGGCTGCAGGTGATGAGGGATTGGCTGACCGTTTTCCTGGTGTTGTTGGGTAGCCCCTTGATTATCTTTTTCAGCATCCTCAGTGTGTGGAAGCAGTCTGTGGAGAAGGCACTGACATGGGCAGACAAGTCCAGCCAGCTGTCAATAATGATTTAGAGGTTTCTTGTTTGTATGATGGTGGTGGCGTTGGGTCCTAGACCTGTAGGCCCTCAGACGGAGTCCCACAGGGAGGCATCCTTTCCAAAGATTACCACTTCGGTATTGTCCGTGTTGAGTTTGAAGCAGTTGGTCAACATCTAGGTGGCCACTCCGGTCATTCACAAGTTGAAGTTGTTCCAGGTGCTAGTGTTGAAAATGGCCCTTTCTAGGGTGCTTTCCATTGACTTTTTGCTTTTCTCCTTCACGGTTTACACTGATCTAGGTGCTAGTTGTAGGACTTTGAGCTTGTTTGACACTGTCATTCAGTGCCAAAGCACTGTGCTTGTCATACGCATACTGGTGATTGGAGTATAGATGAGGGGCTGATTTGAGTTAGCTGTAAGTCCCTTGTCTAGGCGTAAGACATAAACCCAGGGCATGCACTTCCAATGCTCCTCCTTGGGCCTGCAGCACTGGTTGTGCCATCCACTGCGGTAGCTCATCGATTGTGCCGCAGGTTTGCCCTGGTGGTGCCTGTGTGCGCAGATTACCGTTACTCGGCTTGGCATTTAAACACTACTTGTCAAGGTTCTCCATGACTCTTGCTATATCAGAGATCTCCCTGGTGACAGTGTGCATATCAGGAAGAGGTAGGACATTTGCCTGTGTGCGTTAGGTGCAAGAGTCATGAATGACACCGTCTGGTGTGTTCGGTACAACGGGCCTCCTTCTCTCACTGGATTAGCATGGGGGAATGTAGGGAAAGGCTATTGAGCAGTATTTCCTACGTGCAGAATAGCAGCAGTATAGTGTTTGATATCGATGAGTTCGTAACGGCGGATCCTCTAGGGCAGTGCAAGCAGATCTGACATTATGTATGTTGAAATATCACTTTGAGAACGTGGGCATTTCAATGCTTGTGGCTCTGTGTACCTGCCGGTCTGTTTCTAATTTACAGCTGTGTGCTGGGGGAACAGCTACATCTGTGCATGCCTGATAGAAGGCCATAAACTAGGGGCCCAATGGAAACTGCAGGCCGCTGACCCTGAGAGGCCTTTCTGGGATGGTTATGTGGGGATGGAATTGGCACCTGCATTCCAAGGGGCAGGTTCTTGGCCCCAGTGAAGATAGTGATTGAACCTCCCGGGGCAGGATGGCAGATAGGACACAATTTAGAGAGTGCCTGTGCATTTCTAAGGTTTCATTTTCAACTGATCGCATATTCAAAGGCCACTGTAGGTATAACTACTGGGGCTCTGACCTCAGAAGTTAGAGACGCTTTTTGATTTAGAACCATTCTACTCTGGTTCGATGTTGGGACATCGACAAGAAGAATCGTTAGGGCAGGAGGGACTGTAACTGGATTATCCGTAGACTTGTGGTGGCCTGGAGCTTGTTGTGCTCCAGAAAGGGGACTATCACTTGGTGGATTTTGCCTGGACGTTGCTGGCCTGCAGCTAAGTGCCAACTGTTGTGGCGTGGGTCCCGAAGTAATCTCCAAGGGCCAGTTGGCTGACCTCCTGGCCAGGGGATCCCAGGGACACAAAGTGTTAGAACTGGGGGTCTCTAGTTGGCAGAGGTAGGTACCTTTGACCAAATAGGGACCCTTGATTCTTTTTAGGGTAAGGGGGTACACTTCTAAAATAACCCCTGCTCACCCCCTTGGAGGCTTGGCACTAGCAGACAGGCTTATTTCAGAGGCAATGTGTAAAGCATTTGTGAACACATACAGTAATACAGTGAAATCACTACAAATGGACACCACACCAGTTTAGAAAAATAAGTAATCTTTACTAGACTTAACACAAGGCCAAACGACAAAAATCCAAAATACTGCAATTAAAAATAAGTCTTTAAAATTGTAGAAATAGCTGAGTTCAATGTAGATGATAAATGCAACACTTTACTCTCAAAGTACCTTGGAAGCATCACGCAATACAAACAAAAGGGTCGCAGGGAAGGTGATGCGTCGGTTCCTTGCTTCGGGGGAGGTGATGCATTGGTTCCTTACTGCTGCGCAGGGGAGGTGATGCGTCGGTTCCTTCCCGGAGAGGAGGTGATGCGTCGGCTTCTTACTGTGATCCGGTACGATGCGACAAGATGGCACCTCGATGCGATGCGACGATCCAGTGCGATGTGAGAAATTGGCGTCTCGATGCGATGCCACATAACGTTGGATGTGATGCGTGCACGCCCGACGGCCCTGCGGCGAAGTCAGTAACTTCTGAACCATGACAGGTCCTGCGACACGCTTCGCCGGTGATACACTAGAAACCTCTGCGGAGGCGACACGGTTCTCCGGTGATGTGACACGCTTTGTCGATGAAGTGACAGCGAACAGCTGCAGTGGCGGCACGCTTCTTCGGCAATGCGATGGCAACTGCTGCGGCGGCAAGACTCTTCTCCTCGTTGCATCGTGCTGCCAGCTCCCATCGACTCGCAGTCTTCTCAGAGGGTCCAAACAACAGTAGGCACCTCTCTACAGGCAGAATTCCACAGCAAGGAAATTCAGGAGAGCTGGTGATGAAGTCTTGTACCCCTGGGACTTCAGGCAGGAGGCAAAGACAGTTCAAGCCCTTGGAGATTCTTCTTAAAGATTGCAAAAGTACACACAAAGTTCCTTTTCTCCTTTCCTTGGCAATAAAGTAACCACTGCAAGCCAACCCCAACAGCACAGCACGGGGCAGTCCCCTCCTTCCACTTCCTTGGTTCTTCTCCTTGGCAAAGGGTCGTCTTGATTCCCAGAAGTGATCTAAAGTTCTGGGATCTGGGTACACCTTTTTATACACAAAAATCCTTTGTCTCTGAAGGCAGAGAGTGTCTGTACATAGCCCAAACCAGTTCTGGGTACATTCTGCCAGTGCACAACTTCTTCCTTTGTCTGTGAGGGCCCGGGTCATCAGACACACCACAGGAGGTGGAGCCAGCATTGTGGAAGGCAGGCACAGCCCTATTCAGGTGTTTCTCCTCCACCACTCCTCATGCAGATAAGTCTATTCAGCCTTGTACTGACACCCTGTCTCCTGGAGCCCCCCAGCCCCTGCACTCACAAACCAGGCATGGAATACACTACTTAGCAGAGGCAGGCTTGGATGATTAGGCAAGAAAATACCTACTTTCTAAAAGTGGTATTTTTTAAACACAGAATGTTTAAACCAACTTCACTAAAAGATGTATTTTATCATTCTGAGTTCAGGCATACTAAACTTAAATTTCTACCTAGTTCCCTGAGTCAGTTAGGATAATAAGATATTATAATTAAACTACCCATTCTGGTCTATGGAAACAGGTAGCCTTGCAATAGTGAAAAACTAAATTGGCTGTAATTCACTATCAGGACATGCTACACACATCAGGGCATGTGCTACCCTTTACATACAATGCATGCTTCCCTTTGGGCCTACTTTAAGGGGTGACTAATATGTAGAAAAGGGAAGGTTTAGGGACTGGCAAGTGGGTGCACTTGCCAAGTCGACATGGCAGCCCCAGGCTGCACACAGGCTCTGCAATGGCAGGCCTGAGTCACATTTTACAAGCTGCTTCTGTGGGTGGCACAACCAGTGCTGCAAGCCCACCAGCAGCATTTGATTTTCTGGGCACACATGGTGCACTGTACTAGGGTCTGACAAGTAAATCAAATGAACCAATCATCGAGTCACTAATCCAATACAATACTTTACAATAGGTAGCACTTGCACTTTGGCACTGAATAGCAGTGGCAAAGTGCCCAAAGCATCTAGACAAGCAAAACACATAGCAAAAACACAGGAGGTAACAGCAAAAAATTGGAAGGGAGACCCACGCCAATGGTGCCAGGTCTAACACAAAGGATCTTCTCATTTCCACGAGATCGTAAGGACCACAAAGGGGGCGGCAGAAACAGGAGGAAATGATCGTCAGTTGGGAGAGGACAGTCCTGACGTATACCATCATTACACTGTGCAGAGGAGTGTGCTCATAAAAATCAGCAGCCTACTTGAGGTGCCAGGACGTGAAGTTTGAGAAGTGTGGGGGGAAGCTTGCAGAGTCTGTGGGACCCATGCTTGCAACCAGGGGACATGTGCTAGCTTTCCCTCCAGAAGGTGTTGTGTCTGAAGGGTGTTGGGGGACCTGAGCTGGGAGCTAAGACTGTCTTCGAACTTCAGATCGGGAGGACAACAGTGCCTGACATAGCAGCCTCCGTCCGAGGTCACTGGCTCTCTCTGGATCCAAGCCACAAGGTATTTTGTTGTGGGGAACATCGTGAGGGGCCCGAGGGGTTTAATTGTTTCATTGTGCCTTTTGAGATCCTAGGGCTGGCTGCAGAGAACTACAGAAGCTCGCACCGCCATTTGAGGGGAAAAGTTTTTCCAGACTTGGAAGCCAGCCAGCTTCCTGGGTCTCAACCTTTTGGGATATAGATCCTGCACTAGAAACCATTGGGTCTAACAGGTGTTTTTTCTGAGTTGTGTGTCATCGGCGTAGGTGAGCATGTTGAGTGCATTGATTATGTCTGCCAGTGGTATCATGTAGATGTTGAATAGGGCAAGTGAGTTTCAAGGCTTCTGAGAAATAGTGTGGCATGATGACTGTTGGTGTTCTTCCAGTAAGAAAGATGCATATCGATTGGAGGGCGATCCTTGGATGCCAGCCGATTGACGTTGTCTTATCATGGTTATATGCGAGACTGTACATTACATGGACTAAACAACTGCAGCTCGTTTTACAGCTGCGAAATTCAAATGCAATACACCTGAATTAAACTTACAGTCGAGTTTTGCTACATCATCCTCAAACATGTAAAGTAAAACCAGGAAACTGGACTTTTTCTAAAGCAGCAAGCTTTGACATTAGTGCACTCTACAAATATCCAATTTCAATAATTTCTTACCACTAGAGATGTTAAATTTGCTTATTTGTTCTACCCTATGAAAGCATATTTGGAAGACAAAAACATGAGACATGTCTGACCACACCGTACAAAGAAGTTTGTATTAAATCCTGGAATAACTTCTTTCGTGCAGGCTTTGGCCGCTGGCTGATGCTAGGGAGGGTTGAAAGGAAACCCCCGGTGCTTGCACTGGAAGTTTCCTTTCTCAGAAGTCAAGAATCCCTTCCGCGTTAACCTCCTCCCCATTCCTATTCCTATTTGTGACATCAGTGCCCCTCAAAGGTGCAGTTTTGTCACAAGCTCCTACCGGAGCTGAGGAACAGCAGGTTAGTAAACTACTCTTCCATCAAATGGAACTTTCTCTGCCCTGGATGCCGTGGCAGTTCGGGCTGGACTGTTCCCAGGAGGCACAGGGTCAGACTGATTTGCATATAGCCATGTCTGAACTGGGGTGGCTGAGTGAACTAAAGAATGGTGATGGATTAAACCCAGATCAGTTGACTGGGGGGGGTGTGTTTGATTTGTTCAAACGCTCCGTCCATCATCCCCTTTTGTATCGCTGGATGCCTCCACAGGCATTGTTTGAACGGGGAGAGTCTCCCTTTCCAGCAAAGCATTTCACAAACAAATTCCTACTTGTGGTTCGCAGTGCATCAAGAATAACACTAGACACCAGGGATTTTAGTGTTTTGGGCCGTCAGTACCCCTAGCACAAGGGTCGACAACACCGGGGTATCTATAATTTCAAAAACGGTTTGCTTTCCCATAGGTGGTGGGACAAAAGTAAAGAGCATGATTGTGTGGCGGTTTGCCCTTTCTGCATATGGGCTAACCCCCAGGGACATATTACTTTGGCTACAGTGATATTCACTTTCTTTTGGGTGGCATGATCAAAAGCAAAGATCTCCATGGATTGCACCCCCCGGGGGGAAAGCAAAGATCTCCATGGCCAACAAATCTAAAAGGGACCCTGTTTAGTGTAACCGGTGCTCATGTAAAGTACACATGTACCTTTAGGCCAAGTTCACACTATATAAGACGTCCGAAAAAAATAAAGAATTATTGGAGTTGGCCATTTCTGCATATGGGCCGACCATCAGGTGGCACAATATTTTAGTGTGAATATACCCCACAGGGAGAAACAAATATCTCTGTGGCTAAAAAAATGTAATTGACTTTGTGTGATGTAACTGGCGCTCATGTAAAGTGCACCAATAGCTTTGGGTTGAGTTTGCATTATTTAAAACTGTAAAACAAAAAAAATACAGAATAGTGTATGGGGGTTGGCTCTTGTGACGTACGGGCTGAGCCCTACTGGACAGCATATCCTTTTTTGTTTTAGAAGTCTCTTTTCCTATGAAAAAACGCATTTCCCCAAAAAATTTGTTGCGGGGGGCCGGATCCCCTGATAAACGGGTTGACACACCTCTGGGCCAATAGGCTTACCCAACAATAACATTTTACAAGAGCCATGACAAAACAAGCATGGACAAATAGGCCTGGTGAATGCTACCAGCTATTTGGCTTTGCAAATGATCGTTTAGCTGTCTGATTTTCTAATGGGGGACAATTATTGCTGTGCCTGAGCCTAGTGTATGGCCGAAACAGTTTTTTATTGTTGTCTTGAACCTAAAATTGTGTCTGATGCATGCCAGTATCATTGCCATAACAAAAGAACAGTGACTCAAGTTGGCTCACCCCTTGTACTTAGAAGTATGCTGTAGTATTGGGTATGTGGCAAGGTAAAGTAATACTTTGGCTTTTTTTGGCTTTTTAGTGTCTTTGGAGAAATTGCAGCAGCATCGATTAGCTAAGTGCTTTTTTAATGTTGCACACATGCTCGCACCCAATGATCGATAAGCTAAGTGCTTTTACACTTAGTCACACACATCTCACAGTTGCACGCACACACCCACGAACTGATTTCGAATAATACTTGTGTCTCCTATGTAAGACAGTGTTTTAAAAGTAAGCTTTTATGCATGTTTGGTTAGTCAAAAGATATGGCTTCTCAGTGGATGACTTCTGCCAATTGAGGACAGCTCGAAGGCTGGATCAGATACTGAGTCAGCATCGGAGGGAGAAGAAAATGAAACAGAATCTGAAAGCGATTTTTCAGTCGGTGGAATTCCATCCGATGGCTCATCCTTCAGTGAATCTGAGGAACATGCTCATGTCAGTCACGATGTCCTTTCACAAGCAAAATGTGTGCAGCTGAGACAGTAGCAGGGTTGACCAGCCCAGAGAACAGGCATGTGCAGCAGCAAGCATAGACCAAGTGCTCTCTTGGCAGCACCCCAATTTAGTGCAGCCTCATATTTCCCCATTCACTGAATAAGCTGGATGCAAAGTCGATAAAGCAAATTTCTTGCCTGTTAACTATGTCCATCTCTTTTAGTATGTTAACTACCTTGAAGAAAGGTACACATTCTAGAGCACACCAGTGGACTCAAATTTCATTTGGGGAGTTGAAGAAATGTCTGGGCTTACACTCCAAATGGGGGTCATGCACAATTCAAGCGTACAGTTCTACTTGTATACTCGCACAGTTTTAGAAACATCCAGCTTCACACCAGTGATGAGCAGAGATAAGTTTCTGCAGTTGAAGCGTATGTGCATTTCAATGATAATTCTGCTAAATTACCCCAGAACCATCCAGACCATGACAGGTTGCTCAAAATTAGCCTGTCATGCAACAATTGTCAGCCAGGTTTCCAGAGATTTAATTTCCTATAAAGAATATAGGCACTGATAAAGATCTTGATCCTTCACAAAGGGTGGCTGCCGTTCAGGCAGTCCATACCGAAAAAAGCGCTTGTTATGGCACCAAATTGTACATTTTGTGTGAGAGCTCTACTTTTGCATACAGCCTGAGTATGTATACATGGAAGGACTGCTCTAATTCCTGAAGGCTGCCCTTCCATGCTCGGAATCACAGCATAGATTGTATGGGAGCATGTCCAACCACTCCTTCATAAAGGTTATAAGCTGTATGTGCATTGGCTCCCTGTGAGGGACAGGGTGAAGTTTAAGTCACTCTGTATCGCTCATAAAGTCCTGCAGGGGGTAGGTCCACCTATTCTGGGGGAGATGGTTCAGCCTTATAAGGCCCCTCGCTCTCTCCGATCTGACCATCAACATCTTCTGCAGGTAGGGAGGGTGAAGAAGGCAAGAACTGGTGGCAGAAGGTTTTCTATAAACGTGGCCACCCTGTGGAACTCTCTTCCCCTACATCTATGTTCGGAAGCTAGCCTTCTTCGGTTCCGCAAACTTTTTAAAACTTTTTTGTTCTCTGCTTAACTTCCGCACTATTCTGGTAGTTTCATTCTCTGGTGAGCGCTGGGATGCCTTATGGTAACCAGGCGCTATACAAAACTCAGAATAATAATAATAATATGTGGTCAACTTCTGTAAAGGAGTAGAGCTGTTCAGCGAGCTGTACAACGTTGGCACTGTGGCATGCAGTACAGTTCGATGTCGCAGCAAAGGATTCATTCTTGGCTGATCGTAGACAAGCTGTCAAGTTGGGCACTTTCACTTCACCTACCTTCAGCCTTCCTTGTGGAGTCCCTCAGGGTTCCTCGCTAAGTCCGACCCTTTTTAATATCTATGTTTCGGACTTAGCGAGGGTAATAAAAGAGTATAACATCAATTTGACAACATACGCTGACGACACTCAGCTGGTGTTGTCTATACACAAGGACGGACCTACTGTTGCAGCAAATTTCAAGAACGGGATGAGGGCCATTAGCAGTTGGATGGCTTCCAACTGCTTAAAACTCAACTCATCTAAGACGGAAGTTATGCTGTTTGGAAACATTCAACCTTTGTGGTCCCCTTTATGGTGGCCTGAGGAACTGGGAACTCCACCTCAACCTGTTAGTAAAGTCAGAAATCTGGGAGTGATATTTGATAACAAGCTCATCTTCCATCATCATGCGAATGTGGTAGTTTCATCTTCCTTTAACATCTTAAGGAAAATAAAGAAACTCTTACCGTATCTTCCCATAGCTTCGGGAAAAACACTCATATCCACACTGGTGTTTTCTCGCACTGACTACTGCAATGCCCTCTTCCTCAATGCTCAAAAAAAGGTCATTTCCAAGCTTCAACTTATACAAAATGCCTCCGCCAGAGTTTTATTGGGTATTCCCAAATACAGCTCTGTCTCTGGACATTTAGACCAACTGCATTGGCTTCCAGTCAGAAGTCGTACGAAGTTTAAGACCCTCTGTATTGTCTATAAGGCAATAAACAATATAGGCCCTAAATTCCTGAGAAGTTCCTTTAAACCTTTGGTAACCCCTAGAACGTTGCGCTCTAACACCGCTCACATGCTTCAGATTCCTAGAACAAGGAAAGTCAACTGGGGAGATAGATGTTTCACCATAGCAGCAGCGAAATTGTGGAACTCCCTTCCCCTCAATATAAAGATTAGCCCATCTCTGATTGTCTTCAGAAAGCAGCTAAAGACTTGGCTGTTTTCTCAATGACATTACTCATGGACCTTTTTTTATTTATTACTCATTCACTGTCTCAACGTTTAATCACTGGGTATTTAGTTTTTAGCCTTTAGCGCCGAGACACCCACGGGTATTTGCAGCGCTTTAAAAATTGCAAAAAATAAATAAATAAATAAAATAAATTCAAGCAGGAGGTTGTTTTTAAGAAGAACCAAAAATCCTAGCCTACTGTGCTGCATTCCAATAAACTGGTCGCAGTTACATTTCCAATAGGACGGATGTGTACGTGCTCACTACAATCTATGATGAAAGCACATGACCGGTCACAGTTTGGGGTCAGTTAGCCAAAGTTCACAATCCCACCTGTATACTTGATTACAAGTACATGGGCGGAGTGAATAAGAATAAGCAGGTACTTTAGTCATACAATGCGAGTCATAAAAATTGCACATGGTACAAGATATTTATCCACCTGATCCAGTAGGAAACACACAAATGCGTATCATCAAACCACAATAGAAGATCAATGTCTTTCCTTGACTTTCAGTTGACCGTCACTACAAGTCTTACTTCTGAAGAAGCTGTAATCTACACTTTCATCTGCTGTACAGGACGTGGGAAGACTACAGGATCAGCACTTTGCCTACTGCATTCCCCCAACAGCGAGAAACACTCAACCATGTTGTTGGTGCAGGGTCTGTCCTTAGAAAGGAAAGAGGCAGGAGACTCGCTGTTCTGTCCCAAGCATCCATCTTAGACAGCCCTATGCTTTCCAACAGGCTTTGCGCTGTGGACTTTTGGAAAGTGAACTTTTGGAACATTGAGTGAGGTGGAGCTGTCATAATATATTCTTTTCAATGGTTGTGCATGGATATATACCTTCCACGAGCCACTACATCACCAGGCAAACAGCCTTTCAAATTGTCTCATCTAGTTGAGAACATCTTTAACTGGCTTATTGGCTTCTTGACACCTTTATCTGCAATCAGAACAAGATAGATGTTTTGTTTGTTGTATGACAAGTGCATTACAATCACTGCACATTACGGTGGACGGCACATCGCCCACCTTGTCACAGAGTACACCAAGCAACATAAGCTATAGCCTTTAGTAGTTTTTGAATTGCTCTTTAGGGAACTTAGGACAGTCTTCCCCAGAATGTTTACCTTAGTTTCAAAATAGACATGCTCATAGGCATCCTTGGAAATCCCCAGGTCACATCCACAAACTGAAAGTGATTGGATTGAACACAGCAAGTGTGCTAAAAGCACATAAAAGATACCTCTTCTTGATCTTCAGGTAGCTGCCACAGAAGGCGGCAATAAACAATTGGGAAGTATAAAGGATTAGTCAGAACTTTGAAGGAGACCGAGACACGAACAGGTAGGAAAAGTTTAGGCTAGATGTGCTTTCACAGGGAAATCTCATAGGTAGAAGACAGCTAGTCACGTTAGTAGAGATACACATGCCATCACTTCATCTTCACCAAAGGACTCAACGCCATCGGTGCCATACTCACCTCGATACTCATTTACTCCTTCACTCAACTAAGCAGAAGTCTCCAAAACATTTGAAAAGCAGTAGCCAGGCTTCCCCTAAAACTCCCACTACGCACACACCTGTACCTCAAAGAGTTTTACAGCCTCCCCATGCACAGCTCTCTTCAATCTCATAAAACACACAGTTGAAGTCTTACACAACACTGGCCAGTTTGATTGGGCCTGTGGCTGGCAGTATGAAAGTCTTGTGTGTGGTGCATGTGGGCTTGTGAATGGCCCATAAAGCGGTTGGTGCCTTGTCAAGGCTTCATGGCTCACATTCAGTAGGTTTCAATAGTCTGATACTATGAATAGTATTTGTTCTTTTAAGCTAGCACTTCTGGAGGTGCCTAAATCAACCTATAAATGTGGTGTTTACACTTATAATTCAGTAACAAACCCTTATATTTTGAGAAATGAACACCTGGAGGTGTCCAGGGTGGAATACCTTGTATTGATCCCACTCACTTTCCCACAATGCCCTTTGAAACTTGAATGTTTGAGTTTATGGCTATGAACATTCCTTTATATACATTTTGTGATGGATCAGTTTGGAATCTGTTGCAATCCACAAATAGCCTAACGCCCAGCATTCCCACGTCTCCACATAAAAATGGAACACAATTTTTGTGAATGGGCCTAGCACCTGCAATTGGAAAGGGCACCAAACAGAACACAGACGCATCAAATGTTTCCACTGAAAACCATCTGTTTTCGCATTGTGGGTCGGTGTGGATTTTGGGGCTTGTCTGTGCCTCTACCCAGTGAAAACTACCAAACCTCCACATTTCTGAAAACTAGACTAGCTGGGGTGTATAGTGTGGAGTGATCTGCGTGGATTTAATGAGATTTTCTTAACCAGAAGCCACTGCAAACCTCAAACTTTGGTCAAAAACACAAATGTTTCTCACAATTCTGGGCAGGAAAGTTCTGGTATATCCGAGAGATTCACAACTTTCCTATGACTCAGTTTCCACCTGTCTCCCTATAGAAGCACCCTACTGGTGTGGGTGGGCCAAGAGACCGCAACACAAAAGGCCCTGAAGCTACACGGATTATCAGCGTTAGGGGTAGCTATTGTATATTTGGAGCTGTGCTCGACCACCACCCATGGAAACCGACCAACTACAGACACTTTTGAAAAGTAGCCAACTAGGGGATTCAAGGGTGGTGTGCCTTGCGTGGATCCTATGACATCTTCTTATCCCTAAATAGAAATGAATGAATGCACACCAGGACTGTTATTTTTCTGACAATTAGTGACTGACACCAATTGAATTCTACCTAGCGGCCATTACTGTAGTTTACTGGCTATAGCTTACAGGTACTTAACTTGGTGGATAAGAGAAGGGCATGCACCATGATCACTGACATGGCAGCACAGATCAGCTACACAAATCACTTGAGTCATCAAAACCAGATTCCAGCCTCCCACTGAAGCATATACCCTCCACCCCAAACTTGTCTGTGGATTTAGAGCATTATTTTGGTGTCTCAATAGTATTGGTATACTTGGTATAATTGGTAAAATCAAAAATGGAAAGACAATATCAAGAGGTAGGCACTACAGAGAAGTAAAAAAATGTAAAACCCTAAATGAACTCCACACAGCAATGGAATTTTTGTCTGCTCTAATATTAAACAGCCATCAGGGATCTATGCCAGAAAAGACATTGATGGCTAGGTGAGAGCAGGATCAGAAAATGAAAAAAACATTGACCAGGCATAAAGTTGCTTAAAATAATAATGGAAGTCACTGCAGACATCTGGAACTTAGACTTGTTCTTAATTATAAAAACAAAATACCCTGAGAGTATGATGTCCGCTGCTGAACAAAATAAGACAATTACAGTCTGAAATCAGCAACATTGTGAACGTTGTCTATTACATGAATGAACAGTTTAGTTATTGCTAGGTGTAAACAAAATGAGCTATATTGGCTACTCTAAGGATGGCCCACAAACGACACCACTACACGCTTTATTTTAAATACCTGGTTTGAGATTGGAATTCTGTTGGGGTAGGGGGCCTTTTTATTAGTTTTATCCTTAATACTTTGTGTTGCTGCATTTTTGGCGAAGTGCACGTGTTCAAGTGCCCCACTTCCCCTTCTTTAAGGCCAAGAGGCCACTTTGACTGGCCTGCTCTGCCACACGGTCAGGGGTCTAGTTTCTGCACATGGCTCTATTCAAGCGTGGCCATGGCGCCCCAAAGGGAAGCCTGTCTGCGCCCATCCCCGCCCCAACAGGCCCAGGAACCCTGCATCTATCCATCCAAATACAATGGTCTTCTCTGTAGACCAGCTTAAGGCACTCCACCCCTCTTGCCCAGATGTCTGCTAGGCCTCTTTAAACTCTCTGGTGATTCCTAAGTGCTGTACCATTGCACCTTTTTGTTTATCGTAGACTGTAATTTCTTTTACTCTCCCAGCAAAGATGAAACGTACTCTCTGGGGGCATCTAGGAACGAGGCCACGGGCTACTGTAATGCTTTAGGTAGCACATTCTCCTTCAATAGCATTAATGGCCACTCCCTGCCAAGACATCAACACCTACACAAGTTCTTAATGAACAAAGTCCCAAATGCCCTGTTTCTTACTGAAACATGGCTTCATGACGCCTCACTGTCTGCCGTTATTGCCACTCTACCCCAGGACTATGACATTGTTAGACAAGATCACAATGATAAGACAGGAGGTGGGATAGCCATAATTTTTCAATAGAAATGTCAATGTTGAATGCATGAGTTGCCTATCCCTGCCTGAGAAGCCATGTTTTTGTCTCTCAGTCTTCCACATAATCTCACCATATCCAGTGTTCTGATTTACCGCCCTCCTGGCGATTGTGGCAATTGGTGCTCCATGGTTCCTGACCGGCTCTCTCCCTACATTCTTAAACGCACCATTTTTATGCTGCTTGGCGAGCTAAATATACATCTGGAGGACCCAACTTGTAGCTTTGGCTTCGGCCATATAGAGGACCTTAGTGTCTTGAAAGCTCGGTCTAATCAGCTCTGCACCCACACATAAAGCCGGGAATCTATTAGATCCGAATTTCAAAAACAATAAGAGACTTACTACTCCCCCCTCCCCTTGCCACTTCTCTGACCACCTTGGCAGTGCCTTTCTCCATTCAGACCCGTTCTTTGCCCTGGACAGCTGCGGCTGGACCTCCGGTTATGCCCAAAATTGGTACAAATTATATCTACCGTCTCTGAAACTCCTGACTCCTAGATACCTTACCAAATCTAGTGCAGTCTAAAAAGCTTGACCAACCTATGGTTGATGATTGCTTCCGGAATTCCCTGGAAGCAAACTTGCTGGCTGAACCAAGCTCCTCAGCAAGACTCCACACTTCTGCCCCCTGGTTCAATTAGGCTTTCCGTGGGGAGAAAAAAGCAGTGCAAACTTCTGAAAAGGTCTGGGAGAAAAGCCTACACCAAGGATAAAAATGTAGGTACAAAGTGGCACAAAAAGATTATCACACACTATGTAGAGCTGCCCAGGTGACATTTTACTCAGATAAAACAACTGCTGCTCAGAAGAGTAGTTAAAGAACTTTCAGATCCCAGTAATGTATCTCTGTCCCCCTCGCTGTCATAGTCACAATGTGCGGATCTAGCACACTTTTTTTTGTAATAAAAAAAAGGGTTACAGATATCCAACAATCTCTTACGCCTGCTTTAATGAGCAAGTCTCAAACGGATTGTAATATTTCTCACGGATGCAATGCTGAACCTGCGAAGCAGATGACATCAGTGCTTCGCAAGCCACTCAAAGTCTGCGCTCATTTGCCCCTCTGGACACCTCACTCTTGCACACTCTCTCACACTCCATAAACTCTGACTTTTCTCGAGACCCTCTTCTCCGGCCAAACTTAGTACACTGGGTCTAGATCTAATATACCGTATTTTCTGGCGTATAAGACGACTTTTTAACCCTTGAAAATCTTTTCAAAAGTTGGGGGTCGTCTTATACGCCGGTGTCATTTAATAAGCAAGCAAATATAGCCCAAACCCTATATTTTAAAAGGAAAACTAGGGGGTCGTCTTATACGCCCAGTCGTCTTATACGCCAGAAAATACGGTAATTACTAACAGTTCTTCTCAACTCCTCCTTACAAGAGGAATGCATTCCTCAGGCATGGAAGCATACCACAGTCCTGCCCCTTTAAAAAAAAAGCCTAATTTAGATCCCTCTTGTTGGTCTAACTTCAGATCAATTTCAATGCTTCCCCCTTTGCCCAAAATCTTGAAGAAACATGTGAACGCTCAACTTTCTGCCTTTGTGGACACCCGAAGCTTTCTTCATTCCACACAGTCTGGTATTAGAGCACGACAAAGCACCAAATCCGCCCTTCTGGGAGTCACTGAACATCTAAGACGGCTTCTGGATAATGGCTTACCAGCTGCACTGATTATACTCGACCTTAGCACGGCCATCAATACTGTATCCCATACATTCTATGAGAAAAACTGGTGAACCTGGGTCTCCAAGGGACAGCTCTATCTTGGATGACATATTTCTTGCAAGATCACATCAAGTCTTCTCTTCCAGCTTTACATCAAAGTATCATGCTCTTACGGCTGGAGTCCCTCAAGGGTCGGCCTTAAGCCCAATGTTATTCAATATCTATGTTCACTCCCTTGCGGCTAGCGTGGAAAGCTCCAGCCTTACCCCATTTTCCTGAGCAGATGACACTCAGATGAACATCAACTCATTAAAGCCTAATGGCAACAAGACAGAGGTGATGGTTAAGGGTAAGAACCCTATGCTATGGGGCCCCCAGCACTGGTCTGAGACCCTAGGAACTCCCCCTGTCCTGGGTTCGAAAGAAAAGAACTTAGGTTGTTGGCTAGATGTCAATATGTTGATGAAATCTCAAAGCGCCATGGTAGCTTCAACCTATTTCATGGTCCTGAAATGGCTGAAAAAAATCATCAGGATAATCCCTTTTGTTAATGTTAATGTACAGGAATTTATATAGCGCAAATCACCGAGCGGTTTCTAAGCGCTTGCTTAGGGAACCCGTCCTGGTATTCCCCTGTGAGATAACCCCGGCAGGGTATCCGCAAGGTGAAAGCCAGGCATCCCGCCGCGAGGGGCCGTTGTGGAGATTAAGCAAGCTATTGCCCAGAGTCGCAGAGTGTGAACCCGTGAATCGAGTAGGCACCGGAGCGAGAATTGTCGAGTCCATGGACATTTTAGGACTCAAGACCCCGCCGAGCCGGGAATTGAACCCTGGTCCCGGGCTGACCTCTGCTTCCAGGTCTGCCTCCTCTAACCAGTGAGCCACACTTCTCCACAACCAGTGAGCCACACTTCTCCACTTCTCCACTTCTTTTGCAGCCCAAAGGTTGGTTCTCAATGCCTTGATTTTGTCAACACTGGAATATGGAAACATCCTCTACTCAGGGGCAGGCAAGGTCTCTATTAAGATGCCTACAGGTCTTTAGGAACTCTGCCGCTAGGCTTCTATATCTTCCTCCTAAACATGCCTCCGCCTTGTGTCTTCTTCGCGAACTTCACTAGCTTACGGTGGATACAAGCATTCAGTTGAAAGCTCTATACTGGGCTCAAAAAATCCACTTGCCCGCTCACTATGGTGAACCAGATTTAATCAGGATGACCTATTTTTAGGTTCTACTCGCCCTTTCTGGCAAGCTAAAAATCCTCTAACTTCTGTCACAGAAAGAAAAGTAAAGGTAGGAAAACAAACTGACTTTTGACGTCTGTCTCTGAAAGAGGAACAAATGTGACAAGATAAGATTTAAAGGCATCTTTATTGCTCACAAAGTGAATGAGCAATAAAGATGCTTTTAAATCTTGTTATCTTGTCACATTTGCTTGACTTTCAGAGACAGAGGTCAATAGTCAGTTTGTGTTTCTACATTTACTTTCCTTTCAGCGATTGAAGTTAGAGGATTTTGTAAAGTGAACTGTGCGACAATCGCGTTGAGACCAGTTCACGGTTCAAGTACATTACAGTTCGGTCAAGTAGTGCATAAAGCTAGATCGAGTACTGGTCCACTTTACCTACAAGAACTGGTGGTACCTTCAAAGTCAACGTATTCCCTGCGTCCGAGGAACCTGTACCTTTGTGTGGTTCTCAGAGTTAAACTGGCTTGAATTGGCGGTCGCTTTTTCTCACACTTGGGCCCTAAGCAGTGGAACTTCTTGTCTTAGTCCCTGAAAAGATGCCCTTCACCGACCACCTGCTGCAAAAATCTGCAAACCTGGTTGTTCTGATTGCTTCCCACTCCACAAGCTCATACCTCGCTAAGAAGTTCTTATAATAATAAAGCAAAGGTCTCAGGTAGTAGCTCGATTATGTGAATGGCTCTGGTTGCAAAATCGATCTAGCACATAGGGTACTAACTTTGGTTTGCCGGGAAACCCCAGAATTGTGTGTGTTGCATCGTTTTAAGAAATGGCTTTCATTAACTTAGTCACTATCACCCGCCAACTTTCGCTAACGCACTTTATTGCTAACTGCACCTGCCCATCATATTCTCTGCATAACATAACTCAGTCTACATTATGAGGTGCACTCTTGTTGCTAAGATTCGTGTCTATTAACCCAAACGATGCACAGCCGTTCACAATTAAAAGACGGAAGACTACATTGGCAAGGAAAGAAACACCTCCTCCCAGGCCTTCAAAACGGACCTCAAAGTTCTCCTATTTCAAAGACACTTCCAAATTTAATTCACACCCTCTCTATTATCTGAAGGAAGAACTTCCATTATAGAAAATTCTATTGTCCTTTGACTATGAAAGTGCCTTCCCAGTGTGTTCTTGCGGTTTGAGTGTCTGCCATTTATTGCAGTATTATCCTTCTACTTGTGTTTGGTACTCTTTTGTAACATGCACACATCACTTTTCTCCTGTAACACACTGGTTGCTACCTCTTGCATTTTGTTTGCTTTTGACACTTGCACAAGTGCCACCATTGCCTACGTAACGATTGTTCTTGTGCTTGAGTGTCTGCCATTTATTGCAGTGTTATACCCAGTGGTCAAAGTGGGGAAAAAAAAGTAGGGGAACTGTGGGCAGAGAATCAGAGGGCGGGAATAACCTGAGGATTGGATCAGTGGGCGGAGTTAGGGGTGTGGCCAGGATGTGCAAAACATCCCAATCTTTAGTATTTGTGTGGCATTTCACTGACCAGTTACAGCTTATTATGTTATGTAATTCAACCAATGGATACACATGATTGTTAAACGATTAATATGAGCTATTGACATTAGAAACATATTTCACTTTGTGAATTTATTTTAATCACAGAATGTCCCAAAAATGCTTAAAAGTGGAAGCACGAGCCATTTATTTCTGAGCCATGGAGTTTCTGTTGTCAGCAATATACACAGAGACAATCAATTTTAGGTGTGTAAATGACTGTATAGGAAATGTCACACAAGACAAAGGACTACAAGGTGTAGGAGTCACATGATAACCATACTAGTAGACAGTATAGTTTAATAGTGATTGGCCTGGAGAAACACAAACTCAAAATTTAAAACTTAATACCATGATTGGGGGTTCTCTTTAAAAATCATTATTGATTGGTATCAAAAATAACACTTTTTGCACCATTAGGATAATCAAAGGCTTAGGGAAAAAACCATAACACTCTAGTTTATACTTTGCAGTTTGTATGCAGCTCTTAGATGAAAGTTAATAGCTCACAGTTCTTTCTTAGGATTTTAACTTATAAACTGCAAGTAGCAAAAGGATCTCACTGACAAAAGCAGTAACCCACTGACCTATTTACAATATGTGCACTATGTGATGGGCCTGGTGCATTTTCTTTGCAGCAGGCACATTAACCCTCTGCGCTATCTCTCCATGAGTCAAAACTTCCACTAGACAAATCTCCAATCTCGCTCTAGGAAGAAGTTTATTCATCAGAGTTATCATGACATTTTTATTATTGCCGAAAAAAGCTGGCGGCCAGGAAGGAGGCAGCAAGTGCTTTTAAAACCATAATATACGACGCCCCCACTCAAAGTCAGCGCCCGTTGCGGTCACACCAGTCGCACCGCCCTAGAGCCTACTCTTCTCAGGGGTCCTGTGACCTCAGTGACAGAGTCACTGTTGCTCTAGGGTCTGCTACTTCGTAGGCCTGCCCGCAAGACTGGAGGTGAACTTCAGTATGGATTGTGGTGGGCAAGCCATCAAGGTGAACCCACACTTGCCACTGCTAGAGTCCCCCTGCAGGTGCTAACACACCAGGGCTTTTCTGGTGCCTTCTAAGGTCTGGCATGGGAATGTGCTCCCTCAGGAGAGTGGTCTGGTGGGGCAGTATGGTGCTCAGTGAGGGAGCAGATGTAGCACTGGGGGCAGAGCTGCTAAATTTAGAACTGGGGAACCAGGTTCAGCCTTCATGAACAGTCCCTGTTCATGAAGGCTGAACCTGGTTCCCCAGTTCTAAATTTAGCAGCTCTGCCCCCAGTGCTACAATCAATTTTAGGTGTGTAAATGACTGTATAGGAAATGTCACCCAAGACAAAGGACTACAAGGTGTAGGAGTCACATGATAACCATACTAGTAGACAGTATAGTTTAATAGTGATTGGCCTGGAGAAACACAAACTCAGAATTTAAAACTTAATACCATGATTGGGGGTTCTCTTTAAAAATCATTATTGATTTGTATCAAAAATAACACTTTTTGCAACATTAGGATAATCAAAGGCTTAGGGAAAAAACCATAACACTCTAGTTTATACCTTGCAGTTTGTATGCAGCTCTTAGATGAACGTTAATAGCTCACAGTTCTTTCTTAGGATTTTAACTTATAAACTGCAAGTAGCAAAAGGATCTCACTGACAAAAGCAGTAACCCACTGACCTATTTACAATATGTGCACTTTGTGATGGGCCTGGTCATGAAGGCTGAACCTGGTTCCCCAGTTCCCCAGTTCTAAATTTAGCAGCTCTGCCCCCAGTGCTACATCTGCTCCCTCACTGAGCACCATACTGCCCCACTGAGAGAAACTCATACTGCCTTCAGCTACAATCCAATTTGACCTGCTATAAATAACTGGATGCGACTCAATTCAAATTACAGACTAGGCAAGAGCAATATGCTGCCTAAAAGAAAAGGTAACAACATCCTGGAAAAAGCAAACACTCATAAGGAATGAAAGATTTAATAAAGCATGTAAAATGTAAGCAGGAACATGGTGAACTTTACGCTTTTACAGTCGTTATTCAGAAATCAACAAGTATTTTTGCCTGAAAAGTTAAGGACATAACTACAGGGCCCAGAAAGGACCCATTTCAATGTCCAGTGCTTATATGCTTACAAAACGTAGGCAGTATGGTTTCAAAAGACTGAATTTGTGAACAAAAAGCCGCCGTATACATTTAGTTTTCCAATCCACCCATCAACCAGGTATTGCAGTACCTCCAGGCAGGGCCGGTCCTAGGATTTTCGGGGCCCTGGGCAAAAGGGAATGTGGGAAGCCCCTGAGATCTACATAAGTGACACCTTCTGATCTCCGGGAAGCTGCTTTGTTCAGACTCCACTTGGGCCGCTGCTCCTCTTCTCAGCCACCCCAAGCAACTCTTGTACAGCCCATTTCGAACTGAAGGTGTGAGAATTGCTTGGGGGCTGAGTTAAACCTGTGTGGGCTAAAGTGCTGACAATGGGCGCCCTGCTGAGTCTCTGAACTGGCTGCCTGAGAGGTGTACCCTCCCCTAGGCCTTCCCACACCATCCCTTAGAGGCCCCAGGAGGGGGGGGCCTCCCATGAGCCTGTTTGTGAAGCATTTCTTTCACTCTGATCGGCAGACATACACGAGGACTAGTGGGGTGTTAATTGCCATTGTCAGGGGCCCCATCCTGGCAAGCAGAGTGCCAGGCCCTGGGCAGCTGCCCACACTGCCCATGCCTAGCGCCCTAGCGCCGGCCCTGCCTCCAGGTAGGAGGTACTGGAGGAAAACTATGCTGTTCAAAGAAAGACAAGAAAACAAAAGTAGCGCTTTACTGGCAAACTCTGTAAAGTGGCGCTAATGTGTTGGGGTTTGAAAAAATTATCTGGCCACTTTAGGAACACTCCATCTTGCTTTATTTAATTATTTTTCAGAGTTTGAACATTTTATTTCCGAGGCTGCACTTTGGTGTAGAAAAATGTCAAAACGGCATTTCCAGCAAACGTGGTTTTCTTTTTTGCATCCATTTCACAGGGGTACAAATGGACGACAGGAAGAGACGGTGAGAAAAATTTCTTGATTCATGATTTTCGGAAAAGTGAGAAGGAGTTAGACAGAACGAGAGGGAATAGGAGTAAGAAAGAGGGGGCAGCTGCCAGCGGCAGAGCAGAAGCGGACACCTTCCTTGTCTTGTCTGGGCAGGAAGTAAGAGACAGAGACCTTTTCCTTCTCTGCTCCCCGCCTGTCCACAACCAGAATATTTCTGACGTCCAGGGACGTATGTTCATAATAAAAAAGTAGGGGAACGGAATCTACAGAATTAAAGAAGTAGGGGCACGCCGTGCCCTGCCGTTCCCGCCCACTTTGACCACTGGTTATACCTCTACTTGTACTTTGTACGCTTCTGTAACTTGCACACATGCCACTTTTTCCTTCTGTAATGTACCGTTTGCTACCTCTTGTATTTTGTTTGCTCACAATTGTCACTTTTGCCTCATGTAACTTAACGTTGCTTTTGTGTAATTTGTTCTCATGTATCATTACTGTTCCTATTGTGAAGCGCTCTGACACCTTCGGGTAAAGTCCGCGCTATATAAAAACGCATAAATAAATTTCACAAAAACATTTAAAAAAAGGCCCGTTGTATACAAAAATTGCAATCACAAGAATGGATGCGAATATTATACATAATTTACTAGCGCAGACATACTACATCATCTGAACATCAGAAACAATTAAACCACTCGGGGACATTTAGTCCACGCAGATTGTGACCCGCATATCAGCGTAACCTTGAACTTCATTAACGAAACCAGTGTTAAATTACCAAAACATTTATTGTCCGTAAAAATACAAAATAGGCTTCATAAAAATGCCATCATGTATCCTGGATGCACCCGCATGTAAAGCCGCAGCTTGGGGCCCTGTTATCTGAGGAGCAACCACGTGGGCGCGCTCTAGGTTGTACACTGGCTGACCGGCACCTGGGACTCCATTTATATGGTCAAACCATGGCTCACTCTGACCACCCGCGGGTCAGTCTTTTTCGCGCTTCCGGCCCTCTTTTTAAATCATTTCCTCTTCTCTTTCAAAACAGCGGGCAGCAGCAAACCCGCCTGCCGAAGTCGACATAACCTGCCACCGCCCTGTGCATTACATCTCTATCTAACCCCGCGCCAGCAACTAAAGCAAGCACCGACATTGTTGGAGCCTACAGGACGACTCAGACAGTGACTCCGCATCCAATCAACACTTTCGAAATTTGGTGCGACACACTGGGATTGGTTGAGAAAGAACCAGTGCCCCAATCCCGGGTCACTTTACAGATATCAACCCTCCCACTCTCAGTCGAGTCCCAGTATTTATGTTCTGCCGAAGAATCTTATCTGACCCGGAAGTGCTAAAATCATGGACAAATTACATCCGTTAAAAGATCAACAAGGAGTATCAGGCTGAATTGGAGCGTTTAGGGTGCTATAGAAGGTACATGCATGCGTTTATGAAGGATGTGATGAAGTTTGCGTGAGTTGATGGATGGAACAGAACCAGTGTCTCATTGTGTGTGGAACGAATGGCATGTAGGGCACGTAATTGAGCATCTTTTGGCCATGCTGTGTACCTGTTACAAAAATAAGATTACTTGCTTTGATATTAACTTTGTGCCTTTAATGAAAATGGAGCAACGAAGCTAAATAGGAGGATGCCGGGACTGCAGACGCAGAACTATGTATTAAACTGTTTTTGAGACTCAGTTTTTGGTCTGGTTGTCGCTGGTGTGACTCGTATACTGATTCCAGTGTGTTCATTCCAACGTGGGTGTGTATTTCATTTACAGACAGCACTTTTTTCATTGAAAGGGTCACAAACTTTCCCACTAACATGCAAATTTGCTGATAAAACTATGTAGTATATGAACAATAATGTGTGAAAATTGGAAAACTGAATTTCAGCAAAAATACTTATCGTTTGCACACCACCAATTAAAGTGTTCAGAATTGTTTTCACCTTGTGATGAACAAGAATATGTCCATTCCTTGCAACTCAAATGATGCAGTATTTATCTCTACCATTGATAAAGAGAGCCCCACCAGGAGCGGTCTGCGTCCTGCTCAGCCCATTCAGCAACTGAACACATCCATCCAACATTCTAACATTCCACTGAACACATCCATCCAACATTCTAACCTTCCACATTCTCTCACGTCATACATCCTGGCTGAGCAGTACACTACACACCTCCATGTTTGAATAAAAAAGAAATAAAGAAAACAATGTCTGACAAGTCAGCAAGGACTATTGTGGTGGATATGCAACTACGCTGTGTCTGGAATCACCGGATATGCCCCTACATACGGTGCTTCCACTCTTATACAAAAGTTGTTGAGGGTGTGTGAGATAATAAGTAGCTGAGAAAGAAGAGAATGCATGTGGACAACCTCTGGCTTTAACATGTCTGCCTGTGCCAACGCATGTGTCCTACCCATGCTCCTGAATATAAATATAAAGCCATTGAAGTTCATACTATACCCGAGGATGACGGAAACATTATTCTCAAGTGTCTGTTCTGTCTTGAGGATGAAATGCACAAACCAGAGGTCTCCAACCTTTTATTTAGAGAGAGCTACATCTTTTCATAGAAAGTTCCCGCAAGCCACTAATAAAATAGTGGCCACATTGGTAACATTACACTATGACCATTATCAGTAGCAACCACCCAAGCATTTCTTGCTGAAGAAATGCCAACAAAAAGGTTACCAATAATAAATTGTCAGCACCTGACTAATTAAATAGCATCCAAAGCATCATGTACCCTCTCTGGAGCAAAGGATATAACCTAATAATAAATCTCCCCAACCATGACTGAATTATCATTCAACTACCGTCTTTAAATGTATTTTGGAATTGCAACCTTTTGTCATCAGCATATCCGTTTCTAAAAATGCATTTTTTTTCCCAATCAAATAAAACTTTACATTTTGGGCAAACAATCTCAATTTTCTAGAAAAAACCTTTCCTGAAAAGACATAATTTTACCCTTCGAAATATGCAGTCTCCAGTAATCAACTTTTTTTTTCATCCATTGAGTACTCCAGTGTACAAATGCCTCACTTGAAACATATTCTGCTTCAAATGCATAGGATGCAATGGATGCTCTATTTAACAATAAGGATGCCTGTGATAAGCTATTGCCTACCAGTTCTAACAGTGCCACGACTGGACTCCATGATGGCAAAGTTGCCCATCATATATTAGTCAGGACCATTAATATGGAAGAACGGCCACTATTGTGTCAGGGAAGGCTAAAAATTGGTCAGTCATTCTCTTAATATGGCAATGATATCCTCCAGTGTGCCACAACTACATCAAGGTTTCCCAAAATAGTCCTGGATGACCAATGTTGTAATTTGTGCTTCTTTTTTGCAGCAAGCCGGCCCGCCTCGCCACTTTCCTTCCTGCCATTTGCTACTCCCACTTCCTGACTTTCAGCTCCCCGCCCCCATCCCAGGACCTACTTAATGAAGGCTACAGTGCAACACCATTGAGCTGGTCAGTGTACCATTTCCCCCCGCTGTCATAGCCCAGTGCTTATTTCCTGGTTTTTGGTTTTTCCCTATGTGATTCTTTTTAATTCCCAGCTTTCGATTTGCTGTTGTTCTCTGCACATTGTCATCTTTAGCCTAAACCTGTTACTTTGTTAATTGTGATTTTATGTTTTCAGTGTTCCTGTTCCTGTAATTTTCTTTGCCTTGTTGTTTGGAATCTAAACTATGTCATTTGTTTTGTAATTTTCTTTTGCAGCGAGCCAGCCCTCCTCACCACTCGCCTTCCTGCCTCACTGCTCACCTTCCTGCCTCACTGCTCACCTTTGCGCCGTTTGCCCCCTCCCAGACCCCATCCGCCTCCCAAGACCTATTTAATGGAGGCCGCATCATGGCCAAGCAGTGTATGCGCCAAAGGCAAGTCCATCTGCACCTATCCGCTCTTGGCCCGCATTCAGCGCCAGGAACCCTGGATCTCCTGCCCCCCACAGCTTAGTGGCAAACTCATAGTCATAGACTCCATACTCCGCAACAAAATCTGCTGCCGCCCCTCTCCACACTCAAAAGAAGGACCTTCCACATGCCGCCACTGTCTCTTCTCCTGCAACACCGGAGCACCCGCTACAGCCACCACCACGCTTACGACTGCACCTGGATGACACCACTACCTCCTCCTCAACTCCAGATCGCACTGCAAACATGCCACCGAGATCTGGGACACCATCACCTCCCTCACCCCCATGTCCTCTTCCTCACCGAGACATGGCTCAACCCAGCACCCACACCCGACATCGCCATGGCCACACCCAGCGGCTACAAGATAGCACACCGGGACTGCATCAACAAACACAGAAGTGGAATCGCCATCATCCACAAAGAAACCATCCACTACTCCACAGACAGCACCACCCCCGATCATGGAACACCTCAAATTACAACTCAAAACAGACGGCAAAATCACCATTAGAGGCAGCCTCGCCTGCAGACCTTCAGGACCACACCCCGGCTTCTGTTACACAAACCCCGAATTCATTCCACCACAGGCCATCATCTACCTCACCCAACTAGTCAATGACCCCACGTACAATGCAGGACACATACTCGACCCAATTTTCCTAGTCAGCAACAGTCAAGTACAGCCATGTCACCAAGATCATCTGGTCAGACCACTCAGTCGACCGCTTCACAATCACAGCAGATCCCAGCACCACTACCAAGCCATCCAGCACCACTCACTGCAGTTGGAACAAATTATCCAAAAGCCAGCAGGCCCCAACGAGCTCAAGAACTAACGGCCCATTACCCTGCTCCCCTATCCCACCAAAGTTATCGTGAAATACCTAGAGAATAATGATCTTCTGTATTCATCCCAATCCTGTTTCCGCAAGAACCACTGCACTTTAACTGCCCTAATCTCAGCCACCAACGACATCTAAACCCTCCTAGACTGGGGAGAAATGGCTGCCTTAATCCTCCTTGACCTCTCAGCAGCATTTGACACCTTCTCCTACCACACCCCTGATCAAGAGGCTTTATCAGATCAGAATCAAAGAGCGCGCCCTTGAAGGGATAGCTTACTTCCTCATCAGTAGAACTTGGAGATTTCACCTTCCACCCTTCACCTCAGAACCCAAAAACTTAATCTGCGGTGTCCCTCAAGGTTCATCCTCCGCCCTACTCTGTTCAACGTTTACATGACCCCCTTGGCCAACTCCGTCAGAACCCATGGGCTGAACATCATCTCCTACTCTGACGACACCTAGCTAATCCTCTCTTTATCTGAAGACCAATCCACCACAAGGGCCAACTTCTGCCTGTGCATGACCAGCGTCACTGACTTAATGAAAAACAAGTGCCTCAACCTCAACCCAGACAAAACATACGTTCTGATCTTCTGGAACAACATCTCCACAGGGAATGATTCCTGGTGGCCCAGGCAACTGGAACCCTCACCCACTCCCACAGACCACACCGGTTACCTCAGCATCATCCTGGACAGCAACCATTCGATGAAAACCAAATCAACAAGGTCCACTCCGTCTGCTTCCTCACTCTTTGCGTGCTCCGAAAGATCTTCAATTGGCTCCCTGTCACCACCAGACGCCTTGTCACTCAAGCCCTCTTCACTAGCCTCTTGGACTATGGCAACACACTCTATGTTGGAATAGCCATCCACTTCTTTTAGAGACTGCAGACCATACAGAATCAAGTGGCCAGGCTCATCCTTGACATCCCCAAACGGACCCTCATCACCCCACACCTAAAGAAACTCCACTGGCGTTCACAAGAGATGCCAGTTCAAAATGCCGACCCACGCCTACAAAGCCCTCCACAAACAAGGACTAGCATACATTTACCACCGACTGAGCTTCCACCAACCCTCAAGACACCAGTACTCCACCTCCCTCTCCCTCACTCACTCCTCCGCATCAGATGAAGCAACAGTGGAGGACACTCCTGCCTCACTGCAAAGTCCTGGAACAGAATCCCCCCTCCAATCCTCCCCACTCCTCAGAAATTCAGAAGGGGGATCGAGACCTGGTTGTTCAACTGATTACAGCTGAGCAGCCTGGCTCTCTGCGCCTGGATACCCTCGCTTGTGATTAACAGTGCTTTATAATTCTTATTTTTAGACTGAATATTATGTTGTTGCCTCTATTTTGCCATGAACAGACACAATTGTGCCAGAAATCGTCCCTTTAAGATCGGTGTAGAATATCATTTTGGTGACACTTTTTATTAGGGAGAGACACTCCCTCCCGCCCCCCCACCACCCAACACACACCACATACACAAACACACACACACACACACACACACACACACACACACACTCAACACACACACACACACACACACACACGCCCAATCTTCATCGGACTTTGCTAGGTTGTGAGATGAGACAGATGGTCATGTGGCAGAACCTACAGGTCGACATAGTGTGTGTTTGAATGTTATCATGCAGCCCTGCTTTGGTGTGGCAGGCTACCACTCTGAGAGTCTTGATATGAGCAGTGCTGTCTTTAATATGCACAGACTCGTTTGCATACAGTACAGGGCTTGGCTTCACCTCTGAGAGCTACTTTGAGGGTGCTGTGAGCTATCAGTATCTCCCAAGCTACTTGTTGGAGACCTGTGACATAAACCATCTACTATTTAGCCGAGCTGGTTTTGGGGCAATGGCAAAGTGTTCTATTTCACTGACTTTAATCTTCTGCTCCCTGGACAAAAGAAACATGATAAATAATCACTAGATGCTGGCTTTACTTCTTGGTTTTGAGGTAGAATTACACCAGCTCTTTTGAAGGACTAATTCTAGTCTTCATTGCGGGTGTATTGCTGGGCTTTAAAGGCCTTCTGACTCTTAGCAAGCTAGGTGACCACGATAGCAAGGTGGGTTGCAAGATATGTACTAGCATAGAGGCTTTATACAGGGGAGACATACCCCTTGTGCTTTACAAACGGTAGGTACACCCAGTAACAAGTTAGGTCTTCAATTGGAGGGATGAATTGGGTCTCTGGGACTAGGCCTTATTCTTAAAGGCCCTCGTGGCCTGACGGTACCTATTTATTTTTTATAGCACTCCTTGTAGGGGAAGCAGACCAGCAGATGTCAGGCAACAGGGTGAAGTCAGGACTGTGGCAAGGAGAAAAGACAGTGTGGTAATTTGTCTTTCCAGTCCAGATGCTATTTATTCAATTAGTAATCCTAAATAGTTTTGGTAAAGCAGCTCACTGTTTAATGTCTATATTTAGTATTTGTGCTGGTAATGGACGAGGCCTGCTTTAAAATCATGTACAGCTGAGATATTAATGCTTATTATGTGGCAATACTGTGATCAGTGTCTCACCACTCATTTGTAATACATGTTTCTGAGTTCTTGACTTTGTTATACGTCTGAAGGTCGGTTTCATGAAAGTAGACTAGATGGTTGCTGCTAGGTTGTTGAAACAAATGTAACACTTTGCGATGTCTTAATAAAACGTATATTTTTTATGTTCCTTTCTGAAAACAGTTTCTTTCATGATGTTTCCACGCTGAGAAATATGGACAGTTCTTTCGTTCAGCACAGTGTGAAGGTTCTGCAGGCACTGAACAAGCAAAGACAAGAAGGAAGATTTTGTGATGCTACTTTGGCTGTGGGTGGTATCTTATTCAAGGCCCATTGGAGTATTCTGGCTAACGCAAGCCCGTTTTTCCAAAGCTTGTATGGAGATGGGACATCAGCCAACATCATTCTTCATGAAAGTTTTTCCGAAGTGATTAGCCTGTTGCTAGACTTCCTGTACACCGGAGACCTTGCCATAACAGAAGAGAATGTGGGGAAGGTGCTCCTCGCATCGAAGGAGCTGTGCATTTTTGATGCAGTGGAGTTTTGCGAAAAGTTTGAGGTGAAATGCTTCCAAACTAACACCCCAAGTGAGGAATATTTGAATGAGTACAATGTGGTTGACTCTCTCCATGGGCATGTTAAGCCACCTGCTGAGTCTGACGGCGAAGACACTGTAGAATTGGTGTGTGAAATCCACCCACCTCTGGCGCAGGAAGCGGCTCCCATAAACTGTATTCCTCAAAGCCAGGGACATTCTGTAACACCTGTTCTTGGGAAAACACCTTCCTCACCAGACACAATAGAACCGGCAGAAGAAGTGAAAACAAGCCACGAGAGTAATGAACTGAAAAGGCCAACAAGGAGGAGCAGACAAGATGACAGTGTCTTCAGTAATGAGGTTGTAATAAAGTTCCTTTTCTAACTTAATGCATGTTGACTGTAGTGACCGTAGATTTGCATGGATCGTAGTGGCAGAGATGCAGATCACAAACCTTTTTTTTAAATTTATTTTTAAATCCATTTTTTTCTATAAATATCCTTACTGCATTTCATTCAGGTCTGGGAATCGTATCCTTTTTTTTCTATTTTTCCCCCTCCTAAAGAACACCAATCAATATCTCAGCTAGTGGTATCTGATAAAAACATTGATTTCTCTTGTATTCTCTTTGATACGTATTTTATTATCTGCTCTTCTTGCCTTGTCTGGGCTGATAGAGGACCAGAAAAGTTTACTTACTGTTTTACTGCGTGTATGCTGAATTGTATTCAAATTGCATGTATACATAGTTAATCGGATAACTTTAGTCCCAGCATACCAACACGTATGTCACAGTACCTACTGCATTATTGGTGCAACTTCCATAGGATATATGCTGTCAACGAAGAGTAGATCACCTCTTTGCTCACGTTCCTCACAAAGGCTTTCTCCCTCCACTACTTTACCTTCCCTTAAGTAGGCTCCGAATCTTGCGGTCCTCGATACTTGGAACACAAAATGTCTGCTCAAATCTGCTGTGCAAATGGCAGACAACTCTAGTTACAAATGCTGCGAAATACAATTTATTAGAATTATATTTTTACTTTTTCATTCATAAATATATAAGAAATGTTAGTCTAACTCGAACCTTTTTCCAAAATGTACTATTTTCCCTCAGTTTAAACCCTCGTCAAGTATTTTGATTGGAAAAAAAGTGTACATCTTTTTGCCAAAGGGTAATGTAATATATTGCTTAAAAGACTGCAATATTTTTGTTAGCAAAAAACAATATTTTTTTCTAGGCTTAACAGGGAGGGTGGGGGCTGGAAAGTGAACATTATAATTCTAATTTCTTTGTTCCGTTCCACATTGTTACCAAAGAAAGCACAACTCAGCACCTTCCAATAAGTGCGTACATATCTCAGTATTCTGTCTCTGTTATCTTGGACCACTCAAACCTCAACTTTCTTAATCAACTACTTCCAATCAAAGCATATCTACTTTCATGTTCTTTGGAGATTTTGAGTCCCTCAAACCTCATCAGTATTAATCAACAGTGTAATTCACATTTCCAACTATTTCAGTTCAGAAGCAATATTTGGCAAATTTCTATTAATGATCACTGTGGTTATTCCAAATTATCCCCAATTGTAAAAACGTGACTATTATAGATGTAGTCTCGTTTGCTGCTATTTATTAACCTCTTCCAAATTGTGCAGTAATATACCACTTTCAGCTGCATAGAAAATGAATTGCAGACCTACTCATTGTTTAATAATCATTGTAATGCCTTTGCTTTCTCGCAACCGCATAACTTTCTTCAATACTGGCAGACTGAATGATTAACAGTCGTGATTAACTTTCTTTTAGAGCACCACCCCCCCTTCTTTTAACAGTCTCTATCTATTGACTACCTGCAAATACAGTGCCACCAATCTCCTTTTACAACTATGCACTCAAAGGGGACTCTCAATCAAAAGTATGTTAATGACCTGCAATCATCTACACTTGATATCCTTTGTTTTGTTTGTCCTTCAGGAATGGATCTCTATTTAAAATATGCCCCATATACTTGTATGGATATCTCAGATGTTGATGTTTTTTAAAATCCAGTCATAGAATGATGCTGCTTTTCCTGAGAACACTTTTGCTGAAGTTACCTTTCAGCCTTAATATACAATTCTGTAAACGCATACTATTTTTTATTACAATTGTTGGTAATGAGAATGGTGCTTGTCCTTATGCATTTTATCAAAGTTCTCTTACGGTCCGTGGTTGCTGGGAAGTGTCCAAGGTAGACTCTGTTGTTTGATTCAATACATATTTTTCAAGATTTTCAACATTAATAAAATAACTCGATACACTTGCCCCCCATCACCTGAGAACCACACCAATCACAGGACTGGTGAGAATATTTCAGAAGTTTTTCGGTTGGTGTAGACCCATTATTCATAGACATTATCTTATTTCACAGTAATCTGCTCCATGTAAACGAATAAAGCTGCACCCTCTCTAAAGTCACAGTGCCATAGCATTTGCTGTATCTACAGTCATTCCCAAAGTAAGAGAATAGCACTATGCCCTCCTTTTTTGGAGAAAAAAAATAAATGTCTTTATCCTTGATAGTGTTTTCCATGCCCCTTATGAACAACATCCGTGTTACCAATTTGTAAGTGTGGAATAAGTATCGTGCCCCATTTTTATAAGATTGCCATTTTAGCTGAGAGAAGCATGAGGTTTACCAGGGCAAGTATCCTCTGAGAAGAAATCCAGCTGTTCCTTGTGAACCACCCAGTAATATACTCCTGGTATTCTGGTAATTGTATTCCCAGTGCTTCTTTTATAGCTTTCATGATTTCACCCCAGAAGCCACAAAAGATCTTGCAGCCCCATGAAATGTGTTTTTTCGGTGCCTTTGTCTCTGCAGGCCCTTCAGCATCTATCCTGCTTAGCTGTATCCATTGCATATAAGCGAGCAGGTGTGAGAAGACATCTGTACAGTGTTTTGCTGAATGACTCCTAGCCCTGGACATGATATACCTTTCCTCGACCCTCTCGTTCTATCTCATTGGACATCTGTAATGTTCGCACTCAGTTCTTCCCCCCCACTTAGACTGGAAACTAGCTTTTCCTTGTGTTCCTGTGTTGTTCATTGGAAACTTTCTGAAGGATTTTTTCAAATGGGAAAAGGCATTGCAGCAGCTGTTTGTCTGGATTGAGAGCCATGTGCCACGCATGTATGTATTTAGAACATTCTGATTTTTATAACCCCTACTACTCGCTCATCACTTAAATTTTTTTAAATCTTTACACCCTTGAACAAATCCCCCAAACACATGTAGTGGGTCCTCCACCGAGCATTTAGTGCTTTCCTATTCATTCTTGCGGTGTATGCCAGATTGCCAAAACTTTGGAGTGAAAGGGGCTGGCAGAGAGGTAAGATCCATTTTTTTCACCTCTGTAAACCCAGATCCCGAGAGATACTCTTGTGATTGAGAAGCAGGAAACATTGACAGGTTATGTTTAGAATTGCACCACAAGACCTCCCAAAGCGGCCATCCAGCTAAAGGATGGTCTCTTTAACATCAATTTTTCTCAGTCTCTACTTTAGACCAATCAAGTCTGTATCATAGATGTGCAGCTTGGTAGGTACCACAGAAAATGTGGGATCTTTAAGCCACCCCAGTTTGTTGGTCGAAAGTCTAATTCCTCAGGATTCTTGCTTTCTTTCCCCCTCCTATGAAATTGATGCACACGAGTAGTATATGTGCCAAGAAATGCAGTTTTATTATTAGAACAAGTACCTGAAATAAAAAGAGCAGCTAGGTAGCGGTGTCCTCGTCAGTCACTATACGTCCCTGCCATGATGAAGCTAATTTATGCCACTGTTGTGTGGCAGCTCTGAGGTCTGCCAGCATTGGAGAGAAGTTGGCATTATATGTTCCTGTAATCATTGCAGATAGATATATCCCTGAATAGTTTATCATATTGCACTTTTAAATTGTAAATGTCCCTTTACCCATTCTGCAGTCTCTAACGGCATATTGATTTTTAGAGTCTCAGACTTGTATAGATTTATCTCAAAGCAGAAATAATGCTTACGTCTTGCAGGGTTTTTAAGAGAGTTGACAGGTGTCCTTTCGGGTTAGTCATCAAATTTAGAATATCATCAATGGTTGTTAAACTTTTGAATTCATCGATACCCAGTTTTAACCCCTTAGTACATGGATCGTTATGGACCTTCTGGGCCAGGGGTTCAGCCTATATTGCAAACATTTGTTGTGATAGTGGACATCTCTACATTCTGCCACGCTTGACTCTAATTACAGGAGTTCCTACCATTCACTCTGACTTCTGCGTTGGGGCTTGGAAATTCCACCAATACCACTGACTAAAATCTCGATCTATTAGGACTTCATGTAAAAAAATCATCAACTCAAAATAGTCTTATCAAAGGCCAAGTCTAACAACATCACCAATACAGGCCTTTTTGTTTCTTTTACTATGTCTTCCATGTGTAAATTCTTGTATTTGTTGTCTCCAGCATTTCTGTGGTTTATGCATTCTGATTGATCCAGTAGAATTAACTGGGGCACCAAGGATTCTAACATCTTACTGGTATCTTTGTGAATATTTTCATGTCCACATTAAGGACTGAAGTGGGGCGGTAGGGACCACATTCTTTCATTTTCCCCCTGTTTAAGTATGACCGGTATTCTTGCCTCTGCCATGGAAATGGGTCATTGCTCTGCTGTCAGCCATAGTGTTGAATGGGCATCAGATTGCGACACAATCTTTATAGAAAGGTGGTGGGGAATCTATCTGTGCCTGAGGCTGAGCTCATTCTTAAGGTTTTGTTGGTGCCTGCTATCTCTTTTGGTGTGATTGGTTCCTCAAAAGTCTCCTTTCGATCCTCTTGTGTGGTTTTCAGAGCAATATCTATTAAATGACCTGTTCTTCTAAAGTGATCTACAGGCTGGCTAGAATTTGGACTTGATAAAATTAAAATACTGTCTCCGTCTTATCCTATGTATTAGCCTGTCATCCATACCTTTTTAATAGATTTTTTTTTTTTGTGTAAACCTTTATTGGTATAGACAGGATATACAAATCTGGGCCTACAACCAAACTGGCCGGCCACAACACGTGAAAGCAGTCAAGAAGTCCAGAATGAAGTTACAGAATCAATCATAGAGGAACGTAAGCAATACAATCTTAAAGGGAGGGGAGGAGAGAGGATCCAAACGGCCAGCAAACAGGAGCAATGAAGGTTATTTTTTATAATAGGGCAAAAAGGAGCATGACAGGCAGGGCGACAATATAGAAGAATCCGGATTCCCAAATCAAACTATTGGTAACAGAAGGGCTAAAGGGCAGCCATGCGGGAAGGTCAGCACTGTATATATCAGAATAAAAAAAAAAAAACAGGGCCGTGAACACAAGTCAGTATATAAGTAAGAACGACTTTGTATCCCCACCACCCAGTAACACATCGGAAACAGAACAAAGGGGGCCGGAATAGCGACAACACCCAGACTAACCCGTCATACTAACCTTGGGAGAGAGGGAAAAAGGGAGGGAGGGGGGGGGGGAAGAGGAAAGAAGAGAGGGAAAGGAAAACACAGACTGAAAGAAAAGAATGCCGCGCCTAAACAAGCGTCCCGTAGCAAAGAACACATAAAAGAGCGATAATATCAACAACGAGGAGGGCATGGGAGTCGCAATGGAAAGCAGCAGAACTACAAAAAGAAGAACAGCGACATTACAGACCCCACCCCAAACATACCACGGAAGGCAAGGACAGACGCGGCACTCCAATAAAGAGATACAAAAGGGCCATAGAACTGAGGAAAATAAAACATCCAATAAGACCCAACCCACCCATCCCACCCAGCACCCCTGCAGAAGGCTATGGCCTACCCTCCAAACAGCGCGCCTGTCGCCCTAAACCAGAACCCGAAATGCAGTAGAGACAAGAGAAAAGAAGAATATAGAGACAAAAAAAGAAAAAGAACATCAAGACAAAAAAAATGAATGGGAGGGAGGAGCAAAAGAGCAGAAACAAAGACGGTCGGCCATCGCCCTCCACCCAACCATACGAGCATATTATATGTGAACCAGAACGACACAATCTCGAGCGCCAAAAAACTGTACGTCAATAAACCACCGGGAGCCGTGCATCTCACCCCATCCCTTTTCTAACCACAGTTACCACCCACCACAGGACAGTGTGAAGTAAGCAACACGATGCGAGGCAAGCATACAATTGAAAGAGAGTACGAGCAAAACGTAGGCCAGGGAGGGCAATCAATAAGCAAGTGGGCAAAAGTTCAAATAGGCAGTTCAAATGTCTCAGCAATAACAACAAGGGCAATAATAGACAGAAGTTCAGTCTTGCCGTCAGGAAAAGCGGGGGTTTCCCTGCAAAATAGAAACACGACCTCATCAAGGCAAAAACAGGCAGCGGTCCACCATTGTTCTCAGGCACCCGGGGAGGATCGGATCCCCGCACAACATCCAAGTCCCCAAACTCCAAACATCGAAGAGCAGGAGGTTCCAAATCCACTGGCCAGCAAATCCGTCGATGGATAGCGACAGTAACTCTCGTAGCGACCGGGGGAGGCGAGGCGGTGGCATCACTGAGACAAGAGGGGACCATGAAGGAGCGTTCACCCAAGATGGCGGTAGAACGAATCGAGTCCCCCGGAGCACCGGGGGCCAGGGCCGCGCGTAAGGATCGTAAGGCATCAAGAACGTCTCCAATCGTAGGCTCACGCACACACGTCCAGGCCCCCGTGCCGTCCAGCAATCCAAGCCCGTCATCACGAGGAGACCCACAGCACAGGTAGTCGGTAGCCATTTTGTGACTTCAGCCTCCTCACCACCCTCCGCGAAGCTCGAAACAGTTCACAAATGCGGGCATTTACAGATTTCCGGGGGGTCCCAGCAATGGCAGCCTCAGTGAAAAAAGGAGATTCGCCCAAGGCGAGGGGCCGTCTGCAATATCGCTGGCGCTCCACTCGAACAGAGTCCGAGGACGAGGGTCCAGGGTCGATGGACGGAGCAGCGGCGGGGGGACCCCTTCACACGATCAGTCCACGGAGCACCGCGCTCCGCACCAGCCTCACGGCCGTCAAGGCGGGCCCGGATCAGGGTCACCGGGATGTTCTCACAACGGCTCTCACCAGTGGCGCAGTCTCTCGGCCGGGGCCGACAGTCACCACATCGCCAGGCCGGATCCGATAGGCGAGGCCCCGGTCTCAACACCACGAAGGCCCAGGTCCCTTCGGGGGGCACAACTTCGGAACCGCAGCACGCCGGAGTCTCCAGGCCAAACGGTGAGTTAGAGCGAAACGTTGCGTTGCTATTTCTTCGAAATTGTGTCGTCTCTGGGCAGGATATACAACAGGATATGCGAGTCAGGCCGGAGGGCTGACGGAGCCGAGCTACAAGGCGACCATTACGCTCGCGAGCTTGGCTCCTCCTCCCCTTTTTAATAGATTTGATAAATATCTGGGCTTTCTTTTAATTTCAGTTTGCCTGCCAGCAGGTTTCCTGCCTTACTGCTTACTTCATAGTAATGTTATTGAACCCTTGCTAGTGCATATTCTGTG
The DNA here is from genome assembly GCF_964261635.1 of Lissotriton helveticus. NCBI lineage: Eukaryota > Metazoa > Chordata > Amphibia > Caudata > Salamandridae > Lissotriton > Lissotriton helveticus. Next base: position 617,688,549 of record NC_136065.1, on the reverse strand, counting down.
TTGTTAAATTCTAAGAATCAGGGTTGACCTTGCATTACTAGGTCTCTGCACCGTGTATTTGGGACAGTGTAGCTTTGTGCCATGTTTGCTGCTCTTTCGATTCCTTATCTAAAAACCATCTAATTACCTCCCTCACTTTTCTTAGTATTACAAATTTCTGCGATGCAGCACATCCATCTCAGTATTACTTTTCACAATCCCACACAATCTATAAAGAGCACTCCGTGCATCATTAAATTGAATGAACTCCTTGCTTTGTGTGGTGCCATTGGATCTCTAAGCAAGGACTGATCCAAGTACCATGCAGGGTCTTCTGAAGTCCTCTGTTGTCCCATTTTAATATGCACCTAACCGCGCAGTGATCATATAGATTCTTGAATACAGCTTGTGTGCAGCAGCGATGGATGGATGGAAAATCCCTGACTAGAAGCTGGATTGTATGCGAAGTATCTCTTAATCCTGCTTCTGCAAGTGAGGCTATGCCCTTATGAGATAGTGGTCTCCTCAGCCATTGAGCAACAGCCATTACTCTTCCTTGCTTGCTCATCACTGATACTGTAAGCATGAAGTTTACTCCGGAACCAGAAATGGTACCCACTCCATTTGCCTTTGCAGATGGAAAAAAAATTGCTGGTGTAAAAAAAGGAAGCAAGTCTTCCAGTATCTTTTGCACAGCTACGGGTTTCTTGTAGAAAATATATATCTTTCGGGAGTGTTTCGGGATTCTCAAAATAGCTATTCCTTTTTCTGGGATTGTTAATGTTGGTCATGTTGAACCATACATATGTGACATTTTTCTCCCAGTTTCATTTAGCATTTATATAAATATTATATACATTAGTTTATGATTTTGTTTATTGAACATAGAGCAATTCTCTAGATATTGGCCTTCCAGACCAGTCCTAAATTGCTTTTCCCAAAATAATCCATGTCCCTCCCCGTTGTAGAGCATTTCTGTCTTGCACCCAATTTCCCCCCTTATTGTCCCCCCCCCCCCCCCCCCCCCGGCCACCAAGTACTGACCCGTGAATTGACTAACTGTTCTACTTCTATAGCAGTGTTCCTCATCTGGGTTGGTCATTTTCAAGCAAATCCGTTGGTAAGCTAGAGACCCAGATCTTAAGGCCTATCTCCTCTGTTGTGTAGAATACCTGTTTTGTATGTGTGGCGTAATGTCCATTCTCTCCCTAGTACCCCTGAGCCACCCACCCATCCTTCATTCCACTCTCTCGAAGATCTCACTTTGTCTCTTTATAAATAATTCCATTTTTATTTGAGGTCCCCATCCGAAGAGTAAGGTGTTGCTTGCTTGCCTTGCTGCTTAGGCTTTGCTTGCTTAAATTGCTAAATTAGTCTTCCACTCTTTATCTGTAGTAGATAAATTCGGTTTTATCCATTCCACTTACTGCTGACCTTCCCCCCCATCTGTTTCTAGATCTGCCTTGTTGATTCTTCTGCTTGCAAGTTCACCTTCTCTAGTATATCTTTCAGAATTTGGAGGATGGATATTGCTTTCTTCAGCGACATGGCCTGCATATTCTGATCTTATCATTTGACTAGTCAATGGATTGGACGACCCCCCCCTGTAATCAGTATCATGTGATTTAAGAAATTCGACCACTGGTCAGATGCTTCTCCTTTATGACAGCTGAAGGAGCCTGAAAAAAAACTGACAGATTGGCCCTCAAAGTTGACATTATTTTTAGGTCTTGGCTAGGCAGGGCATGTGCTGTCTCCTCGAGAGATACTGTATAACTATACCGTATAGAGAGGGGAAGCTCCGCCCACTTTCTGGCAATTTTTTTTGAATGGCTTCATACATAAATGCTACATTTGATTCGTTTTCGGATTGTTAGTCCCTCTTCCTGGTGGCCATGTCGTCATTTTTCTCCTTCCATGGCTATCGGCCCCTTTACTTTTAAAACTCTTTTGTTCCCCTGCCTCCCCCCCCCCGTTCCCTCCCGCTTTCCATAAGTTCTCTGCCCACCCCCACCCCCCCTCCAGTTCGTGCCTTTGTGAACGCCTGCACTTTTATTTACAATGCAATAGGTCTCGCGTAAATATGAGTCCTATTGCATTTGTAAATGATTGTTTTCTCCTCTGATTGGTTTAGTGAAAGCGCACTTTTTTGCCTGACCTGTCCAGACTCTGCTTTACATCGTCGTAGGCATGCGCGCCAAACAAGCATACTGAGATTTGCAGTGAGGTGGTGATTTCAAAGTAAATAGTTATTTTTCCTCTCGAAAATAAGTTGTACATGGGATTGTGCGATTAATGCAGTGAGCGAGTTGCATATTATAGACTTTGCGCAACCCTACTCGGACACATTTCTTTTCTCTGCCCTAGAGACGGCCGCGCAGACGGGTGGAAAGATTACGGGTGGACCTTGCTCCGCGCCATGGCTTTGTTGCTGTCAGGGAGGTGGGGAGTATTAGGTAAGGCTCTCATTAGAGTGCGAGGATGGTCAACTTTTGTTTACTTGCCGAGCGCTGATGGGAACATTCTTTGCAACACAAACCAGCCATGACGCCATCTGCTCCGGCCCTACTATTAAATATCTGTCGAAAACCAAACCGCGTCCGGCAGTGCTTTGTGTACCCACTGTAAGCCCTTATCAGGCGCCCACCATTCTCACTATCCCTATCACAAAACCGCCTTCAAAGTACTCTGAACTTCACAACTGCCAATAATTGATCCTCTCAGCGGATTCCTCTTAAGGGTACTGTGCACTTGAAAGACCTGCACACTTCTTTCTGCAGCTTATCTGTTCCCTTTGAGCACCTCAAAGGCCATCTTTGTAGTGTTGCAAAGAAGGGACCGCAGAATGGATTCGGCCAATGCGATCTTCAAAATGTGTGCACGGCAGCAGAAAGAGATCCAGCATTTCAAGCTTCACTTCAAAGTGATTTTGTATCAAACATTTATCAGAGAGGAAATCGGGTTTACATACGATGTATGCTTTGATATTATGGTGCGCCACCATTGTAGCGTGTCATAGTCGCGCACGTGCCAGGAGGAAATATACGGTTAATAGTTGTGCAAAGCAAGCTTACTTAAATGTGTGAATATAAAACCTCTCAAAAAATGAAAATTTTATCCTGGCCTCAGTCGCCGAGGCAGGTGTTCATCAAATCAACGGGTTGTGTTGCAGAGTGCCATTTGAATAGTGTATTGTTTGAATACTTGTGGTCCACTAGACAAGGCTCTTGCTGTATATAGTGCAGTTTGAATCCAGCTGTTAGAGTGGCTTGGGCAGCAGCCAAATAGAAGGTGGATCCTTCACTGCACCGCAAAAAATCAATACCGGGTTCCTGTTCTTGGTACCCTGCTCTTTTCTCCTGGGTAGATTTATACGAGACATTCTATGGTCTTATGGAAAGCAGCTTAAATATTATTTGTAAATGCTATTTAGGCGCAGCATTTAATTGTTAAAGCCCAACGAAGGCACTGAACGACTTTGTTACTATTCACTTACACTTAAGCATTTTTTTTTGCCCATTTGGAACACAGTTTGGTAATATGAATCACTATTCAACTAATATATGATTGGACACATAGATTGTATACTAAGCGCTTAAAAGTTGCTTCTTAGCGATATCAACTGTTTGATAGAAACACTATAAACACAATATACTCCATGTAACCTTGGAGTTGCCAATAGTTTGGTTTTATTTTATAATAACAATCATGAACTACAGCTTTTATTTATGGCGGTTTTCAATGCAAACGCAGCGAGGCGTGCTTTTGATTGTAAGTTTGTGTTTGTGGTGATCTGAGGAGGAACAGCGGTCCCTTTGCAGACCACTTCACTGTTGCATCCTCCTTCGTCTCACAGCAGTCGCGTGACACTAGGTTTCTATGAGGCTTGTGGATTATAGCAGACACCTACAATGATGTAACCCAACATGTGATAACCGAAAAAATTCTATATCTTGTCTAACAGATCATTTGGAAAATTGCTGCACTAAAATTGTCATTTAATATTAACGCATTTGTTATGTATTATAATTGTGCTTGTGGGTTTGAAAGCTTATGATATTTTTTGATTTGGACTTTACTTATCAATCCTAGTTTCACCGTCCTTATACAGTACATTTGAAGCAGCAGGTCACTGACAGCTGTGATGAATGTCACAAGTGAACGTTTCAGGGCACTAACTCTAGGTGGCATCTGTGGGTCCTGAATAGAGAAGGGCCTGGTGCCTAATAACACTCTCCCCCTTGTCAAGGTCCTGCCTGAAGAACTACACAGGTGCCCTAGCACTAATACTAGTCACCATTTTGTAGGGACAGCAATGAGGAAAATGGATTAAAATAGTCCGGAAGGCTAATCCACTATTCTAAAGAAACAAAGGGAACCACTTCGGAGAGGGATTATTGTATGTCAAGGGTTTGTCAGACATACACAATATTTGTTAAAATACCCCTCACACACCAAAAGGGCCCTTGGTGTCATGCTTCATCATCGGGGTCTTCCCGCCCCGCTGCGACTGGCGGCTATGCTGGAGCACTGGTAGAATTGGAAGTGCTATGTGAGATGTATATGTTGCGAGTGAGAATGGGTCAAAGGTGAATAAGAGTGATGTTAAAAAATACCTGGCCTTACGTGTTCAATTTTTTTTTTATTTGTTCATAGGCTGGTATTGTTAAAAAAGTGAAGTTGGAGAGATTGCGCTTAGTAATGTGCGTTTCCTCAATTGGGTGTCCGCATGTTTCGAAGCTAGTGATGCTTCTTCGTCAGGACATAGTGCGATCCCTCAGTCACTCACTATGTTGTTTATCAATATGTGAAGAGATATATACAGTGATGTTAAAAATATATACAGTGATGTTAAAAAATATGATACCTAATTGGTATAAGTATGATTTCTAGCTTGTCAGTAATTCTGAGTATATGCTACAAACATAAGGAGACAGTGCTCCATGAACTGTAGGGTCGAGAGTTTCACATGAAAGTTTCATATACTGTAGTGAAGTCGCCGCTCACTCTCTCGCCAACCCGTAGTTCCGTGTTTCTTTAAATTTATCTGGAGGATGTATCCACCTTAGCACTCTCAGGAGCGCTACTTCTCCACTCCCTTAACTTGTTTTTGATAATCCACTATTCTAACTCAGCCCTCGAATACAGTGGAGAAAGTCTCACATTCCCCGAGCATTGTGAATCAGTGGGTAAATGTTGTCACTTGGCGCCTAGCAACATCTTGATGACTGCTGTTTTCACGGCATATGAAAAGGCAAAAAAAAGCCAAGAAATATTGTTTTCAGTCATGCATATTAGAAAAGAGCTACGTCTTTAAGGATTCAAGGAGCCCAGCATCAGTGCCCAGAACCGGACTGGAAAACAAAATGTTCAAACCAGCCCCCCATCTCCGCCCCACATGATTGGGTCATGCCAGCATGTTCTGCTCAGGAAGGGGTTACCCAGGGATAAAATACCTCCCACTTTGAACCCTTTCCCAAATGACAGAAAGAGCATGATTCACAAAAGCAAACGTACACTTTTGTGTAAGATAACGATGGTTTGCTATCCACAAAGGGATTAGTCAGTGGTATCTTTATGAGTGCAGAGTCTCAGTACATAAAAAGACAGGTCATTTTATGTGCGGAGACACCGCACTAGTACAGATAATTCCCGTAAATAATTTTGTGAATGCTGCAGAATTGCAAACTTGTAAACGTACACAAAAAGAGGTGTTTTATCACCCAGGCTAATGTGCTGCATAGCTAAATACATATAAGGTTCCAAAGGCGAGACTGATTGCATTGCAAATGCTTGTTCTCTCTCACCGCCTCTATAAGCTGTTCTTTCTAATAATATCGGGTATGCGGGTACCAGTCTAAACCATCTGCGAATAATATGTCCTGCTTCCAGCATTTCCAAACAAGTTCTTAAAACGTCCTCACAATAGACATATCACTTCCTTGGTCAGCCTGGACTCAAAAAGGCTTTTTAAGCAGTGGGCAACCCATGCATCTTTTTCTAGTATATCTTTCAGAAGTTGGAGGATGGACATTGCTTTCTTCAGCGACATGACATGAATATTCTGATCCTGTCATTTGACTGTTGAGCGGAATGGATGACCCCCTCTGTTTCTAGTGAAGTGATTTTAAGAAATTCAAACGCTGGTTAGTTGCTTCTCTTTTATTGCAGCATGACGGCTGAAGAAGCCTAAAAGGCACCCGACAAAATGTGACATTATTTCTCTCTCACCGCCTCCATGAAATGTTCTTTCTAATGGAAGAAGCTCACCCTTGTGAGGGTATGTGAGTGCCCATTGAGGCAATCCGGGTATAATATGACCTGCTTCCAGCGTTTCCAAACAATAAAAAATATCCTCACAATAGACCTATTGCTTCCTTGGTCAGCCAGACTCTAAATAAATAGGCCTTTTAAGATGTGGAATAAGCCATGCAACCTTGAGACTAACTGGAAACCTTTCCCTCTGCTAAGTTCAGCACTAACTGGGGCAACCATCATTCTAAGTTCTTATCAAGGAGTAGACTATGGAGTCTCCAGGACATTGAGTGATATTGATACCCCAATCATCTAATCAATCTGAACTAAGGTCACTTATGACGGGATGAAAGCAGTAGGTAAATAAGCCAGTTGATGACTGTAATAATGGACTTTCTTACCAAAAAAAAGTTTTCTAGTGCCTGTACTGCCAGTGCCTCCTGATAGGTGATGGGCAAAGTATATTGTGTCTTCTCTGTTATTACTTCTGTAGTTAGACGATTTTCCTTTTGAATCGGGGTGATGATATACAAATATTTTGCAGCTACCAGGAAATGGGAAGGAGAGTGTGGCAGAGGGAGGCAAAGCGGCACAAAAGCATGAATGCAGAGCTTATTAGAGGGAGTGTGCGCGCTCGCAGGACATAGTCACCACTAAGCTCACCTGCAATTGAACGTAGTTTGTTCTTGGACAGCTCTTCTTATGTCTCTGAGTGTTAAACCGCTACTTGGAACTCTGTGTCTGCATCCCTGAATTCCTTCTGCCGGCAGGGGACTTTAACACAAGCAGAACACCAGCAGCAAGCAGGTGCACATTCATGAAGCTCCACATAAGGTCTGAGTTTGTGTAGATCATCCCTGATCTTCAGTCGAGCTCCAGTGGACATTAATAGTCCTTGGCAGCTGGGCAGCAGCAGCCCTCTGCTAATCCCAGCACATTGTTGGAGTTCAAAATTCCAGAGTTTGGAGGAGTTTCTGGGAAGGACAGCACAATCTGGTCTGCTCCGTCCCACATTGTGCTGTAAGAGATGGCGACTGAGTGACAGTAGGTAAGTAAAACCTCCAGAGGCAAACTCTGGCAGAAAGTGCGCATTGGGATCAGACATGTAAACAATGGAAGCGAACCCAGCCTGTTTATGGGTAGTAGCCATTCTCCATCAAGCAACAACCATTTTAACTAAACGACATTTGCAAAAATCTAGGGGTAAACCTGATGATGGGTACAACAAAGTAGATTGTGATATTTGCAATCCTTACTGCACATAATGTTCATGACCCTCTAGATTTGAAAAAAATAAAGAAATACGGAAGAGTCCATTTGCCACAAGTTACTGAATTTAATTTACAACTAATGTTCTGTAAAATGCAGTCATTAATTCCTCCAACCAGAAAGTAGACAAATCATTTGAGGAGGGCTACTCCCTAAAGGCTGGCAGGTGGGGAGACCAGTTTGAGGCCTTTCTAAACGAAGGCCACACCAACGGTATCCCTATGATGAACCAGATCTGCATGTTCTAATGTCCTTTGAGCACCCTCCCAACCCACCCCCTGCACCGATATTGCCAAGAGGTGAAATTGCAGTTGATCAAACAGAGCGAGGAAAGAAAAGTGGAAATAGAAAAATTGCATACAGGGGTGTGGAATTTAATAAAATATCTACTTGTCCATGGGGCAGGTTGCTTCATAAATCTACTTGTCCTGTAACAAAATCCACATGTCCCTTTGGTTCCATGTAGTGCAGCGACAAATTATGGCATTATATAAGAGCTCTGATATAGTTTCTCTTGATTATGCCAGGGCTCCTACCATTGCGATGTTTGAATACTTGCAGGCCCCTTATCGTGCCACGTTTCCGCAGATCTACATACTGGGGCTGAAGGTAGTGGTAAGCAATAGTTCCAGGGTTAGAAAGCCCTTTTGAGTCTGTGCAAGCCTAATGACGTGCATGTTTTAAGGGTTTTCAAAAACTCCTCTCTAATCTTTTCCCATACTGACAAATGTTGGAATTTTACTCCTGACAATGACAGATGTAAACCTTCTTCCAGAGTTGGGAAAAAAGTGGTTGGAGGGAAAGTGAACTTCAATCACTTAGATTTTCACATGAGCAAATCTACACATGTATATTTGCTCATGCTAAAATGCAGTTCACAAATATTTTCTAGGAGTATTATTTCTTGACCTACTTCTGTAAATTTTTGGGAATTCACAAAAGCCATATAGCTGCACTTAATGCAAGGATATATACCATGGGTGCCCTTTTGAAACTTTCTTTAATAATTGGGCCCCTAATTTGGTCTGGTGTTGACCATGACCTTTTGCATTTATTAAAAGTCTGTCTCTCTCTCTCTGTATTGGCTGGCTTCACTGTGAGTGACAGCATTCTGCTCTTTGAGATGGAGCATATCGGCACACAAAGTAATTTTGTTCAGTGTGAGTAACTACTGTGGCAGAGTGTGCTTTTTGAGACCAAAAACAATTTTTGCTCTTGCCAATGTTTGTTAGAATGGTGAGGGCCCAGCAGCTCACACACCAATAAAGTTTTACAAAAACCATGCCAAAACAAGTCACACATTGACAAAACTAAAAAAGCTGCCCACTAATTTCAGACCTACTGGCTTTGCCAATGATTGTTTATTTTTGTTTACCACAATCTTATTGGAACTGGTTACACAGATTCTCCATTATGAATATTTTTGGGAAATACTAGCATGCATAAAAACATGTTACTAAATGATGCTGCAAAGAAATGGTACCAGACATTTTACAGTAGTTTAGCTAAATGTTATTTTCCTGCTTTCATTTTTTTATGAACATTTTATTTTGAAAGCATAGTATCATCAATCTTTCTTTCAAGCTTCTTCAAATATTTGAATCAAATCAGAGAGCATTCTGGGAGGATTATACATAGCCTAATATTGCTAAACATTAAAAACGTGTGTGCACGTTTTTATACTGGAAGCACTGTCGGTAGTGATGTTAGTGCTTACAAGATTTACTTTGAAAGCTCACCCTAATAATAAAGGTTTTCAATTAATGAACCATAAATACATGTTGGAACAGCATAAACATATGGACAAAAAAATTACCTTAACTGCGGACTGTGCCCTTCCCTGATCCATAATATGGTCCTGCAAACTGGCAGCTAAAGGGTTTGCGCTGCAGGGGTGGGCCTACTTGTCCCAAGGACAAAATACACATGAAAACTTGTTGCCCTTGACCCCAAACAATATGTCCTGGGCGTCGGGCTATAGGAATTCCACATCCCTGATTGCATAGATGGTCAGAGTCTTAAGTGTTTTAAATTAGCATTATCTGTAATACATTGGCCCATTACTTGGATCCTACAAGCTATAAATACGTATTCCATATCAGGTAAGCATAAAATCGAGTATTTGACTTTTTATTCTGAACTGTTCAGCACATCTTCTTTTTGTGGTACCCTGCCTCCTGACAGCCTGCACACTTTATGATGTGCAGCTTTCCTCTTTTTAGAACATTTGCCTTTATGTTCGGCCCAGCATCTTTTTGACTTTGTGACTCTGTTTCTTGGGTGTTCTTTTTAACAGAAATTTAGACGGCTCCATTCTCCATTTTTACTGCAGTAATTTTGAGTATTTTCTGATCCAGAGGTGTTCTGTATAGTACACTTTCAAATGTGTGTTTCGATAAACAATCTAATTGTCACCGTGCGGTGTGTGTGACACAAGGCTTTCCCACTACTCACCATCAACCTAACTTGGGTTCTAACAACTTTTTTACTTTGAAACATGGTAGTGTCCTAACATTAAACAACCCTCTCAATCAGAACATTTCGGATGGCAATACAGAACAACTTGTTGCTTCTGATTTGCAGCATACTTGTATGCTACAAATTCAAGTTTTGTAATCGTTTATTTTCTTGTAGTTTAGCATTCATTGGTGTCTTCTGTTGAAACATCTGATGATTTGGCACACAAGAGGTGGCAGTATGTTTAATTTGATTATTATGCGAGTAAACTTCATTTCAATTGGTACTTCTTTTTGAGTGTAGTAAGGTTTGATAATAGAAAGTGATTTTTTTTGTGAACTGTTGTTCCTTTTTTGATGTATGCTCTGAACAAAAATGATCAAATCATTGTCTCTTCACAGTGGGAAATGGAGGTGGTGGTCCATGATGTCATTGCAGACGTTGACATTCATGATGAAGATTACTCGCCGGAGAAAAAGACAATATACCCAAAAAGGAAATCCTGCGTAATGAAAAAGAACACTGATTTGGGATGTGCCGTGGATACTAGCCTAGTACCTGGGGAAACTCATTTCAACAATAAGACAACCCCTGCATGTGTGGAGTGTCCCACATGCAACAAGAGGTTCCTCAGCAAATATTATCTGAAAGTGCACAACAGGTTAGCCTTGTGAAGCATATCAGTCATCTGCTTATAATGTACTGATGCAAAAAAAAAGAGGTAGACGTATTCGTTTAATCCAACTCTGAAGAGTACATTTTTTCAGCTGTGCCAAGTGAGGAAATGTTATGTGAGATGACATCAGATTTCTCTTCTTCAGGTGTTTAGTTACTGTCTTTTCTTTTCAGGTAAATGCAGGGGAGTCCTTGTAGCCTTCAGATAAAGATGGAATTGCAGACCAGATATTACAGCAGCGAGTGTACCCCATTTCAAGTGGGACCTTCATCAAGCCTTGTTTTAAAGGCCAGCCACATTGGGCATGATACATCTGATAAGCTTTGATTTGTGATGGGGAAGAGCGGAGCTACATGTCATGGTAATCTGAGTGATGTTGGCTGAAAACCCACGACTTGATGAAGGGCTTCACACCAGACATAAACAAACTTGTAAACTATGCAAGAAGGTTTATTTACACAACCAGAGATCTGGAGAATATTTCCTTTATAAAAAGAGCCTGCTCTTGGAAATTTAGTGCATTTGTCCATAAAAAAACGATTTGCTCTCCAATCAGTAATTTTTCTGCTGTTAAAAAAGGCAAACTCTACGTCCTCTTAACATCATAGTGCATCATTGAAGAGCTCGGTTAATTCTAGATGTGAATAGCTCATAATAAAACCAACATGAAAGCCTAAAGACTTCAGCATCATGAGTCTTGAGTATAAGCACTTAAACCCATACATAAGTATAGGTTAAGTGCTTACTTTACCAGTGCTAATAATGTCTCTAGGATAATCACTGAGATTTGCTTGAACTACGTAGCAATTGGCTGAGTTTACCTTCACTTACAAGTGATTGTCAAGTCATCTTATCAATAATGGAATGATTATACCTATGCTTGTACATCATCTGTGCTAGGCAGATAGCACGTTTGGGGACTTAATATGCAGAATCTCTTGTTTACCTGTTGCAAAGACCAATGACCATAATTGCTGGTGCTGTCAAATTTGCATCTGAACCCCCAGTTGCTGCATGCTGTGTAGGTGATGGTGTTAACAATGTGGTTTCTTTTGCCCCATGAAAGTGATAACTGGAAGAATCTGATGAATCAACCTCCTATTCAACCAATAACTGAAGACTGCTGTTTCTTATTCCCTCATGGCCAATCTTAATGTCTTCTCAAATAGAAGTGAAATAGTATGTATCTGTTTTTAAAACCCTCCTACTAGACCAAGCAAGCTGTCTGTTTGCAAAAATACCTATAGTCTGCTTACAGTGGGCTTAGAGCCCACCCATTGCTTAACATTAGTTAGCTTTATTTTCACTCATTTGCTTGCTTATTCATTAGCTTGTGTGGGCCTTCTTTCCTCTTCTTGTGTATGTCATATCCCTGGCATGGCCTCATTACTTGTGCCCTTCGACTGCTTACTTTGCAGACACTTCTTATTTCTTTATAGTTAAGCAATCCATAAGCAAATATGTCTCAGCAGTAGTCCATGTACTCCTCTTTCACCTTCTGCCATACTACATGTTGCTCTTTCTCACTTGTGTGCTTCTCCTTACCCCCTCCAAGTTTCACTAGCCCTGGTATACCTCTCCTCCCCAAAATAGCTTTCTCCTATTTTGCTTCTCTTCCTCTCCATGTTACTTTCCCACCCACCTGCAGCCTCTGTGTGGCTTCCCACTCCACCTGCAGCCCTCTGTGTGGCTTCCCGCCACACCTGCAGCCATCTGTGTGGCTTCCCACCCCACCTGCAACCCTCTGTGTGGCTTCCCACCTCACCTGCAACCCTCTGTGTGGCTTCCCACCCCACCTGCAACCCTCTGTGTGGCTTCCCACCCCACCTGCAACCCTCTGTGTGGCTACCCACCCCACCTGCAGTCCTTTGTGTGGCTTCCCGCCCCACCTGCAGCCCTCTGTGTGGCTTCCCGCCACACCTGCAGCCCTCTGTGTGGCTTCCTGCCACACCTGCAGCCCTCTGGGTGGCTTCCCGCCACACCTGCAGCCCTCTGTGTGGCTTCCCGCCACACCTGCAGCCCTCTGTGTGGCTTCCCACCCCATCTGCAGCCCTCTGTGTGGCTTCCCACCCCATCTGCAGCCCTCTGTGTGGCTTCCCACCCCACCTGCAGCCCTCTGTGTGGCTTCCCACCCCACCTGCAGCCCTCTGTGTGGCTTCCCACCCCACCTGCAGCCCTCTGTGTGGCTTCCCACCCCACCTGCAGCCCTCTGTGTGGCTTCCCACCCCACCTGCAGCCCTCTGTGTGGCTTCCCACCCCACCTGCAGCCCTCGGTGTGGCTTCCCACCCCACCTGCAGCCCTCTGTGTGGCTTCCCACCCCACCTGCAGCCCTCTGTGTTGCTTCCCACCCCACCTGCAGCCCTCTGTGTTGCTTCCCACCCCACCTGCAGCCCTCTGTGTTGCTTCCCACCCCACCTGCAGCCCTCTGTGTGGCTTCCCACCCCACCTGCAGCCCTCTGTGTGGCTTCCCACCCCACCTGCAGCCCTCTGTGTGGCTTCCCACCCCACCTGCAGCCCTCTGTGTGGCTTCCCACCCCACCTGCAGCCCTCTGTGTGGCTTCCCACCCCACCTGCAGCCCTCTGTGTGGCTTTCCAACCCCACCTGCAGCCCTCTGTGTGGCTTTCCACCCCACCTGCGCCTTGTGTGTGTGGCTTTCCACCCCACCTGCGCCCTGTGTGTGTGGCTTTCCACCCCACCTGCGCCCTGTGTGTGTGGCTTTCCACCCCACCTGCACCCTGTGTGTGTGGCTTTCCACCCCACCTGCACCGTGTGTGTGTGTGGCTTTCCACCCCACCTGCACCCTGTGTGTGTGGCTTTCCACCCCACCTGCGCCCTGTGTGTGTGGCTTTCCACCCCACCTGCGCCCTGTGTGTGTGGCTTTCCACCCCACCTGCGCCCTGTGTGTGTGGTTTTCCACCCCACCTGCGCTCTTTCTGTGGTTTTCCACCCCACCTGAGCTCTTTGTGTGGTTTGGCTTTCCACCCCACCTGCGCCTTTTGTGTGGTTTTCCACCCCACCTGCGCATTTTGTGTGGTTTGGTTTTCCACCCCATCTGCGCCTTTTGTGTGGTTTTCCACCCCACCTGCGCCTTTTGTGTGGTTTTCCACCCCACCTGCGCCCTTTGTGTAGTTTTTCCACCCCAGCTGTGCCCTTTGTGTGGCTTTCTACCCCACCTTGTGGCACCCAGCCCCCCACCCGCCCCCTCTGTGTGGCTCCCAGTCCCCCACATGCCCCCTCTATGTGGCTCCCAGTCCCCCACCCACCTCCTCTTTGTGGCTCCCAGTCCCCCACCCACCTCCTCTGTGTGGCTCCCAGTCCCCCACCCACCTCCTCTGTGCGGCTCCCAGTCTCCCACCCGTCCCCTCTGTGCGGCTCCCAGTCTCCCACCCGTCCCCTCTGTGCGGCTCCCAGTCTCCCACCCGTCCCCTCTGTGCGGCTCCCAGTCTCCCACCCGTCCCCTCTGTGCGGCTCCCAGTCTCCCACCCGTCCCCTCTGTGCGGCTCCCAGTCCCCCACCCGCCCCCTCTGTGTGGCTCCCTGTGTGGTACTTTAAGTACCAATCTATTTATCTGGCTTTGTTTTAATGAATCTTGTAAATCGAGGCAAGATGTTGCAGATTGTTTCTTTGGGACCTGGCAGCTACTGTTTATAAATCTACAGTGACCATTTGTTTGTAGCTTAAATTGCCCATGTAATGAGGTATTTTAATTTTACCTGGTTTATGTTAGTGAGGAAGATGTTGACATATTTTATTTAACTTACCTGTGTTTTGAAATATGTACTATCCTTTTGTAAAAGAGAATGTTGTTTAACCAACTGTAGATGTATTTCTACTTTTCCTGTTTTAATTCTTTGAGCACAAATTTAGTGTTTGTTTTAATTTTAGGAAACACACAGGTGAGAAGCCCTTTGAATGTTCCAAATGTGGTAAAAGGTACTTTAGGAAAGATAACCTCCTGGAGCATGAAGCGAGGAACTGCGTGAACAAGTCAGACAAGGTATATCTCCTGGCATGCCTTTACAATCAATTAAGAAGCAATCCATATGATTTTCCTCTTAATGGAAGATGTCCATAGCATACCTGCGGATGGGATGACTCCTACAGCTAAATCAAGAAATGTATTTTTTGTTCCAACAATGTAAACTTTGATTCTCATTCCAACAGAAAGGCAGACTATAATGAGAAAAAGCAGAGGAACATCATTTTAATTAATGTATTGCCATCGTGGGTTTGCCTCATGCAAAATCAACCCCCTTTACTCGTTGCTTACTCCCGCTTGCTATTCCCCCTGCAAGCCTCTTTGCCCTCCATGTTACTCTCTCCCTCATGTGCCTTCCCCTGCAACCCCCACGGTTCTTTTTCGTCTCCCCCTCGTTTGCCTTTCCCTGCACCCCATACACTGTTGCTCTCCCACTTGTGCTTTTCCAGCTCTGGAAAACACCCCTCGCTGCTTAGAGTTTCACTCACCCTCGTGTGCTTGTCCCATGCAACCACCCCATCAGCAGAACATTGGCAAAGCCAATGGGTCCTAAAGGCCAGAACTATTTGCTTTGCCAGTGCTTGTTGTCAATTCTGTATGGTGCTGTGGGGACCTCCATTTAGATGTAATATTTTCTAAATGCTGATTTTATAGAGGTGGTGACCACAAGGTATGATTCTTATAATCATCTTGTTAAGCATGTATGGAGAAGATCTCAACAGACATTGGTGGACTGTTTGGGGAACTGGTGTAGTGTCCGGACTGCAATCTACTGAAATGCAGAGCATCTATGCTGTACATGCCCTGCCTGAGACTCCAGCTGACCAAAAGAAATACAGAAACTCAGCTTGGTTACGTGCCACTTAATGAACCATGCAAACCGTGGAGAAATTATACTGTTCAAGAAAAATACCCTGCATTAAGTATTCTTGCTATTTTTTAAGGCTCCCTAATCTAGTTCTACAGACCAGGGCTTGAAAAATCATAAAATATTTACCAGACCATCAGGTCTGGTAACTGGAATAATCTACTCGACAGAACTGTAATGTACTTGACCAGTGAACTTGTCTCAAATTGTGTGATCCTGAACAAATATTTTTTTTTCATTATCACGTGAGAACACCTGCACAAAAAAAACTCTTTATTTACTAGACTCAACGTTTGCCCCATGTATAAGAATCAAGCCCACAGATAGTTGATCCCTGGCTTCCTCGTAGTTCACTTATAGCATTGTTATCTGGGCAGGAGCAGGAATATTTCCCAGTTCACGTTTAAAAACTAACGTTTCATAAATATATTCCTATATAATGTTGTAGTGATGCACTCTCACTTACAGACAGCACATTTTCCATTGAAATGGGCACAAAACTTTCCCGCTAACATGTAGTTTTACTGTTAAAACTATAGAACGCATAAACAGTATTTAGAAATTGGGTTTCAGCTAAAATATTTAAAATTCTCACATCACCAAGTTGTGTTCTGATTTTATTTTGATCCTATAAAGTTCTTTTTTTTTTCACCACAGAAGTATGTGTCTTCATAACTAGTAAAATATATTTTAAATGTTTGAACAGTTCACTTATTAGCTATTTCAGAGTTGTGTTAGAACAAAGCCTGAAATCTTACAGCCTTTCATTTCACCTACTATACACAGCCCTATTGTCAGACAGTTCAATTTAGAAAATCCTCTAACTTCAGTCACAGAAAGAAAAGTAAATGTAGTAAGACAAATTGACTTTTGACCTCTGTCTCTGAAAACTGAGCAAATGTGACAAGATAGTTAGATCTAAAGGCATCTTTATTGCTCATTCACTTTGTGAGCAAGCAGAACATCTGTTGTCAGCTCGCCAGAACGGGCGAGTAGGCCCTAAAAATACCTTGTCCTGATTAATTCTGGCTCGCCATGGCGGGTGGCTTTTTCGAGCCTTGCAGGCTTTGTGTTTCAGTAAAGATCAAATTTCTTCTGGATGCCAAGTCATCCTTGCAGATTTCAGCTTCATAAATAATGGCTGCTCATTCAGCTTTCATGTCAAGCAAGGTTGAAAAATACCTGTTGTTGGTTTACCAAGAACATACGGTGGGCTTGGAATCTGTCCATTGCTTACCATTGGTTGGTTATGTTGTCGCTTTCAGTTTCTTGCTTCATTTTTTGATGGTTTCCCTTGTCCATCTTGTGTTTGTCCCTCCCCTAGAGCATAGCTGTTTTCCCATCCTCTTGCTGGCTGGCTTGTACCCTTCCGCTGATCAGTTTTAGGAAACTACTTTATTCTTTTTAGTTAGGCTCACCATTAGAGTGTTTGTGTTTCCCAGCTCCCTCCCTCTTGTATGTTTCTCCCCACTTTCCACACACTCTGTTTGCTCTCTCTCCCTTTAGCAGCTTGTTGTGTCTCCCGTGGTGTTCTTGCCTCAGCCCCCCCTTGCACTTGTGTTGTTGTGTCTCATGTGTGTGTCTCCCCCGCTCTTCTTCCACCGCACCCTCCTCCTATCCCACCTCGTGTTGCTTTCTCCTTCGCCTCTCACACCACCATCTGTGTTTGTTTGTTTATTTATTTATTTATTTTAACGTTTTATATAGCGCGAACCAGACCCTTGCGGGTATCAAAGCGCTTTACAGGGTAGGTGTCATAGTTACATAAATACAAAGAAAATAACATCGGGTTCAATGCTGGTCCGTGATAGTAAAAAACCTACTATCATAGATACATGGGTATAAGGTGCATAACAAAACATTCAATGTATATCAAGCAAAATATAGATACAGTATCCAGGAGACCTGACTGGACAAGAGACAATAAAAGGTTCTATGAAGAAGATACATTGTGTAGCAATATAACCGTAGTCCGTGCTCAAGTGATTTTAGCCATGAGAAGCGATTTCACTTCTTTTTTGAAAGATGCCGTAGAAGGATTAAGTCTGGTTTCTGGGAGTAGAGCATTCCATATTCTGGGCACCATCCCTAAAAAGGTTTGGGTATATGTTTTCTTGTTGAATTTTCGCGGTTTCAGTTGAAGGGTTTTAGCACTTCCTGAAGCTCTAACCCCACATGAGGGCGCTGGTTGCTGTACCAAATAGCTAGGTGCATTATGGTGAATGCCTTTATGCATCATACATGCTATTTTCAGATTTATTCTAGCTTCAAAAGGTAGCCAATTAAGGGATTTTAGGTCAGGAGATATGTGGGAGCATCTTTTGGAGCCTGTGATAAGTCTTGCTGCAGCATTCATTGAGGCTCTTAGAGGGGCCGTTGCAGCTCTGGGCAGGCCGCAGAGAGAGATACTCCTGTAGTCAATTCTTGGGATGACTAGAGCTTGTACTGCCAGTTTGAAGTCCTTTTCCGGCAGGAAAGGTTTCAGTTTTCTCAAGTATGTAACTGAAAATTTGCTCCTTTTGTCGCGTTGCTGATGTGTTTTTGAATATTGAGGTTTCTGTCCAGTGTAATTCCCAGCGATTTTGCTGAGTCAACGATGAGAGGTTGGCAGTTGAGTGCAGTAAGGTGTTTGATCAATTCTTGCATTCTGGGTACTTGAGCGGGAGGAGTTCGGTTTTGAGGGCATTCAGTTTTAGATGGTTTTCGGCCAGCCAGATCTGAGGGTTTCCGAGAGTTGTGTTAAGCGTTTTGATGCCTTCTAGGGTATGGATCTTAAGGTATAATTGTGTGTCATCCGCGCCATATTGCACGTTAGACGACTTGAGAATTTCAGTGAGTGGTTCCATGAATAAATTGAACAGTGTCTGAGATAGTGAAGATCCTTGAGGGACTCCTAACGTGACCGGGATGGGTTTGGACAGTGAGTGGTTGACCTTAATTCGTGAACCAATTTAGAACTGATCCAGATAATCCCATTCTGTGTTTTAAAAGTTCTTAATTCATTATTTTATTTATAGAGTTTTATATAGCACGAACATCTTCTCAGTAATTACACAGGTTCAACAGGTGTACTTTTTTGTCTTTCTGAGCTCTGATTACGATTTGCTGGGAAGCTGCAGTTACTTATAGGAGTTTTAGTTTGCAATTTTTTTGAGCTGACACTACTCCTCAGGTGTTAAGTTCCACAGGAAAGCTTTGCCTAGCTGCGACAATGGCACTGATGGATTACCTGGTTAGTGTCTGACTGAAAAGTGAATGATTAGCAGCTGGGTGAATGCAGCTTTACTTAATAAAGGACAGCGAGAGTGGTACACTTCACATTCCGATTTCAGAAATGAAATGGTTCTCTAGCTCCTATACAGGTAGGAATGTCCGATCTGCAGTGTTTTATTTCAAAACCGTTTGTCACATTCTGCGCTTGTAGAAAGAAACAAGGTATCTGTTTCAGAATGAAATACAACTGAAAATAGTAAAAACGTCTGGAATTACAAAAATGATTCATTGGGAGTCCCTAGGTTTGAGTAATGATTAAGTGGGGGTCCAAGGAAATCAAAAGATTGAGAACCACTGGTCTAAGGCATTTGGGAACATTTTATATTCACATCAGATTCATTACAAAGCTGCCTTTTGGTTCAGTCTGATCTAAACAATGCCTTTTTGTATTTGAATTTCTGAGAGGACGAAAACAGAGAATAATGGATTAGGATTATTGAATATACTGAAGCAAAATGAAATTAAGTTAGTGTTGCCCCTCAGAGAAATTATTTATACGGTCTGGTTGCTTCTAGTGCTTTGTGGCTTCTTGGTGCTAGATTATATCTTCGGAACTTGGACAGCCACAAGTTCCTTCTCAACCTCCATCCACATGGGTATGTCTTGGACTCTGGGATCACTCAGGTAGGCCTGTCCTAGAATGTCAGAGTGAAGTTCCCAGGTTTCTGGTCCTGAAACTGGCAAGGGGAATTGGCAGTGGATACCCCAAACCTAGAGCTCAATGAGTTTCTTGATCTCACTTGTGTATCAACCTTGGTTTCCATAAATGAAATCTTGAAGCACCTACTAGAAGTGTGGTAAATAAAATAATTACCCTGGCATAATTTCTAGGCATTAACAATTAGCATGTATCAAATGAGAGGCAGAGAGTCCGTGGTGTCCAAGTTAAAAGGGCTTTATTCCAATAACTCGAGTTAAGGGAGAATCTGTTCCATCACCACTGAGGTTCAGGAAGGGTCTTCTAACATTTAATAACAATGAACAACATATATACATTTTGTCTTGTACATAGGGCGTAGGAAGGAACGCAGAGCAGAGAAAGAAACAGATAAGAGCATGTGGGCGTACATGTGGGTGTACACTTTATGAGTCATAGGTAGGTGATAGGTAGGTGTCATAGGTGGGTGGTACACAGAGGAGGAGTTTGCATGACCAGCTGGAACTTTGCCCTACTTGTGTGCAACTTGTCATGACGTGCAATTGACGTGCAACTGGGAGGAGAGCTGACTTTCAGTCTAGTAGAGAGATCTTTAGTGTCAAGGCGACCAGCACATCTGGTACTATCTGATATCTTGAGTCCGGGATGTATTATCTGAAGCAAAGGGTAATGCATCACTAAGAATCATAAAGGGCATATATTTCTTCGTTCATTACACGGGGCTGTGAGCTTTCTGGAGATGCAAGCACTGTGATTCATTTTAATGGAGACAGAGAGGCTAGGCCCTATCTTCGCTGACGGGTTCTGTTTATTCTTGTTAACCGGGCATGCAGATAACTGTTATTCATAATACTGTCTTGGCAACCCTTCGCTCGGCTGGGCTAGAAGCATGCGAGGTCAGAGATACGTAACTGCAGCCTTCAGTGTGTCAGGAGTTATGAAAACACTAATTCAGGGACTGGTGATTCAGACTGAACCACAAAAGGGGTTCAGTACGATATTTATTTAAAAGTGCACAATGCAAAATACATGGGCTTTCATGCTAACTGAATGTTTGGGAAACTTGATGACTGGCATTATAATGCAGGACATGAATGCAGAGGCCTAGTGATTCAGGCCACTACAAGGAAATATGCATGGGTGACATGCACATACGCATGTAACATAGGTTATACGTAGGGGACATCTTGGTCAGGCAAAATTTCATTTTCCTCATTCCCTCCTTGTCCCCTACTTAACCCTTTAGGATACATCTATATTCATGAGACCGTATTGTTGATCATACAGCATCATTTGCTCGTCCTTAACCCTTTGTATACTTGGATGTGAACACATGCAGTTGCACACAGGCCGCAAATGGCCGGGCCACACTGCAGACAGAGACAGCAACCAAATATTATAAGTAGTATAAGTCCTAGGAACGACACCACTTTCCGTTCCCATGCCGATATTACACCCCAGAGCCAACTGGACAAAGTCCATGTGCCTGGGTCTTGATGTATATCATGAGCAATCTTGTGGAGTCTTGTTATTGCTGCGTACACAGATGGCGCGTTATTTGGGATGAAAATGCAACAACTAGATCGGATCACTCTACAAGCTCCGCCCCTATCCGCCAGTATGACGTCAAGAACGAGCCGATTTTGAAGAACGACAAGTCTAATGGCAGACTGCTCCTGGGTCAAGTTCGCCAGGACAGATGCAGTTACATTCACAACTGTTTCAAGAGTCCTTGTTAACCTGCGTATCGGTTTACTGTTTTGGACGGGACCTATGAAAAAAAAGAATCCTTTGTTGAAATCTGTATATTGCTCCCAAGCTGTTTCAGTCTGATCAATCCCTGCGGAATCTGTCTCCCTCTTTTGTCTAACATGTTCTAGTCGTGAATCTCTATGATAATTGGATGGGGCTAGAAAAACGGGTGGAAGCAGGAACGCTATATAACATGTCCCACCCCAGTCTAAGGGCAGATGTACATAGGCTGTCTGACCGCAAATGAAATAGGTATGGCGTGATGTTTTGAAAGAAGAAAGTCCTTTATCATTAAACTCTACCACAGCGTTACACTCGCTGTGTCCCATATGTACTGAGCCTTTCTTTTTAACACATAAATCACCTTTTGCTGGTAGGACTGAAATAAACGGTGGACCTGTATTTTGCTTGGGCTGAACATTTAACATTATAAAATTAACGGATGCATTTCCCTGCTCGTACTCTTCATTCTCTAGATCGGTTCCTTTCCTTTGGGGAGATCCGTCTTTGTCTGGAAAACATGCTTCATTCATTACTTTATTCAGGTTTCCATATATCCAGCCACCTGGATAAGCTATGTACTTTCTATCTATTGAAGTAATTAAAGCAAACCATGCTCCACATGAACCATTGTGTGAGAATGGTAGAGGATAGAAGGGCAGAACTCCCTTCGCTTTTGATAAGGAGGCAGTTGGCCACATACCCAGCAATCAGTTGCATTGCTGGTCTGATGAGAATGGTGTAACATTTGAATAAAAGTATTGTTACGCAATGCAAGTCGATATGACAATTCCTGAGGTGGCAGGTCACTGAATGTATGCTCTACAGTATTGTTAAGGGAAGAGTGTATATGTGAGGAAATAGGAAAGAAAACATGTAGCAATAAACTGACACAGAATATATCAATGCACAGAATAAAAAGAATGATCAAAGTAACTATACATCTACTGCGTAATAACTTGCAGTACTTTTCTCTCATTTTTCTCTTCTTACTATTCTCGTATGTGATCTTATACATGTCAGAAATCTTAGTCTAACCGATTCACCACCGAGTGGACTTAGACAATTAAATTACGTCTGACTTACTAGATCTTAACTTAGATTTATACTCCTGCTGTGGAGTCTTTTCTAGCAAAGGCTGCGCAAACGGCGCAAAGTCTGTATTGTCCTTAATTTTTAATGTTCCAGATATTCCAAGATATTTTTCTCAATGCTGCGCGTCCCCTTGCGTCCTTCCACTTTCACTCCGGTCCTCGTGGTTAGTAACGCCAACTTCGGTGTCTTCCAGCGCGGCTCAAGGGGACTTGATCGGTCAAAATTCCGGATGAGGGTAAAATCGCCTGGTGATATGGCGTGCTCCTTGACTTGGGTGTTGTCAGGGAAGGCGGCAGCAACCTGTGAACAACAAGAAAGTAGTGCAGACATCAAGGAAGCCAGGTAATCTGTCAGCATGTTACTGTCAACATCAGTTATTTTCTTTTAGCAAGTTTTTGTTTTGATTGTCTGATTATGTCTTTCTACATGGCCTGTTGCTTCGGGGTGTCTTACACAATGGAACTTCCAAGTATATCGTAACAGAAGAGACACTTGTTTCATTAATTCAGAGGAGAATGGCTGACCGTTATCTGAATAGATGACACGGGGCAATATCTGGGGAAGAACTCGCGCACTAATTGCCTGGCTGTTGTCACAGCAGTATAATCTGGAACTGGATATGCTTCTGTCCATCTAGATAGTGCACACACAACTACCAAGACATACTTGTAACCTCTACATCTGTTCATTTGGATATAATCCATCTGGAGGACCTCAAAAGGGTGGTCAGGAGGATGAAATCCGCCTTGTTCCACCTGAATGCCTTTACCTAGATTGAACTGACAACAGATCATACATGTTCGTACTTTTTGCTTCGCTGCTGCACGCATGTGCTTGTTAAACCAAATGTTCTGTAAGCTGTCTAGCATTGCCTTTTCTCCTAAGTGTGCTGGACTATGGGCTGTGTTTATGATTACTTGTACCATAGAATTCTGGAAGAAACCATGTACCTTTTACCTTAGTCATCCAACCTTGTTCAGTCTGGACCCCTCCTTGTTCAGTCCATTTCTTTATCTCATCTGCAGTGGCATGTGTCTGTATGTCGAGTACATCTTGAGTGGGATCCCTGACTGTCATACATGTTGTCAGTAATGGTACCTCTGTCCTTGTCGTGTCTGGGCTGTCTGGCCTGTAAGTTTAGCTGTTCGGTCTGCCAGGTCATTACCCTGGGAAATGGTGTCTGTGTCCTGTTTAAGAGAACTTCCACTGCATGTGGTACTTGTACTGTCAGAGGGTGTGTCAACACTATCGAGTCACTTTGTCTTATGGCTAGGGCTGTTGCTGCAACTGATTTCAGGCACGCAGGCAGAGCCTGGGCCACTGGATCTAGTGTACTAGAAAAATAAGCGCAAGGCTTGTGTTTTCCTGCTTGATCTTGTGTGAGGACAGATAACGCTGTTCCATCTTGTTCAGTTACGAAAAGCATAAAAGGTTTACTGTAACATGGAGTCGCTAAAAACTGGCGCTTGACATAATGCTCTTTTTAATTCCTCAAATGCCAAGGTGTGTTCTTGTGTCCAAGGGAGGACAGTCAGAGTGGCTGCCTCCTGTGTAGTTAACTGTATGAGTGGTTTGGCTAGATATGCATACTGGGGAATCCATTGCCTACAGTAAGAAGTGAGGCCAATGAAGGCCCGTACTTCCTTTCGTGTCTTTGGCTGTGAAAGGTTGTGTTAGCTGTCTACCCCCCTTGGAAAGCAAGTGTCCAATGTACACCACTTGCTTTTCACAGACTTGCAGCTTTGAGGGGAAACATTGTGCCCCTTGTCTGTCAGAAAGTGCATAACTGTCAGTGATGCACCCTCGCATTCTTTTCCTGAACGTGCTGTAATTAGGATGTCATCCACATACTGTATCAGTGCTGTGTTGGGAGGCATATAAATACTGTCCAGCTGTCTTTTCAATGCTTGACTGTAAATGCTAGGGCTCTCTGTCCTCAATCTAGCAAAAATAAATTTCCAAATCAAAGGCACGATTTTTATTTTGGGGAAACCTCTTTCCAAAAGCTCTGTTAGTTTAGATAAAAACCCTACTCTAAAACTTGGGAATAGTATGACCATACTACCTACAATATGTTCCCTAAATGTATTTGAATAAAATCTAGATTTTTCTTGCATAGACAGAAGGGCTTGGGCCTAGCTACTCCTCGCTCCTTTGAGAAGCAGCCCCTCCCTCTAGAAAGATGTTCGCGCTCAGAGTCTTGAATCAACTCCAAGCATAACAAGTAGAAGCCGAGCTCCATTGTGATCTAAAATTGAATGACTGCCAAATGCTGAACTCATTGCAAGGGCAAAACTCCTGCCAATTATTCTGTTTACACTACGAGGGAAAAACTTATTCATTTGCAAGCATACCTCATCTGAAGCCAATGAAGCTTTCAGTGCTGGCTGTAAGGAGGAGCAACTGACCCCCACCTAATATAAACATTTCTTTCGCGGACAGGAATTGGAGTATGGCCAATCATAACAAGACAGGCACTGCGGAGGGAAAAGCCCTCCCTTTACAAAATATCCTTCCCTGGAACCAGGCCCCTACGGGGCCTGGCTGAACTATGGTTCAGCCTGAGCCACTTCAAGGTCGAAAAACACTTTCTGTAATTCAAAACCTATCTGTACCCAGGCCAGGGAGCTTAACCAACATTCTCTAACTTAACTGAAGCAAATTTAAAACGTGATAAAAAGCATCCTAAAATCAGTAATTCATAAGGACATATTTTCTATTTCGTAACTTAGACACATGCTAGCATTTTAAAATAATTATATCATAAAATATTGATACTAGCTGCAAAGGAAAAAAAAAGGAAATAGAACAATCATGACATGGAAACACATCACATCTTACTTCTTGAAAATAACATGAGAAAACCCCATAATTTTGCATTGCAGAACCAAGAGTTTCATAATTAAAATATAGAATCAGGGTTTTTCATAATTAAGTGTGCAAGCTCGCCTATTCTACCTATTAAAAGGGCCAGATTCATAATTTTTCAAAGAACCATGTTTTCTAATTGAGGTTTAACTGTCACACGCTATTCTAAAGGGCAGCTTGCATTGGGAAAAATAATGTATATTTTGTAGAACACATTTCTATTTAAAAAAACACTCTGTTGCATTACACTAATTAAAAGCACATTCTATGATGGGTCTGTTTTACATTTTCTTCTCAACCGTGAAAACATTAAAGCACCCTCTGTGCAAACCCTTATCTCAATCCGACTGATTTATTTACAACTTACCGACCTTTGAGTCAAACACATTAAATCAAGTGTTCCAAGAATGAACTCTTCTTTACTCTCCATGCAAAATGGTACCATTTCAGTCAGCAAGCTGACAAAGCACATAGGCAGACCCAGCAACCAATGAAAAAGTTAAAAAATCAAACCATCAATCAACTAAATACTCACTGATTTTTAGTGTCAGCTCACATAACCATGCATGTGAGCTACACAGCCATGAAATCGTGCCAAAACGCACTTCCAAACTACGCCAAAAAGACACCTTCCCCTCCACCAAATTCCTTCAAACTACTTTGCCGCAAAACTAGACACTCCCAAGTTTCAGCCGATCCCGCAGACTCAGTTAAGAACTATTTAGCACACCACGAAATCGCGGCCTAAAAGCACGCACAAATCAAAACCGCTCCATTTTCCAAAAATACACATTAGCCAAACACACCCTTCCGCCCAAGCCAAAAATCCCCAAAATTCAGCACACCTCAGCCTACCGCTGATCCAACCCCCGGGCCCCTAGCGCACCTGGAACACCCCCAAAATAATTTCTCACTTTTCAGAAATACGCCCATTGGATAACATGGCAAATCGCACCTCCGCACATGCCTTTTCCACCACTTCCACAGCTCAGATCCTTTTCAAATTTGGCATCACAGTAGTCCAAGCGATTCCCTAAATTCTTACCAAAAAGCAACCAAATCCCTCCACTGGAACGGGTACGAATTTCTGCTCAAAAACACGCCCCCCCGCAAACACCAAAAAACGCCAAAATCCCTCAACACCTTGTTAAACAGCATGTTAAAACAAATACTGCCTTCTTAATACAAGATATTAACTCTTTGGCAGCTGAAGCACAATCATTCCCCAATGACTGCAGTACATGGGAAAGTCATGAACTCATCTCTCCACGTAATCACATAACACGTACGGACATCTTCAAAACGTTTTCTCCAAGCACTTGAAAGAGATCCAGCTCTCTCCTGCCTAACGTAATGATAACAGGCTCTGCACAAACCATAACCACATGGCGCTATTCACAAGCCATATTCACAAGAAACTCAACAAGTTATAATAATGACATGCTCTTCATAAACCATATTTACAAGGAGCTATTTACAAGGAACTCCACTCTTTGGCTTTTTCCCCTGCTAGTCTAGTTCTATCTGCTTTATTCAATTCTTTCTCTATTCTCCTATGTGACTCTTTGCGCCACAATTCAATGGCATCTTTCTGAGAGGGTCTTGACTTCCTTTTGCCATAGCGCTTCCTCTACTCTCATAATGCATTCTGAATCCCATGTTCCCGAGATTGGCCATCTATACTTTTCCTCCAGGTCCTTTGTATAGTCTACCCATAAGTCTAAGAACAAGATGGCGTCTAATCCATGCTTATTATACATATAATGACCAGGTGTGTCTCTATGCGGGATGTTAACTGACTCTTCTAGTATACCTTTTCTGGTCCCTATCTGAAGCAATTTCGAAAACAGTGGCATGTTGAAACCAACACAATGGAAATATAATACACAAAAATAGACTGAAACAATCAACAATCATTCATACTAAACAGGGGTGTGGAATTTATTAAAATATCTACTTGTCCGTGGGGCAGTTTGCTTCATAAATCTACTTGTCCTGCAACAAAATCCACTTGTCCCTTTGGTGCCATGTAGTGCTGCCACAAATTATGGCAGCAATCGCATATATAAGAGCTCTTGTATAGCCTCTCTGATTATACCAGGGCATATACTATAGTAGTGTTTAAATACTAGTAATCATTCTATGTTGCCACGTTTCCGGAGATCTACATACTAGGACTGATGATGGTGGTAAGCAGTAGTTCCAGGGTTGGAATGCCCTTTTGAGTCTGTGCAAACCTACTAACTTGCATGTTTTAAGGGTTTTCAACACATTTTCTCTAATTTTTCCCATACTGAGAAATGTTGGAAATTTACTCCTGAGTGTGGCAGACGTAAACCTTATTTCAGAGTTGGCAAAAAAGTAGTTGGAGGGAAAATGAACTTTCAAACAACCAGGTTTTCACATGAGCAAATCTACACATGCATATTTGCTCATGCTGAAATGCAGTTCACAAATATTTTGTAAAAGTACAATTTCTTGCCCTACTAATGTAACTTCTTGTGAATTCAGGAAAGCCATATACCAAAGGTGCACTTTTGAGACTTTCTTTAATAGTTGGGCCCCTAATTTGGTCTGGCGTTAACTATGACCTTTTGTGTTTTTTAAAATTCTCTCTCTCTCAGAATCGGCTGGCTTCACTGTGAGTGACAGCATTCTGCTCTTTCACAAGGAGCATATCGGTACACAAAGTAGTTTTGTTCAGTGCCAGTAACTAATGTGGCCGTGTGTGCTTTTTTTAGATCAAAAACAATTTTGGTGAGGGCCCGGCAGCTCTCAAATCAATAAGGTTTTACAAAAGCCATGCCAAAACAAGTCACGCATTGCCAAACTAAAGAGCTGACCACAAATGTCAGCCCTACTGGCTTTGCCAAGGCTTGTTTATTTTTGTTTCCCATAATCTTATTGAAACTGGTTACACAAATTTTCCAATATTAATATTTTTGGGAAATACTAGCATGCATCAACACATTTTATGAAATGATGCTGCAAAGAAATTGTACCTGAAATTTTACAATAGTTTAGCAAAATGTTTTTTTCCCTACTTTCATTTATTAGGAGCATTTCATATTGAAAGCAAAGAAACATTAATCTTGCTTTGAAGCTTCTGCAAATATTTGCATCTAATCAGAGCGCATTCTGTGAGCATCATGTTGCTAAACTTTGAAACTGTGTGAACACATTTTCATACTGGAACCACTGTCAGTAGTGCAGTCAGAACGTACATTTACTTAGCGCGCTCACCCTAATAATAAAGGCTTTCAAATAATGAACCATAAATACAAGTTTGAACAGCATTAACACATGCACACAAATATTAACTTAACTACAGGCAGTCCCCTTACCTGATCCTTAATGTGGTACTGGAAACTGGCAGGCAAAGGGTTTGTGCTGCAGGGGGTTGGGACTACTTGTCCCAAGGACAAAATACACATTAAAACTTGTTGCCCTTGACCCCAAACAATATGTCCTGGGCGTCGGGCTATAGGAATTCCACATCCCTGTACTAAAACATCATAACATTAAAACAAACATGATCTAAACTAATACAGAGAACTAAACATGTACTTGAAAAACTATATGCACTGGAATACAGTACAACCATACCGGTCTCAAAAATTAGACACGTCTTGACCGTGCCCACGTTTACCATGGGCCCGTCTTGACCGCGCTCATGTAAATGAGGCACGTCTCTACCGTTTTCACGAATAACGTGAACCCGTCTTGACCGTTTCCACCTTTTACAGTGGACCCGTCTTGACCGTTTCCACCTTTTACAGTGGACCCGTCTTGACCGTTTCCACCTTTTACAGTGGACCCGTCTTGAAACTTGATGCATTCCCCATAGTGGTACTCACCGGGAAGCAGGACTTGAAACTTGAAGGCCTCGAACTTCTACGCATGCGCCTTGGAACAGGTGGACCTCTGGAGACCTCGGACCTTGCTCTCTCACGGGTTGGGCTCTGGTTGGGATGATCCGCGATCCTCACCGCCTCGTGTGGACGCCTGGTCGCAGTCCGTCTCCTCCGTGGGCCTGAGGGAGTAAGCAGGAAATCCCGCTGCGTGCACTTCGGAGTCCGTCACGGCTGTAGAAGGGGGCAAAAGCTGGACCTACGTCGCCGGCGCGTGGGGAAAGGGATAGTCCTGGTCGGGCGCCAAATTAATGTGGTAAATAAAATAATTACCCTGGCATAATTTCTAGGCATTAACAATTAGCATGTATCAAATGAGAGGCAGAGAGTCCGTGGTGTCCAAGTTAAAAGGGCTTTATTCCAATAACTCGAGTTAAGGGAGAATCTGTTCCATCACCACTGAGGTTCAGGAAGGGTCTTCTAACATTTAATAACAATGAACAACATATATACATTTTGTCTTGTACATAGGGCGTAGGAAGGAACGCAGAGCAGAGAAAGAAACAGATAAGAGCATGTGGGCGTACATGTGGGTGTACACTTTATGAGTCATAGGTAGGTGATAGGTAGGTGTCATAGGTGGGTGGTACACAGAGGAGGAGTTTGCATGACCAGCTGGAACTTTGCCCTACTTGTGTGCAACTTGTCATGACGTGCAATTGACGTGCAACTGGGAGGAGAGCTGACTTTCAGTCTAGTAGAGAGATCTTTAGTGTCAAGGCGACCAGCACATCTGGTACTATCTGATATCTTGAGTCCGGGATGTATTATCTGAAGCAAAGGGTAATGCATCACTAAGAATCATAAAGGGCATATATTTCTTCGTTCATTACACGGGGCTGTGAGCTTTCTGGAGATGCAAGCACTGTGATTCATTTTAATGGAGACAGAGAGGCTAGGCCCTATCTTCGCTGACGGGTTCTGTTTATTCTTGTTAACCGGGCATGCAGATAACTGTTATTCATAATACTGTCTTGGCAACCCTTCGCTCGGCTGGGCTAGAAGCATGCGAGGTCAGAGATACGTAACTGCAGCCTTCAGTGTGTCAGGAGTTATGAAAACACTAATTCAGGGACTGGTGATTCAGACTGAACCACAAAAGGGGTTCAGTACGATATTTATTTAAAAGTGCACAATGCAAAATACATGGGCTTTCATGCTAACTGAATGTTTGGGAAACTTGATGACTGGCATTATAATGCAGGACATGAATGCAGAGGCCTAGTGATTCAGGCCACTACAAGGAAATATGCATGGGTGACATGCACATACTCATGTAACATAGGGTATACGTAGGGGACATCTTGGTCAGGCAAAATTTCATTTTCCTCAGAAGTCTCTGTCCTATCTTTACACTCAGGTTGCAGACCGTGTTTGTGTACTCCAGGAGTTCAGTTCTGTAACCAGTCTTGGGCCGGTCTGCCCTTTTGTTATTTCCTTGTAGACTGCTCCAGCCATGGTCGTTGTCACCAGCGTGAGCAGGGATGCAGGGGAGAGGGGAGAGTCCATTGTTGGCCTTCTACAGCATGGAAAGGTGACAGTAGTCCGTTTCTTCCAAAAGAAGGTGTGCATGCTGAGGCACTGAGTTTTGAACCCGGCTCTGGATCTCACTCTGTCACAGAGAGAAAAAAACAACACACACACACTTTAACTTGTGGTGAACTTGAGGCAGTGGGGCACGGTGACCAACATTGGCTCTCTGAGGGGGTGGTGGATCTTGCAGGTATGGTGGGGTCATGTGTAATTAAGGTCAGTAACTGTTGCAGCTTGAGATTTATCTGACCTGTTGCTCCATAGATAAGGGCGAGGTTTGAAACATTCACCTAACTTGTACTAGTCAGACCTCTGTGCACATTTGGATCCCATCCATGTACTTTCTGTTGCTTTCCGAGTGCCTCTTATCTCTTTGTTCTTTATACCTGTAGCACTGTGGATCATTCAAGCACTTCAATCTGTCGGTCTTTCTCCTGTGTTCTCCGTTCTCGTCCGTGTCCTCCGTCCTTCTGCTGTCCACTTCTTTCCCATTCCCACCGCCATCACTCACAATTCCCTTGTACAAGGACTTTTCTGTCCTCCATTATGTCCGTGCAGTTTTCCCTCTCTTATCGGATGGAGTCTAAAGTCTGTTGAATGACCATATTAGGGGAGTGTGAAAATTGTGAATTAATTCTACCATACTGCTGAACAATTGCTGACTGGGGTTGTTCTTGAGTGGTAGTAGTGGGGGAGTGTCTTTTTGGAAGTGAATATACATACCCGGAGGTCACTTTTCTAAAACCTTTCCACTGTTTTTTTCAGGCGTTTACTTGCACTATATGCCAGGACACATTTAAGAGGCGATCAGAATTACAGATTCATGTGGTATCACACACAGGAGAGATGCCTTATAAAGTGAGTACTCCAATTTGACCACTATTGCAAGGCAGAAAGGGAGTTTGAAGGATGGAAAAATGAGAAGACATATTGAAATTTCCTTTTTATCTAGATTTTTTTAATCAATATCCTTAAAACTGAGACGGCGGATAAAAGGAAACCAGTGGTGGTATTTAAAGAAGTCATTGTAGAAGTATATTGCTACTCACCTCCTTCAGTACAATACTATATGAATCCCAGATCTTTGCCGGTGTTCACTTTTCCTGTTCTCTGACTGGTTCCTTTCTGGAGGGATTTCACCTGCTGTTACTCTATCCTAAGCATCAATCTATAGTATATCAATGAGAAAAAGTCCAATAAATAAACCTAATAGCTCTGGATAATGTCCATCACTTGAAAAACACTTTTTCAGCAGAAGACCCATCTTTAACAAAAATGTGCATAAGCTCAACAGGTTTTTTTGCTTTGATCATGTTAAACGTTCATGGAGTGTGGCAAGATAGTAGCTGGAAAGACCATCCGGAATCTTTTTCTCATTACAGCTAGTTTTTTCAAATCATTTGTTTAGTGCTACCTCCCATGAGGTAGCACTCCCACATTCCCCGTAACACTAAGTAACTGCAGGGGATCAGTCTTTGTGCATATTTTCTGGATGATTGCTGGCTGTTAATTATTTCATTCTAGTTCCTTAGTATGTACATTGTTTATCACATAGATATCCTCAAATTCTGGCATGGGTCCCCACTTGAGAAACAATATTGTTTATCCCTGGTGGAAGTTCTTTAGCTGAGTGGGGTTAAGGATCACAGTAGCATTGGATATGTGAAGCTTCCTAGACTAAAGCACGTTCACACTTCTTTTCAACTTTGACATTCACAGGACTTTTTAATTCAGCCCCTCACAGGTGCGGGGTCTCGACTTCTAAAACAACTGTAGTTCCACTCGAACATTTTGTGACATACGTCAAAGGCAGGTTGTGTGCAAGCAAAAATGACAATGTCTGTGTTGCAAATTAACAATTTCAAAAACAGAATGTTTATTTTGTGGATTTCTATCGGCTTTAACCAGACTCCGGGAAATGACAGAGAGGCACTTATTAATTATGATACTACTTGTACGATGGTATAATGAGTTAACTTCATTATTTGGGCAGCTAATCGTGAGCTCATTTTCAATATTTTAAGACCATCATACAAGAGCATACATTTAGGTAGTTGGTTTGTAATTGCAGGTTGCAATCGGACAAGAAGGTTCATATCTGCAATCTGTAACCCATCAAAGCATTTGGCGCACTACTCTTCTCCCATCTATAGCATTTCATTGCAGGGGGTTGGGATACGGCAAAATTGGGTCATGGGTGTGGTGCCCTATGTAAAGTTAATTGTGCCCTTTCCATCAGGAAGAGGGCACAATTAACGTTTATGTCCACTAGAATCTGTGGTCTTGGGTATTCCAGTAGTCATGCGCAAGCCCAAATGTTGTTGACCTAGGTAGAATGTTCATCGCAGTAGGATGGTGTATGTTAATAGAGTTTACAGGTGCAGCGTGTATCATCCTCTAACTGGAGTGGTCTCTCTCTTTTCAGTGTTCCAACTGTTCTCAGCAGTTCATGAAGAAGAAGGACCACCAGAGCCACATGATAAAGATGCATGGCGCTCCTAAGCCACATGCGGTAAGAATCTGAGCTATTGTGTTTCTTTTTCCTAGAGATGGACTGTGCGAGTAATGTTTTTCACTTTGCAATGCAGGCGTGTGCTAGAAGAGGATCTGCATATTTCCACTTCCCTAGTTTTTATCGTATGTAAAGCCAGTGTTTGTTGCATTATACCAAATGTTTTCCTAAAGCTCCCACTAACTTTGAACTGATTTACTTGATGTAACTTTTTACCAGCATCACAATGAGGTTGCTTTCATTGGACATACCATGTATAGTTATCCTCAACTCTGAATTACACAAATATGCAATATTCTGACATGTTCTTGTGCATCTACTTGTATGGATTACAGTTTTGCACCCCAAAAAATGTGCTAGATATCAGTACACTTTTCCTAACAGCAGCATACCCCGTTATTAACTTGCACAAGCAGGAATCGGGATGGCAGGTTCTCTGTGAACAAGAAAAAAGAGTTATCATATTTGAGGTGCAGAATTGAGACACATCATAGTTGATTGGCAGAAAAAAAAAAAAATGTGTGACTTGGTGCATATAATCAGTCATCACTCTTTATGTGCACAACACCTCCCAAACTGATTGCTTTGGAACAGCTTGCTGCACACATACTGCACCTTATACATAAGCTAGAGGGAGAAGATTTGAATTACAGGCAGACACCTATATAGATTGACTCCTCCCACCATTACTGAAGACACCATGTTTCAATATTGCATATGGTTTTAAACGTTCAATGGATACATAGGTTCTAGCCGATTCTTGCTGGTAGACTTATGCAGTAGATGGAGTACACTTACTTTGCACCGATATACAAACTACACACAAGGCTAGACTTATTTTTGGGCACCTCATGCCTGAGTGGGAACATAACAAAACTGAATATTTATGCAGAACATTTTGAGATAATAATCCTCTGGTTTGACTTTAAAAGGGGGGGCATTGCTCATTAGGCCTCAGCATTGTTAGAGGCAGCTTTCAGAGGGTCCATACGAGAAGCACCACTGTACTACTTCAAAGAAAACACTAGGGGCCAGATGTAGGTAGGACTTATTTACCGATTCTTAATTACCGAATTTTACCGATTCGGTAATTAAGAATCGGTAAATAAGAAGGGGGGACATGTAGGAGCATCCAGATGTTTCATTTACCGAATCGGTAAAAATCTGTATTTACCGATTCGGTAAATACCGACCGGTAATGCCCATTCATTCCTATGGGCTTTGAAGCCCATAGGAATGAATGGGCATTACCGATTCGGTATTTACCGAATCGGTAAATACCGAATTACACAAGGGTGCAGGGGGTGTCACTTTGACACCCTCTGGCACCCCCAAATGAGGCTCGGGTGCCATGTGGCAGGCATACCTGCCCTAAGGGCAGGTCTGCCTGTCATATGGCACATGTGCATGCACACCGGAATCGGTATTTTACCATCAAATTGATTTGATGGTAAACTACCGATTCTGTAAGGCTTGTGGGACTCAGAAGAGTCCCACCTACAACTCTAATTTACCGATTCGGTAGAAATACCGATCGGTAAATTTACCGATCGGTAATTTTACCGAATCAGTTACACATGCCCCTACATCTCATTTCTGTAATACCGGTCGGTAACGGCCGAAAATACCGATTTTCGCCCGTTACCGACCGACCTACATCGGACCCTAGGTTGTTGGGGAATGTAGTTAAAGAATGGGAATCCATTGAAGTTGTCAATTATAGCCTTCGTTGTCAATTATAGCCTTCTGCCTAAAAACCTCCTATGTTGTCAAAAATGTATTTAACAGAAAATGCACTTCACTCGATGACTATTGAATAGATCTGAAAAAAGTTGCTTGGAGCCAACCCGAAGTCACAGTTGGGTGTGACACAATGCAATGAAAAATGTGCTAGTCTCTTAGTATAATTATGGTTACTAGACAACTGAAAATATATAGTAAATCAACATAGTGAGGGTGAGAAGCCAGGTAGGCTGTTAGCATTGTAAGCGAAAATTGAGTTCAAAGATCACAGTGCTGGTCAGTATCGTATCAATGTGGTGCATTCCCTTGGAGCTCACTTCCATTTTTGCTGAATACTGCTCTCAGGTATATGCTAACCTCACAGATACCTCAGGTCATGTCCTGGATGAGTACTGCGTTCTTCATACTACCTAAAGTTACACCTTTCCAAAGAACCATTCTCATACCTCTTGAGATTAGACCAGCAATAGTTGATCAAGTAAAGGGCAACACGCAAGGTTTGGATGGGCTTCCAGCCGAATTTTATGCCACATTGGTGCATACTCCAGCCCATGATGTGTGGAAATTTATGAGATGAAAATGTAGGCATAACATCCACACTGGGAGATGTCCTTATCTGTGGCGCTCCTGAGACCACAACATGACCCTCAAGACTATGTATGACATCAACCTGTCCGTGTTTGATACAGATTATAAGATATTGTGTTAAGTGCTGTCAAAACAATTACTACACCATCTCTGACTACTGATCCACCCAGATCAAAGTGGATTTTTTCCAAACAGTAACACTCTCTACCACTATTATGCACATTGTTTTAGATATTCGGTGCAGCCCCTGAAACTGAGCTTTCATAATGACCTTTGTAGAGGGCATGGTTTATCAGGTCAACACAGCAGATGGTTTTTTTATCCGGACTTATGGTCCCATCACCACCTGTAATTAAGAGGGAGATGGCTCTCAGATTGCCACTCTATCTGGTTGTCATGGTGCTGCTGCATTGAATAGGGGTCTACTTCACAACCTGAAGCTGTGTGAAACTGGCAGAGGTCGATAACATTGATGGGCCATACCTAACCCCAACCCTAACCTACCATGTGATTCCAGAAGTGAGCAGGAGGCAGGCTGGCTCACAGATTGGTCCTAAAGCCTTGGAGCCAAGTGGAAGAGACTAATCCAGCAGGCTGTGCAGGAACATGGTTAGCAGCCACCCTTTGCCAACTTTAGAGACGAGTCTCAGGTACAAGGGTGGAGCTGCCTCAGAGAATGGCTGTTGTGGCCCCTAACCTGCGCACGCGAGCTGTTGCAGTCCCAGCTATTTGCCACCATGGCCATGACAGCCTGTGACAGGCTACCTGAGTAACAATAATCAGAAAGAAGTGAGCAACCCGAAATACCCTTGAGGGCTTGGGTGATTAAATGGAGGGGTATAGATGCCTTCAAGGGATTTTATTTAGGTACCGATTATTAATTAAAGTTGATTTAGAAGGATAAACCAATAATCCTAACATGTAATCAATACATCAAGATGGAGTATATCTACTTTTTTAAATAGCCTGTATAAGGCCATGACACATAAACATATAAACAACAAAACACAAAGGTGTATATAAAAAATATATGTTATCAAAAGATCAAAGGATAAATAATTTCGTGTACAGATGAAGGCAATTCAACAAAGCAAATAGGAAATGCAGGTACATAAAAAGATAAATTGATAGGTAACACAGCAGAACCTAAAAACACCTATCTCAAGTCAAAGTGAATTGGACACTGCGGGGATAAGATGAGAAAGTCGACGTTTCGGTCTCCTAAAACACAATTTCCGAGACCATCCTCAGGACTGATGTGACTTATGCACTGTACATAACCAAAATGTAATCTGAAACATAAAAATTTACAGTTACAAATCCATTATAATTTGACAGCATTAATACACCTAAGTGATAAACCAATACAAACACAAACAAATACCTAATGTCAACAACACAACATATTCATAATACACGAGAAGATCAGATGTTAACAGTTGTTATCTTATATACTTTACTGTTAATTGTCCATGTGGATAAGCGATTCATGAAGGATCATTATTCTACACTTCCAAAGAGTTACCTCAGAATACTTATTATGACTAAAGAAAACCCATAAGGAAACATTTGATAATATAGTCTAAAAGCCACAAAACACTAAGTATAATTCTGTAATAGTTGGTGAGCAATTGTTCGTCATAGGTTATACTGAGTTTGTCAGCAGTCGATGGACAATTTGACCAGTTATCCCATATTTGATCATCCATTGATATGACTGAACATTCTTATGGAAAATTTAGCACAAAAATCAGCTAATCAAATGTTGCTCCACTAAACAACATTATTCAGATTCATGCGGATGCTTTACAAACAACTCGAAATAAACACACAAAAAAGAAATATTACCTCAATTATAAGGTTGCGATTTTAATGGATGGGCTTGAACACAGTTTTAAAATAATCCGTTGTTATAGGGCTGTTCCTAGATGTAAAAAGGCTTGTTACTTAAAGGTCAGACCAAAAAGGCAATAAATGCAATGAAAAATAGAAAATTAAGTACCTAATTATTTGTGAACCCAAGCCTCAAAGTGTTGAAATGAGGCGACTCGGGGCATCAATGTCAATGTCGAAATCAGACAGACTAAAACAATAAAAAATAGGAATCAGGATGTATAAATCTGCAAGCCCGATAAAATTCTCAGGCAACGTTAAGGCACAGAGTTCGTCGACATACCTCTACTTCAGGTAAATGCAGACAATGGATGCAGAAGTCTCCCAGCGTCATAGGGATTATTTTAAAATGTGATTTGATCTGCAAGAATTATAAATATCTATTCTAGATTATTTGCGTATGAAATATTTACATTAAGCATAACACAAAGGAAAAGGTAATTACCTCATCCAAACCACCAAAATCAAAAGAGGGTCATTTGTCTCTTCAGGCAGTTGATTAGAATTCTCTAAAGAGGACGAGAACAAATATCAGCACACATGCTGCAAAATATAAGGGTCTCAAAGTATTGTAGAACGGGTCAGTTGAGTCTAGCTTACCTAGTATATCTGCATGGGTCGAAGTAAATCTGACGGGCAGCAAGACTGGAGCAAAAGTATTGGTTGCTGATAGAGGCCATATTTATAGCGCTGTTTGGAGCGCGAAATAGGACTACACATCATGCCTAACTATAAGTAAATTTGGTCGCCATCTTAGAGTGGTTAAAATTAGTCCTATTTAAAGCACGAAAAAGGGCTAAAACTAAAGCCTAAGAGTAGGTGGGTATGGTAACCAACTTGGAGAGATCAAAATGGCATATGTACATCAATAAGCATTTTATTATTTTTATATGAAAATGATAATGAAAAAGGAAAGCTCAAGTCAGAGTATACGATCGAGAACCTTGATCAATATCAAAAGAATATTGAAACGAGTAGTCTATTGGCAAAACATCCGCAATCTATATATATAAAATAAAAACAGATTTGTAAGGATAATATATACAGTTATAACAAAATAAAGACACATCACAGCATGTATTACACTTTACAATTTGAACCAAACTGTAGGGAAGGTGAAATCAGTCATCAGTAAATCTCAGATAGATTGGGGCTATTGATTAAGGAAGGCACGCCAGGGCATGCCATTCTGTTGCAGAATTTAAACCCCTTTTGACTGTGTCAGTAAGGCAGATGAGTTTGCCTTCTCTCAAAGAGAGAATCCTGTCAATGTTATTCTGTCTTATATTAGGCCGAATTACTTCAAGAACCCACCAAAGCATATCCGTTTCTTTGTGGCCCAGTTGAAGATAGTGTTCAACCAACGGAGCGTTGTCTTTCTTACAACGAATCCGCGACTGGTGTTGCAAAATCCGTTTTTTAATGGGTTGTATGGTTTTACCCAATTAGTGCAGTAGGCAGGGACATTGAATACAATAAACCACATTTGTGGTATTGCAGTTGGAGAAACTCTTAGCTGTGAAATTCACATTATTGATTTTACAGGTTTTCACCGTCTTGGTGGTGGCACATGCTGCACAATTGTTGCATTTGTGATGGCCAATTAGCGGAACTAGTTGCCGCATATTATCAACGATGTTATCTTGCGAGGTGTTCTCATATGCATGGATAAGCCTATCCTGCAAATTGGTGCCTCTTTTGAAGGCAAAAAGCGGTTTCTGTACAAATTCAGGGATGGAATGAAGTAAATTCCATTGTCGCAGGGGGAAACTCCTATGTATGGTTCTTAGTATAGTCAACGTTGAAGGATAAAAACATTCCCAAAATATTGTGCATCTAATCTCTGTTTCCATAAAGAAACCTGATCTGCAAACAAACATAATACCATCCTGTCTGTAAAATGGCAGAGAGTGATGATGAAAGAGAGGCAGTTAGATTAGCAACTGAACTCGCAGATGCTGATGCTACCATGCAAGCAGCAGACCCGAATATAACACTCATTCCGGTCATTAAAAGGAGATCTATAACCTTAAAACTTATAGAAAATGGACTGACACCTAGAGGTGGCACAGTCATATTCGTAATCGAGGCACACGAATATCGGCAGACAGAGGTATACTATTCATGGATACATTTTCCAGCAGCAAATGCTGTAACAAAGTACTTCCACTATTACAAAGTAGAGGAACCTCCTGAAACGTACACTCCTTTCGAGGAGGTGGAAGTACCACTCAAATTCCAAGAGCATTTGCTCTTATTTGATGGCGCCCTAAAACATAACAATCACATTACAAGACTCGGTCCTTTAGGTAGACCAGGAGCAACGTGGCCGGTCTTAGCCGGATACACACCACATCCAGACATCGAAAGAATGCCTGCAGCAGAGCTGTTAATACAGCTAAAACAACTACTAAAAATTCATAGACAATTAGTTCAGTATGTAATGCGGACTTCAACAATTCAGCCAGCGATTAAACTTCCACAGCTGACCCCTCACCAGGGGAACACAAATAAAATTACACCACAGAACATCCAATCCTGCCTAGGTAAAGTTCCAGCTAAACGGGAACAGATACCATTCTGGTTGGCACAGAAAATCACCCAAATAGAGGCGGTGTTTCCTGACACCACCCCATTAGAAAAACACAGGATTCTGACTATATGTCTCCCAATGGGAATCGCACCGCACATTGAGGACTGTGACACTTGGGGTACAGTCTTTGCTTCCATCTACACAAAAACGCACGGTGTTCCATCCATTTCGGTAATACCAGATGTGCTAAAACAAATTCAAGATGAATACGGTCCAGAACCTGCTTTAACTCTTGGTATGAAATTACTAAAAGACTTCAAGCAGGTCTCGGCTATATTATTAGCCAACATAAAAGGTGAGGCAGCAAACGTGGCGATCCGCCAGAGGTTAAAAGAGACAGATATAGCAGACCAACCAGCTGAAATTGCCAGAATCATAGAAAAATCCTATGAAGAACTAGGCAGAGATAGTCTAGGTGGAATACCAGTAAAACCACAACTGACTACAAGTCCAGAAAAAATATTTTTTAATAATAATTCACCAAAAAAGAACTGGGATGGAAACAAACAATCCAATCCTAAAGAAAAGAAATTCCAGTCCCGAGGGAGGTCTCCCAGGCGAAGAGAGAAATCTCCAAACCAAAGACAGAGGTCACCGCAGAGTGACCCCTCTGGGAATAGATATAACCTTAGAAATAGGGATAATATTAAAAAACCTGATAGATATCAAGACATTGATACACGTCCCTCTCAATCTTTTCAGACTTCCTCGCAGAAATCGGAAAGAAGAGGACGATCAGAAGAGCACGCCAAGTCCAAAGACAAGGAACCTGCTCAGCTAAAAAAGAAATTACAATTTCCAAAAAAGAAGGTAGCCAGTATCAAGGTAGTTAAAAATGCCGAGAATACTGAGGACACAACTGAAAAACGGAGAGTGGGCTCAGACAATGCTAGACAGCGCAGCAGAGGTGAGCATAGCTCGCAAAGTCCTTATGAATCATCTGGAGACAGTGGACACGAATGAATACCTTCAAGTGGAAACTGCAGACACCAGAGTTAGCAAGCCCCACAAGATATACGAGATAACATTACGTATAGAGGGAGATAAGACTAGGAAAATAAGGGGACTATTTTGGGATAACCTCTCAAAGGGTTATGACATCCTTCTAGCTGAAAAAGACTGGCCACCAGAGTTTGTCAGGGAGTGCCCTCATGGCGAAGAAGTAATTATGCCTGCCTTCTCGAATCAAATCCCGATTCATAAAAAATACACACTTGCTAGAAAGTGGGCAGTGGCCTTAGCACCTGCTTTATATAAAAATCATGTAGGATGGGATGAGGACTCCCCTCCTCACAAAATCCAGTTAAAATCACAACCTACTGCACAAAGGCAGTACCCAATTAAGCAAGAAGCTAAAAAACAGGTAAATGAAATACTAGATCAGCTAGAATACCAGGGGGTGATTGAAACTTGCACCTCACAAATGAACAATCCTTTGTTTCCGGTCTCCAAACCAGACAATTCATATCGTCTAGTTTTGGATTACCGACACCTTAACACATGTTGCAAAACCTTTGCAGTGCAAAACTCACACAGTGCTGCACTAATGAATAACATAGTGCGCAAAAAATACAAAACAACCTTGGACATCTCCAATGGATTCTTTTGTCAAAACATAGCACCAGAGAGCAGATATTTAACTGCATTCTCAGTAAATGGCACTCAAAAGCAATTCTGTCGGTTAGCCCAGGGGTACAAGAACAGCCCGGGGGTATTCTCAGCGAGAGTAACAGAATTACTACAACTATATGATGATGAAGCATTATCTTATGTCGATGACATTTACTTAACAGATGATGACTTGGAGACTCACTTGAAAAGGGTGAACACCATAATACTTGGGTTCGCTGCAGAGGGTTACAAATTCAACTTTAAAAAGTCCAGAATTGCCCATCTGACGGTCCTATTCTTAGGATATGAGTTATCAAGTGAAGGCAAAAGCCTGGCTGACAATTTCCTAGAGAAATGTGCCGTAATCCAAGCTCCTAAAACACTAAAAAACCTACAGTCGATTCTAGGTTTCCTAAATTTCGGAAGAACATACATTGCAAATTACGCAGAAAGGGTCAAACCCCTTTATGATCTAATTAAACCAGACTTTAAAAGATCCAGTTGGACTCAAACACACACAGAAATTTTGAGATCCTTACAAACAGACATGCTAATTAAAACAAAATTAGAAACACGTGATAACACACGCAATCTTGTGATTCGAGTCATCCCAGGGAGATGCGGATTCACATACCTGACTTCTAATGAAGGAGAAAAGGTACCAATTGCATTCAAATCACACTTGTACACAGAAGCTGAACAGAAATTCAGTAATACAGAAAAAATCATTCGTACAGTTCAAACCGCAATAGCTAGAGAAAAAGACATAGCTGACGGTAGACATATCACAGTCAGAACAGCAGAATCAGCCTTTGAGGCACTAATAACACCTTGTAATTTAGCAACAACAACATTGAATCCGGAATGGATACAATGGGTGAATTCAATCACAACGGACAAAGTATACTACTACTTTGATCCAGAACTAGAAGAATTAAAAAATCTAAAATATGAAAAGACGTATCCTCTGCCAATCGACATTCTTCCTCTACGACATTACGCCTGTATAATCTATACAGACGGACATGCTCAACCCTCCGTTTGGGGAGAACATGCATACAATCCCACATGTGAGATTACAAAAGAAGTGTGGCGCGGAGGTAAACTAAGACCTCTATTAACAAAATCACACTCAGTAGAAACTAATTCAGAACTACAAACTGAAATAATAGCTTTGAAAATGGCGCTAGATAATGCGGATCGCGAATTCCCGACACTTATAGTGTCAGATTCACATTACTGCGTCAAAGCATATAACAAGGATTTGAAGACATGGATCCAGAACGGTTACAAAGATGACACAGATGCACCAATAAAGCAGAAACTGCTCTGGGAACAAGTAGCTCTTTTACAAAAAGAACTACCAAAGACTCACGTGACACACTCACTGAGTCATCAACGTGATGGCGTTCACGTTGCAGGGAATTCATTGGCTGATGAGGCCGCGAAGGCAGCTGTGCAAACGGCTTCCGTAGCTGCCGTCACCAGGTCAAAAACAAAAATAGACAGCGAAATATTACAAGCTGTCAGCGCTTCAGAAAAGGATTCGATAGAACCACTCCCTAAAGGCTTTCCAGTAAAATACTCATACATAACTGATGCAAACAATGTTCCTTTTGCTCAAATCCCTGGAGTGGGGGATAGGGCAATTCCAAACATGGAACATAGGTTAGGACTAATAATAGCGGCACACGAAGGGCTTGCTTCTATCCATGCTGGCGTCTCAGCCACAGTATCATTATTAAAACAGAGATACTGGTGGCCACAAATGAGAAGACAAACGAGGAACTATGTTCTAGCATGTGAAATATGTCAAAAAATGAAAGTATCAACGGTGAGACCTCCAGCGCAGACGCCCCTTCTAATCTCGGATAAACCATTAGCCTGTGTTTACCTAGACCACTGCGGTCCCTTACAAAGGGATGGTAACTATAAATATATCTTGGTCGCAGTGGACTCATGCACGAGATTCATATGGATGTGGCCCCAGCGAACGGCTGACGCCAGAACTGTTATAAAAGATTTGCGAGTCTTTATCGGCACATACGCAATTGGCATGCTGCATTCGGACAATGGTCCTGCTTTTAGCTCTCGGGCTTATAAGGAGGCCATGGTCAGCATGGGCGTGCAATTGCGGTATTCTTGTCCATTTCACCCTGAGGGGAACGGAATTGTTGAAAGAAAAAACCGTGACATAAAGCAATCTATAACGGCAAAGGTATTAGGTTCGGGAGCTGGGTGGGTCAAACATCTAATAAGTGTCCAACGTAGTCTAAATAACTTGCCAAGAAATTCTCTGAAGGGATTCAGTCCGTACGAATTATTATTTGGAACTAGGATGTTGATCTCTGACCTTGATAGTCAGACTTCAGTGGTTAAAGAAAAAAGCTTTGATGTCAAAGACCGTTTGGCTATTTTGCAGGACTTAAACAAAACAAGAAAAGACCTGAGCAACATACAGTTGAAACAACAGCCAACGACCACTGAAGAATCACCACCTGTCCCAGCAAGACCTGTCTGGATTCCAAAAGTCGGGGATCTAGTCAGGGAAAAGATCGCGGTAAAGAAGGAATTTGGGCCTTCCTACAGAAAAGCAGTTCCTGTCTTGTCTGTCAACGGGACAAGATCAGTTGTACTACCACCACTTGCTGGTAAAAAGGAGAACCGAGTTGTATCCATCGACCTGGTAAAACCACAACATGTGGCCGATAACAAACAGTAGGCCAAGTGGACTCCCAATAAGTAGCAGAACACCAAGGTTTGCTACCAGCACAGAGGTCCTAACAAAAAGGCTCATCACA
The DNA here is from genome assembly GCF_964261635.1 of Lissotriton helveticus. Taxonomy (NCBI): domain Eukaryota; kingdom Metazoa; phylum Chordata; class Amphibia; order Caudata; family Salamandridae; genus Lissotriton; species Lissotriton helveticus. The sequence continues at coordinate 617,644,233 of NC_136065.1, read as the reverse complement.
TTCGAAACGCCTAAAGAAGAACAAGAAGGACTATGCAACAATGCAATAGAACTCAGACCTCTGAAAACCCAAATAAAGACATTTAGCAGAGACACACCAATCTATACTGAAGTACCAAGTGAAAATGCAAAAACCAGAAATCCTGAACCAATTGGAACAATTGACAGAACTGCATCCGGTTACTTCATCAACTTCGATGATTCCTCTGACGGCTTCAGTGAATCAAAGACACAGCCATCATCAAAATCCTTTAAAGACAAAGCGAAGGAACTTTTGAAACAACTGAAAGAAACATATCTGGTTTCTCCATGGATTGAATTTTGGGTGGGTTTTGGTGCATTTATCCTCATACTTTGGCTCATCATGGTATTTACTTTGGGACGCTTCATTGAGGGAAAATATGCTAAAATGGACACAGCAAGTCAGAACATCAACTTGGTCCTCAAACCACACACATCTTCACACGTCGAGAAAAGAGAACTTTCTTCAGCCAACTTCACAGCCAATCCTATACCTGGTGGGGTAGCCTGGGACAACACTGACTATGAAATTTATGGTCCGGTCGAGATCCTGAAATATCCACACCAAATCAAGATCTCCTTGAGTGACTTTGCAAAACCAAACTCATTTGCTGATGATTGGGACTTCGAAAGTATTAACAACATGATGTCTGACTTAGTAATGTCTGCTAAATTTACAAAACATGATTATTTGCAAGGTTCTACAAATTATGATAGTATGTATTGCTATAACCATTATGGTAACCATTTTTTACATAAATCTGCACAACCTAGAAATGTTTTAAGTTATAATCAATGGGAACATTGTGCTACACCTCCAAAAGGAAGCTCTAGAACCGTATATGACAAATATTCATATTTTTCAGGTTTTAACATAAGTAATGCTGAAACATTTTATTTTAAATTGTCAAACAAGACAGGGATGAAAACCATGATAACCAACACGAAATTGATATATTCAGATTCATTCTTTGAAAAAATGAATACATTTGGATTTGATTATTGGGACAAAAATGTTGATTTGAAAAGTGTTTGGGGTACAAAAGAATGGCAAGTACAGGGTATAGAAGCTTTGTTTAGAGCCTGCATGATCCCAGAACAAATGATATTTTTAAATGACACTGTTCAACAAACCACCTGTCTTGGCTTAGCCAAAATCAAAGATTTAATTAAACCGTCTATTCCAAAGCCAACAATGTTTAGCAATAGCTCTGATACAGATGAAGAGATAGACGTAAACCATATACTAAACCAAAACAGAACACATCCTGATTGGAAACAATGGTTGATCTGGCCCACAGATACAAATAACTGTCAAGATAGATTCCTGAATAAAACACAGGGTTTCAAAATGACCAGGCCAGACCCTAGATATCCCCAAAGACATCACCCAGGGATAATAACAACCTACAGTGTGGGCAAATTATGCCTTCAATGGCTACAAACTTCCACACTGCCTGAAATTAAGCAACACCTAACTTTACTTACTGATGGTGCTGACTTGCGTGATTTCATAATGGGACCACGCAAACAGCGTCAAAAGCGTTTCATAGAAGCCTCTGTATATGCAGCATACAATGAGGCCTGGAAGGTTACTCAAATTGAGACAGCAGAAAGAATACGGGAAATTGACCGTATTAATTTGGAAAAATCACTTTCTGTAGTGGACAATGGGTTAATGACTCTGTCCTCCAGAATTTTTTCATTGGACAGCATTGTGTCTTCAGCAATCGATATATTATCGCAAGACTTACTGTTATTACAACATGGTCAGTCACAATTGCGTTCTATTGTACAGCTTGGCTGGACGTTACAAAATCTGCGTTCAGGCTACGTGCCTTGGCGTTTAATCAACACAACGTCACTATTCCAAATCTTTAACCTTACTGATAGACAAATCGGTATGGCGCAAAAGGGTGCTGATTATACAATCTTGAGCATTGAAAAACTAGAAAGATTACCAATGACAATGTCAGAACGACCTGTCAGTGAATGGATAATCCACGGAATCATAAATATTCCAATCTCAACCTTCAGGTTTCAATACTGCCAAAAATATGTACAGGCTGGCATGTACGAGAAATTGGGAAAGGGGTACCTTAAAACAACTTGGAACCTGCCCTATTCACATGCATGTGTCAGTAATAAAGGACAGAAAGTGTTTCTTAGTGGCAACAATTGTGCTATGTCACTAAGTGGCACGCTTCTGTGTAACGGTATTAGTTTGCACGGAGCCTGTGAAGGGAATTCATACAACCTTTCATGTCACCAGCAAGGCGCACCTGCAACTGAAATAGAACCATTCTTTCAAAGACTCTATAATGGGAGTTACATTCTTATTGTAGACCGCAGATGTTGTAGTCTTATGCCCGGGACTCCTTATCTAGTCACTACGACGGCGAAGGTCAAGTGCTGTGGACGTTCTTTATTCCCCAGCTCCTTTCCAGACAGGGAGGCAAGGGCATGGCCCAGTTTGAAAATTACTTCTATTCGAATAGATACTTTAAGCAGAATGAAAACAGTGCTTCTTCAGACGCCTACAAGGCTCACGTCATCAAAAGAAACGTATGATCTACAAGTCGCAAGGACGACTGCAGAGATACATACATTATTATCAACTAATTCCCCCGTACATTTCGCGGAAATCCTGAGCGAAATCTTAAATATTTCTGATACCAATGGGATCTCAGGGGTATTTAAGACAGTATTTTCGATGGCATTAACACCATTCAAAGCCATACTGGGTATTTTTCCAGATTTCGTCCATTCGATTTTTGGCGGACTTCCCCTGATCTTGGGACTAATTGCAGGAATCCTATTCTTAGTCCTTATTTTCCGTTATGGCAACCCATGTCACAGATCAAACTCTCACGACAATGGAAGATACGATCCTAGCCATTGGATACCGGGACCGGATATCAAAAATCCTGGGACTCTCCCGGCTTAGAGACCTAAACATGACCTGGTTTCTATCATTTCGACCAATGTGGCAAAGGTGTGTTTTACCTGTACTAAGGTGTCTGCTATGCGGAGAAGAATGCGTGTTAGACACCTGTCTGACGCTACAATCGGATGCGCCAGTAGATGCAGATACACTGTTGGTTCCTACCAAGGTTCACGCTTTGTGCTGCCCTCAAAGGCTGCCAATCCTGATGACGGCATTCCTGGAATCTTCACCACTGCGATTGAAGAGTAGTGAAGTTCAAGATGAAAGCAGCATCGAGCAGGTACGACCTTCTGTCAGCAATGCGAATCAGAATGTCAATGCAGACAATCATGCGCACGAATGCATGGTTACCCCTATTTCCGACTTAGTGGAACTTTCCCATGAAGCTGTTGACAGTTTTTTCGAAAGCCTGAATGATATGATGTTCTCTCCGGAACAGAAATAGAGACTTTTGAGCAAGCTCGCACACGGCGTTCCCTGAATTCGGCCTTCAACTTTCAAAATAAAGTCACATGAACAATTCTTCCCACCAGTTCACGGACAACAATTTTTTAGCAGCCCCAAATTATTTTTCACAAATTTTTCGGGACACTTATCTTCTGCTTAAAGTAAGAAACTATTCCTAGAGAACTAAGATTTCTATTTTTAGATACTTTATAAACTTTAGTTGCCCGCTGGGATGTTCACAAATATTTTATTATGTGATGAGATGGTCTCGAACTTCCTTTCTGTATAGCTATATTAAGAGCCATTTCATGTGTATTTCTCAAATACCAAATTAGCAATAATGCATACAAATGCGTGTTTACCTTTGCATTTAATTCATAGCTTAAGTGCATACAATATATATGACTGCAATTTTTCAGTATATTTGAAAATTTCAAAATGCATTTATGTATTTTGGGGTGGTAAGGTATACACTATTCTCTATAGTATGTTGTACTATGTTATACTATGCATAGATTAGTAAATATGACCATAGTTAGCGTGGAGTGGGTGTCGTGTATTCCTATAGGTTCTGAATCGATCCCCCTATTCCTGACCCTATTCTGGTTAAACTAACTATCAAGTTAACTAACAGTCAGCCCATGAGGCAAGAACAGCCCCCATGATGCAGATACCGTTATCTGACGCAGTCACACTACGGCACAGGAACGTGTTATCTGATTAGGTCATAACGCTTGAGATCTAATTAGACAAGCGACATTCCTCCAGCCCCTGATAAGGCATACGACGTTCTCATAACAAATCAAACCTATGACAACCTGGAAAATCCGTGCGGCCATTGTTTTGATTTCACAGAGAACTTCAGTAAAAGAATGTGCTAACGAGCAAGTCGTATGACATCTTTATTGACGTATCTATGTCCATCTTTACGTCAATCTCGGCACCTTTAATGTATAAATATTGCCGATCTTGCCCTATGCAAACACACGCGTGGTGACAAGACGGAGCAGCCATACTTGCCGAAGCCGAGAGCAGAAGCAGACCCCGCTGGCAGCAGCCCCGCCTTCCTGACGCGCTGAGAGACGCTCTGCTATCTCAAGCCGAGAGACCCAGCACCGGCGTTTCTGGGCAGCCCTCGCAGGCAGCCTGGAATATCGAGAGCAGAGAAAGAGATACCATTCCTCATTCATCCTAAATTCCAGGTACAGAACTGAATAACCCCTCACAGAGAATTCTTTAGTTATTCACTTGGCAAAAACAAACTTGACTTAAACTGTAACTTTCTATTCCCGCCCACGCATTAGACTTAGGTCAGGTACACTGGGTAGGCGTATTTAGAAACACCAGTTGAGTACGTTTAGTCAAATGTATATGTGTATGTAAATATATTTTAATCATTTTAAACATCATATGGCTCAGAAACCATATCAATGTTTTTACAGTATTATTCTATACTATTGCTTTTAATGTATGCACTTTACTTAACTATAAGTATTGCAATAATATCGATCCATTTCTCTTGTACGAGAAAAGAGACTGATCAATAAATAACATCTTTTATTGAACACGCCCGTCTCTTCCTTTTCTCTACAATCTGATGAGACTAAGAATGCACGTACTGACTGAGTAAAATAATTGCCTTGTGCTCACACGACTCTCGAGATTGACTCTTGATTAGGGGAGAGCAAAGTTGTCATGTTCTATGGTTGTCAGAAACTAAATCCCTTCTTGTCTAATCAGGGAAGTTAATTCCTCCTTGAACATTCGAGAAAGTTTCTAGCGAACTCTGAGCTACGCTGGCAAACCCAAAAATTAAGTCTAGTATCGACAGTAGTAGACCTAGTTAACGTCTGGTCTAGGCCTTTACTGCTGTAGGTATTATTCCAATGCGCAGAGCCTATTGGGAAAATAGGAGCTACACTACAACCTCAGGTCATGTCCTGGATGAGTACTGCGTTCTTCATACTACCTAAAGTTACACCTTTCCAAAGAACCATTCTCATACCTCTTGAGATTAGACCAGCAATAGTTGATCAAGTAAGGTTTGGATGGGCTTCCAGCCGAATTTTATGCCACATTTGTGCATACTCCAGCCCATGATGTGTGGAAATTTATGAGATGAAAATGTAGGCATAACTCCAGCGATGGCAGTGGTTCCACTGGTGCCTTGCATACCTGACGACTGCATCATGTGCTAACTGTTACGTTTTCTAACTGTCCCACAACAGGTTCAGACTCTGGGACGGGTTCGGGGTGCTCCGATACAGGGGCTGCTAGCCTCCTGCATAGTTGGGAGTAGTTAGGGGGAGGGGGGAAGCTTTAGAGTCAGTGGGTGTTCGGGATCCATTGGTATGGTAGGCTTTGGGCGCTCTGTTTTGGGCCCGAAGCCGCCCATATCGCGACAGGTACTTCAATGTTTGGTGAGGTATAGGGGGGGTGAGGGGGGCAGTGGGGGAGCTTGGTTGGGGGACAGGTTGGGGTTGGGGTAGTTGGGGGGGTGGGGGAGGGTGGCACAGTGTCTGCATTACTTAGGCTACTTTCTTGTGTGTGTGTGTGGCTCCGAGAGCCCGGGTCCTTACATCTCCTCCCCATTGACTATGGTTGATCACCAACGGTCAGGCCTCCCAAGGGCAAAATTGCGAGTGGTGAGCTGGAATGTCCGGGGGATGCTGGATAAAATTAAGCGAGGGGCGGTGCTGCAGCTAGGGAAGAGGGAGGGGGCGGATGTCCTCCTCCTCCAGGAGACGCACCTTCAAGGCACCAAAACCCTTAGTTTACAGAGGTTTGGCTATCAACAGGTGTTCCATGCCGGGTTTTCAAGGGGGTCCCGGGGGGTGGCGGTCCTGATACACCGAAGGCTCTCATATGTACACGAAACTCATTGGGTAGATGCACATGGCAGATACGTGTTTGTTAAAGGAATGATTGGGAATGAGCCGATGGTCTTTGGTAGCGTGTATGCCCCGCCCCCGCTGCAGGATGCCCTTATTGAGAAGTTGTTCGAGGTGTGGATCGGTATCCCGGATGTTTTGGCGATTGTGGGAGGAGACTGGAATGATGTGATGGATGGGCGGATGGATCGCTACAGGCCCGGTAGGGAACCCCAGACAGCGGCGCCGACGAGGCTTCATGGCCTGGCACAGGGCATGGGTTGGACCGATACATGGCGCTACCAGCATGCCTTGAGCCGAGAATACTCCTATGTGTCGGCTGTGCACAAGTCCTTCTCTAGGCTAGACTACCTGTTCGTACCGACTCCTTGGCTGTCGAGGGTCGCTACCACGGCCGTACTCCCCCGTGGCGTCTCGGACCACTCCCCCGTGCCCCTTGACCTGCTGCTGGACAGGAGGCGACAGCCCTTCCGCTGGCGCCAATCAGCGTGGCACCTACAGCAGGATGGCTACCGCACACGTTTGCGCGAGTCTATCTCCGATTATTGGACAGAGAATGGCGGGCCAGAGGTCGACGCCGTCACCCAGTGGGAGGCGATGAAGTCGGTGCTCAGGGGAGTGGACATTGCCTGGTGTGTGGAGGCCCGCAGGACCCATCTGCGCGAGGTGGAGGTGGAGGTGGAGGTGGCGGCGGCGGGGCGGGTTCGGGACCTGGAGAGGGACTGTACCGCGAGTGACACGGACGAGGCGGTGGGGCCGCTCCTGCAGGCACAGCAGTTGTACTCCTCCCTGCTACACAATGAGGCGCGCCAGCTTTGGCTGGCCACTCAGAGCAGGATCTATCAATGGGGGGATAAATCCAGTACCATGCTATATAGACTTTGCCAACACACCTTCCGGCCCCAGGCTCTGCCGGGCATTTGGGATGACCAAGGTGTCCAGTTGGCGGCCCCTGAGGCCATAGCTGCCAGCTTCGCGAGGTATTATGCCGATCTTTATGCCCCCCGTGAGGTCCTCTCAGCGGACGATATAGACAAATTTTTGGCAGATATCCCGCCGCGCGCCCTCCCAGAGGAGGCCAGGGATCGGCTGGACCTTCCCCTTTCTTTGGAGGAACTGGGCACGGCACTTGGGGAATTGAACACCGGCAAAGCCCCGGGACCGAACGGATTCCCGTGCGAGTTTATGAAGACCTTTCATATCCAGCTGGAGGGGCGCTACCAGTTGGCACTGGAGGCGGCCAGGGAGAGTGGACACCTACCAGCGGATTGGCGACACGCAGAAATTGTTGTTTTCTGTAAGCCAGGGAGGCCCCCGGAACAGCACTCTTCGTACAGACCGATTTCCCTCTTAAATTTCAAGGCGAAAATATTGGCCAAGGCCTTGGCCAACCGCATTCTCCCATACATCACTGACTTAGTACACCCTGACCAGGCGGGGTTCATGCCCCATAGAGCAACTCGGCACAACATTCGCCGGGCGCAGGTGGTGGTGGAGACGGCCCGGGCCGCCGGGATCCCAACGGCGCTCCTCCTGGCAGATATCGACCGAGCCTTTGACTCTCTCAGCTGGGTGTACCTTAGGGCACTGCTGTCCCGCCTTAATCTCGGGCCGGTTTTCCTCTCATACTTGAGCTTGCTCTATACGGACCTGACCGCGTCGGTGCGGGTGGCGGGAGCGGCGTCCGAGTCCTTCCCCATCGGACGGGGCACCAGGCAGGGATGCCCTCTCTCCCCCTACCTATTCGCCCTGGCCATGGAGCCTCTGGCGGCGTGGGTGAGGATGGATGCGCAACTCCGGGGACTGGAATGGGACATGGGCCCCTCCGACCGTATTGCGCTCTACGCCGACGATGTCCTGTTCTTCCTCACGGACCTCAATCGGTCCGGACCCAGGGTCCTGGAGATAATGAAAGTTTTCGGGGAGATTTCAGGATTGCATCTGAATGTGCAGAAGTCCAAGCTGTGGGCTCTGGGCGGCGGAGACAGGCCGGGTGATTGGGCCTTGACACTGCAGAGCGCGGTGGGGGGCCTCAAATACCTGGGTATCTTTCTTACAGATGTTCCGGACTTGGCATGGGAGCGCAATGTGGTGCCTGTGTGGGACAGGGTGCGTTCGGACATAAAAACCTGGTCCAGAATGCCACTGAACATATATGGCCGGTCGGCGATCTTTAAAATGGTGGCCCTGCCGCGCCTCCTATACCAATTACAGAACCACCCGTACCCCATTGCACCGCAGTGGTTTCGCCAAGTGAACGCCGCTCTCAGTCAGTTCCTTTGGGCTGGGGGAGTGGCGAGAGTGGCTCTCCGCACCTGCTTCCTTTCTACGTACTGCGGGGGCCTGGCCACCTCGGACATCTTATCATACTATCAGGCGGCGCACCTGCTGGTGCTTAACGACTGGTGGTATGGGGATCGGGGCGACCCGACTTATGCCCTGGAGCGGTACCTGATGGACCCAGACACGGTCCACACCATTCTTTATTCGGCAGCTATCAGGAAACGACTCCCCATGGTCACTCAGGTGGTCTTCCGGGTGTGGCGCGCTGCCTTGCGCCGTATGGGATGGTGGAACAGATTGACGAGGGAGACCCCGCTGTGGCAGAACGGCCGTCTCCCGGAGCTGGCGTCCCTACAGGGATTCAGGAGCTGGGATGATATCGGTATCTCCACGCTCGGCAGTGTCATGAGGGGCACCACCCTTAAGTCTTTCCAGATGTTGAGGGAGGAATATGACATGCCCAAAACTCAATTCTTTAAATATTTGCAACTACGTCATGCACTATCTCCCTCCCTGGTGGGCTTGGAATCTCTGCCCGAGTTTAGCCCCCTGGAGGCCAAGGTGTTCATGGGGGAACTAGAGGAGAAAAAGATCTCCAATATATACCAAACTCTGGTCACGCACTGTTCCTCCTCTCTTGATGGATAACGTTCTGCATGGGAGAGAGATCTTGGTGCGTTCGAAGAAGAGGACTGGAGAGAAGCCCTGGAGGCCCCTAAGGGGGCGGCCATTGCGATGCGCCTCCGCTTTATTCAGTTTAAATACTTACATAGGGCCTACTTTACCAGAGAGCGGTTGTGGAAAGCAGGTTTGATTGCCTCCCCCGAATGCTTGAGATGTGGCCGGGCGGTTGGAACGTTTGTCCATACTGTGTGGTCGTGTGCGAACTTAGCCAGGTACTGGGTGGGGGTCTGGGACTGTTTGGCTGAGGTTCTGGGCTGGGACCTTCCCCGATCACCGCAACTTGGCTTGCTTCATGTTATGGAACAGGTGGGGGGCAACATTTACAAGCGTCACTTACTGGTCCTGGGCCTTACTGTAGCCAAGCGGGACATAGCCAGGGCCTGGAAGGACCCCAGGGCCCCTTTGTTGGAGGTTTGGAGACGAGGATTGGACTTTTGCATGGGACTTGAGCGCCCGATCTTTGAGGCCAGGGGTTGCCCCCGGAAACATTTTAAGATATGGAAAAGATGGGCGGACTACAGGGGACTGTGGCTGGAACCACCGATGGCCCAGGACACTGGGGAAGACCTTTAACTACTGTACCCTGGGCGACAGGGAGTACGCACACTGGCTATTATTATATTCTAGGCCTTGAGATTAGCAGACACTGGGTGGGGGGCGGGGTTGGGTCAGGGGAGTTAGGGAGTTGGGGGGGTTGGGTGTTTAATGCAATAATGCTTGTACTGAATGCATATCCTTTTTTCTATATGCTTATGCTCGTTGGTCCTGCGTTGTGATGCGGGACGATGTCCTTATGCTCTGTGTAATGTCAGTACTTGAAAATAAAATTTTGTTCTGAAGAAAAAAAAAAAATGTAGGCATAACATCCACACTGGGAGATGTCCTTATCTGTGGCGCTCCTGAGACCACAACATGACCCTCAAGACTATGTATGACATCAACCTGTCCGTGTTTGATACAGATTATAAGATATTGTGTTAAGTGCTGTCAAAACAATTACTACACCATCTCTGACTACTGATCCACCCAGATCAAAGTGGATTTTTTCCAAACAGTAACACTCTCTACCACTATTATGCACATTGTTTTAGATATTCGGTGCAGCCCCTGAAACTGAGCTTTCATAATGACCTTTGTAGAGGGCATGGTTTATCAGGTCAACACAGCAGATGGTTTTTTTATCCGGACTTATGGTCCCATCACCACCTGTAATTAAGAGGGAGATGGCTCTCAGATTGCCACTCTATCTGGTTGTCATGGTGCTGCTGCATTGAATAGGGGTCTCCTTCACAACCTGAAGCTGTGTGAAACTGGCAGAGGTCGATAACATTGATGGGCCATACCTAACCCCAACCCTAACCTACCATGTGATTCCAGAAGTGAGCAGGAGGCAGGCTGGCTCACAGATTGTTCGCTGTGCCATTGGTCCTAAAGCCTTGGAGCCAAGTGGAAGAGACTAATCCAGCAGGCTGTGCAGGAACATGGTTAGCAGCCACCCTTTGCCAACTTTAGAGACGAGTCTCGGGTACAAGGGTGGAGCTGCCTCAGAGAATGGCTGTTGTGGCCCCTAACCTGCGCACGCGAGCTGTTGCAGTCCCAGCTATTTGCCACCATGGCCATGACAGCCTGTGACAGGCTACCTGAGTAACAATAATCAGAAAGAAGTGAGCAACCCGAAATACCCTTGAGGGCTTGGGTGATTAAATGGAGGGGTATAGATGCCTTCATGGGATTTTATTTAGGTACCGATTATTAATTAAAGTTGATTTAGAAGGATAAACCAATAATCCTAACATGTAATCAATACATCAAGATGGAGTATATCTACTTTTTTAAATAGCCTGTATAAGGCCATGACACATAAACATATAAACAACAAAACACAAAGGTGTATATAAAAAATATATGTTATCAAAAGATCAAAGGATAAATAATTTCGTGTACAGATGAAGGCAATTCAACAAAGCAAATAGGAAATGCAGGTACATAAAAAAGATAAATTGATAGGTGTTTTTAGGTTCTGCTGTGTTACCTATCTCAAGTCAAAGTGAATTGGACACTGCGGGGATAAGATGAGAAAGTCGACGTTTCGGTCTCCTAAAACACAATTTCCGAGACCATCCTCAGGACTGATGTGACTTATGCACTGTACATAACCAAAATGTAATCTGAAACATAAAAATTTACAGTTACAAATCCATTATAATTTGACAGCATTAATACACCTAAGTGATAAACCAATACAAACACAAACAAATACCTAATGTCAACAACACAACATATTCATAATACACGAGAAGATCAGATGTTAACAGTTGTTATCTTATATACTTTACTGTTAATTGTCCATGTGGATAAGCGATTCATGAAGGATCATTATTCTACACTTCCAAAGAGTTACCTCAGAATACTTATTATGACTAAAGAAAACCCATAAGGAAACATTTGATAATATAGTCTAAAAGCCACAAAACACTAAGGATAATTCTGTAATAGTTGGTGAGCAATTGTTCGTCATAGGTTATACTGAGTTTGTCAGCAGTCGATGGACAATTTGACCAGTTATCCCATATTTGATCATCCATTGATATGACTGAACATTCTTATGGAAAATTTAGCACAAAAATCAGCTAATCAAATGTTGCTCCACTAAACAACATTATTCAGATTCATGCGGATGCTTTACAAACAACTCGAAATAAACACACAAAAAAGAAATATTACCTCAATTATAAGGTTGCGATTTTAATGGATGGGCTTGAACACAGTTTTAAAATAATCCGTTGTTATAGGGCTGTTCCTAGATGTAAAAAGGCTTGTTACTTAAAGGTCAGACCAAAAAGGCAATAAATGCAATGAAAAATAGAAAATTAAGTACCTAATTATTTGTGAACCCAAGCCTCAAAGTGTTGAAATGAGGCGACTCGGGGCATCAATGTCGATGTCGAAATCAGACAGACTAATACAATAAAAAATAGGAATCAGGATGTATAAATCTGCAAGCCCGATAATATTCTCAGGCAACGTTAAGGCACAGAGTTCGTCGACATACCTCTACTTCAGGTAAATGCAGACAATGGATGCAGAAGTCTCCCAGCGTCATAGGGATTATTTTAAAATGTGATTTGATCTGCAAGAATTATAAATATCTATTCTAGATTATTTGCGTATGAAATATTTACATTAAGCATAACACAAAGGAAAAGGTAATTACCTCATCCAAACCACCAAAATCAAAAGAGGGTCATTTGTCTCTTCAGGCAGTTGATTAGAATTCTCTAAAGAGGACGAGAACAAATATCAGCACACATGCTGCAAAATATAAGGGTCTCAAAGTATTGTAGAACGGGTCAGTTGAGTCTAGCTTACCTAGTATATCTGCATGGGTCGAAGTAAATCTGACGGGCAGCAAGACTGGAGCAAAAGTATTGGTTGCTGATAGAGGCCATATTTATAGCGCTGTTTGGAGCGCGAAATAGGACTACACATCATGCCTAACTATAAGTAAATTTGGTCGCCATCTTAGAGTGGTTAAAATTAGTCCTATTTAAAGCACGAAAAAGGGCTAAAACTAAAGCCTAAGAGTAGGTGGGTATGGTAACCAACTTGGAGAGATCAAAATGGCATATGTACATCAATAAGCATTTTATTATTTTTATATGAAAATGATAATGAAAAAGGAAAGCTCAAGTCAGAGTATACGATCGAGAACCTTGATCAATATCAAAAGAATATTGAAACGAGTAGTCTATTGGCAAAACATCCGCAATCTATATATATAAAATAAAAACAGATTTGTAAGGATAATATATACAGTTATAACAAAATAAAGACACATCACAGCATGTATTACACTTTACAATTTGAACCAAACTGTAGGGAAGGTGAAATCAGTCATCAGTAAATCTCAGATAGATTGGGGCTATTGATTAAGGAAGGCACGCCAGGGCATGCCATTCTGTTGCAGAATTTAAACCCCTTTTGACTGTGTCAGTAAGGCAGATGAGTTTGCCTTCTCTCAAAGAGAGAATCCTGTCAATGTTATTCTGTCTTATATTAGGCCGAATTACTTCAAGAACCCACCAAAGCATATCCGTTTCTTTGTGGCCCAGTTGAAGATAGTGTTCAACCAACGGAGCGTTGTCTTTCTTACAACGAATCCGCGACTGGTGTTGCAAAATCCGTTTTTTAATGGGTTGTATGGTTTTACCCAAGTAGTGCAGTAGGCAGGGACATTGAATACAATAAACCACATTTGTGGTATTGCAGTTGGAGAAACTCTTAGCTGTGAAATTCACATTATTGATTTTACAGGTTTTCACCGTCTTGGTGGTGGCACATGCTGCACAATTGTTGCATTTGTGATGGCCAATTAGCGGAACTAGTTGCCGCATATTATCAACGATGTTATCTTGCGAGGTGTTCTCATATGCATGGATAAGCCTATCCTGCAAATTGGTGCCTCTTTTGAAGGCAAAAAGCGGTTTCTGTACAAATTCAGGGATGGAATGAAGTAAATTCCATTGTCGCAGGGGGAAACTCCTATGTATGGTTCTTGGTATAGTCAACGTTGAAGGATAAAAACATTCCCAAAATATTGTGCATCTAATCTCTGTTTCCATAAAGAAACCTGATCTGCAAACAAACATAATACCATCCTGTCTGTAAAATGGCAGAGAGTGATGATGAAAGAGAGGCAGTTAGATTAGCAACTGAACTCGCAGATGCTGATGCTACCATGCAAGCAGCAGACCCGAATATAACACTCATTCCGGTCATTAAAAGGAGATCTATAACCTTAAAACTTATAGAAAATGGACTGACACCTAGAGGTGGCACAGTCATATTCGTAATCGAGGCACACGAATATCGGCAGACAGAGGTATACTATTCATGGATACATTTTCCAGCAGCAAATGCTGTAACAAAGTACTTCCACTATTACAAAGTAGAGGAACCTCCTGAAACGTACACTCCTTTCGAGGAGGTGGAAGTACCACTCAAATTCCAAGAGCATTTGCTCTTATTTGATGGCGCCCTAAAACATAACAATCACATTACAAGACTCGGTCCTTTAGGTAGACCAGGAGCAACGTGGCCGGTCTTAGCCGGATACACACCACATCCAGACATCGAAAGAATGCCTGCAGCAGAGCTGTTAATACAGCTAAAACAACTACTAAAAATTCATAGACAATTAGTTCAGTATGTAATGCGGACTTCAACAATTCAGCCAGCGATTAAACTTCCACAGCTGACCCCTCACCAGGGGAACACAAATAAAATTACACCACAGAACATCCAATCCTGCCTAGGTAAAGTTCCAGCTAAACGGGAACAGATACCATTCTGGTTGGCACAGAAAATCACCCAAATAGAGGTGACACTTGGGGTACAGTCTTTGCTTCCATCTACACAAAAACGCACGGTGTTCCATCCATTTCGGTAATACCAGATGTGCTAAAACAAATTCAAGATGAATACGGTCCAGAACCTGCTTTAACTCTTGGTATGAAATTACTAAAAGACTTCAAGCAGGTCTCGGCTATATTATTAGCCAACATAAAAGGTGAGGCAGCAAACGTGGCGATCCGCCAGAGGTTAAAAGAGACAGATATAGCAGACCAACCAACTGAAATTGCCAGAATCATAGAAAAATCCTATGAAGAACTAGGCAGAGATAGTCTAGGTGGAATACCAGTAAAACCACAACTGACTACAAGTCCAGAAAAAATATTTTTTAATAATAATTCACCAAAAAAGAACTGGGATGAAAACAAACAATCCAATCCTAAAGAAAAGAAATTCCAGTCCCGAGGGAGGTCTCCCAGGCGAAGAGAGAAATCTCCAAACCAAAGACAGAGGTCACCGCAGAGTGACCCCTCTGGGAATAGATATAACCTTAGAAATAGGGATAATATTAAAAAACCTGATAGATATCAAGACATTGATACACGTCCCTCTCAATCTTTTCAGACTTCCTCGCAGAAATCGGAAAGAAGAGGACGATCAGAAGAGCACGCCAAGTCCAAAGACAAGGAACCTGCTCAGCTAAAAAAGAAATTACAATTTCCAAAAAAGAAGGTAGCCAGTATCAAGGTAGTTAAAAATGCCGAGAATACTGAGGACACAACTGAAAAACGGAGAGTGGGCTCAGACAATGCTAGACAGCGCAGCAGAGGTGAGCATAGCTCGCAAAGTCCTTATGAATCATCTGGAGACAGTGGACACGAATGAATACCTTCAAGTGGAAACTGCAGACACCAGAGTTAGCAAGCCCCACAAGATATACGAGATAACATTACGTATAGAGGGAGATAAGACTAGGAAAATAAGGGGACTATTTTGGGATAACCTCTCAAAGGGTTATGACATCCTTCTAGCTGAAAAAGACTAGCCACCAGAGTTTGTCAGGGAGTGCCCTCATGGCGAAGAAGTAATTATGCCTGCCTTCTCGAATCAAATCCCGATTCATAAAAAATACACACTTGCTAGAAAGTGGGCAGTGGCCTTAGCACCTGCTTTATATAAAAATCATGTAGGATGGGATGAGGACTCCCCTCCTCACAAAATCCAGTTAAAATCACAACCTACTGCACAAAGGCAGTACCCAATTAAGCAAGAAGCTAAAAAACAGGTAAATGAAATACTAGATCAGCTAGAATACCAGGGGGTGATTGAAACTTGCACCTCACAAATGAACAATCCTTTGTTTCCGGTCTCCAAACCAGACAATTCATATCGTCTAGTTTTGGATTACCGACACCTTAACACATGTTGCAAAACCTTTGCAGTGCAAAACTCACACAGTGCTGCACTAATGAATAACATAGTGCGCAAAAAATACAAAACAACCTTGGACATCTCCAATGGATTCTTTTGTCAAAACATAGCACCAGAGAGCAGATATTTAACTGCATTCTCAGTAAATGGCACTCAAAAGCAATTCTGTCGGTTAGCCCAGGGGTACAAGAACAGCCCGGGGGTATTCTCAGCGAGAGTAACAGAATTACTACAACTATATGATGATGAAGCATTATCTTATGTCGATGACATTTACTTAACAGATGATGACTTGGAGACTCACTTGAAAAGGGTGAACACCATAATACTTGGGTTCGCTGCAGAGGGTTACAAATTCAACTTTAAAAAGTCCAGAATTGCCCATCTGACGGTCCTATTCTTAGGATATGAGTTATCAAGTGAAGGCAAAAGCCTGGCTGACAATTTCCTAGAGAAATGTGCCGTAATCCAAGCTCCTAAAACACTAAAAAACCTACAGTCGATTCTAGGTTTCCTAAATTTCGGAAGAACATACATTGCAAATTACGCAGAAAGGGTCAAACCCCTTTATGATCTAATTAAACCAGACTTTAAAAGATCCAGTTGGACTCAAACACACACATAAATTTTGAGATCCTTACAAACAGACATGCTAATTAAAACAAAATTAGAAACACGTGATAACACACGCAATCTTGTGATTCGAGTCATCCCAGGGAGATGCGGATTCACATACCTGACTTCTAATGAAGGAGAAAAGGTACCAATTGCATTCAAATCACACTTGTACACAGAAGCTGAACAGAAATTCAGTAATACAGAAAAAATCATTCGTACAGTTCAAACCGCAATAGCTAGAGAAAAAGACATAGCTGACGGTAGACATATCACAGTCAGAACAGCAGAATCAGCCTTTGAGGCACTAATAACACCTTGTAATTTACCAACAACAACATTGAATCCGGAATGGATACAATGGGTGAATTCAATCACAACGGACAAAGTATACTACTACTTTGATCCAGAACTAGAAGAATTAAAAAATCTAAAATATGAAAAGACGTATCCTCTGCCAATCGACATTCTTCCTCTACGACATTACGCCTGTATAATCTATACAGACGGACATGCTCAACCCTCCGTTTGGGGAGAACATGCATACAATCCCACATGTGAGATTACAAAAGAAGTGTGGCGCGGAGGTAAACTAAGACCTCTATTAACAAAATCACACTCAGTAGAAACTAATTCAGAACTACAAACTGAAATAATAGCTTTGAAAATGGCGCTAGATAATGCGGATCGCGAATTCCCGACACTTATAGTGTCAGATTCATATTACTGCGTCAAAGCATATAACAAGGATTTGAAGACATGGATTCAGAACGGTTACAAAGATGACACAGATGCACCAATAAAGCAGAAACTGCTCTGGGAACAAGTAGCTCTTTTACAAAAAGAACTACCAAAGACTCACGTGACACACTCACTGAGTCATCAACGTGATGGCGTTCACGTTGCAGGGAATTCATTGGCTGATGAGGCCGCGAAGGCAGCTGTGCAAACGGCTTCCGTAGCTGCCGTCACCAGGTCAAAAACAAAAATAGACAGCGAAATATTACAAGCTGTCAGCGCTTCAGAAAAGGATTCGATAGAACCACTCCCTAAAGGCTTTCCAGTAAAATACTCATACATAACTGATGCAAACAATGTTCCTTTTGCTCAAATCCCTGGAGTGGGGGATAGGGCAATTCCAAACATGGAACATAGGTTAGGACTAATAATAGCGGCACACGAAGGGCTTGCTTCTATCCATGCTGGCGTCTCAGCCACAGTATCATTATTAAAACAGAGATACTGGTGGCCACAAATGAGAAGACAAACGAGGAACTATGTTCTAGCATGTGAAATATGTCAAAAAATGAAAGTATCAACGGTGAGACGTCCAGCGCAGACGCCCCTTCTAATCTCGGATAAACCATTAGCCTGTGTTTACCTAGACCACTGCGGTCCCTTACAAAGGGATGGTAACTATAAATATATCTTGGTCGCAGTGGACTCATGCACAAGATTCATATGGATGTGGCCCCAGCGAACGGCTGACGCCAGAACTGTTATAAAAGATTTGCGAGTCTTTATCGGCACATACGCAATTGGCATGCTGCATTCGGACAATGGTCCTGCTTTTAGCTCTCGGGCTTATAAGGAGGCCATGGTCAGCATGGGCGTGCAATTGCGGTATTCTTGTCCATTTCACCCTGAGGGGAACGGAATTGTTGAAAGAAAAAACCGTGACATAAAGCAATCTATAACGGCAAAGGTATTAGGTTCGGGAGCTGGGTGGGTCAAACATCTAATAAGTGTCCAACGTAGTCTAAATAACTTGCCAAGAAATTCTCTGAAGGGATTCAGTCCGTACGAATTATTATTTGGAACTAGGATGTTGATCTCTGACCTTGATAGACAGACTTCAGTGGTTAAAGAAAAAAGCTTTGATGTCAAAGACCGTTTGGCTATTTTGCAGGACTTAAACAAAACAAGAAAAGACCTGAGCAACATACAGTTGAAACAACAGCCAACGACCACTGAAGAATCACCACCTGTCCCAGCAAGACCTGTCTGGATTCCAAAAGTCGGGGATCTAGTCAGGGAAAAGATCGCGGTAAAGAAGGAATTTGGGCCTTCCTACAGAAAAGCAGTTCCTGTCTTGTCTGTCAACGGGACAAGATCAGTTGTACTACCGCCACTTGCTGGTAAAAAGGAGAACCGAGTTGTATCCATCGACCTGGTAAAACCACAACATGTGGCCGATAACAAACAGTAGGCCAAGTGGACTCCCAATAAGTAGCAGAACACCAAGGTTTGCTACCAGCACAGAGGTCCTAACAAAAAGGCTCATCACATTCGAAACGCCTAAAGAAGAACAAGAAGGACTATGCAACAATGCAATAGAACTCAGACCTCTGAAAACCCAAATAAAGACATTTAGCAGAGACACACCAATCTATACTGAAGTACCAAGTGAAAATGCAAAAAACAGAAATCCTGAACCAATTGGAACAATTGACAGAACTGCATCCGGTTACTTCATCAACTTCGATGATTCCTCTGACGGCTTCAGTGAATCAAAGACACAGCCATCATCAAAATCCTTTAAAGACAAAGCGAAGGAACTTTTGAAACAACTGAAAGAAACATATCTGGTTTCTCCATGGATTGAATTTTGGGTGGGTTTTGGTGCATTTATCCTCATACTTTGGCTCATCATGGTATTTACTTTGGGACGCTTCATTGAGGGAAAATATGCTAAAATGGACACAGCAAGTCAGAACATCAACTTGGTCCTCAAACCACACACATCTTCACACGTCGAGAAAAGAGAACTTTCTTCAGCCAACTTCACAGCCAATCCTATACCTGGTGGGGTAGCCTGGGACA